>NC_056728.1:666297415-666549915 GCF_019279795.1 Protopterus annectens | reverse complement strand
TATATATATATATATATATATATATATATATATATATATGTATATATATATAGGTCTACTTCACTTAACCTAAAACTCATTTGGCTGATTTTCATTTGACCGACACCCAAATGACTTAAATTTCAAATTAGTGACAACTCATTTGACTGACATTTGTAATTTCACTGCCATTTAAGACATAGACTTGTTGCTGGTTTCCCTTCACCTGTGACTTGCTTGTGATAAAAAGAACTACTGTAATTTACAGTGCTGACTATTAGAATTCTGATAGTCATGTAGAAAGTAGTGTTGTAGTGTTTCTAAATGTGGGTTTGTCTCTTTACATTTTTATGGGAAGTATCTAAAATAATTTGGTGAATGTTTTGTGCATTCCCAGCAGTAGTGACAGCATGTAGAGTACTGTAAGGCAAGTTAAAGGTATATATGCCCTTTTCCCCACAATAGTGCAATCCTGGAGTTTGTATATATAATTGGGGGGGGGGTGTGGTGGGGGTACAGCTTTCACATTGGGGGTTGTGGGGGCTTAGCCGTCCACCCAGTTTGGTTGTACACTGTCCAGTTTCTGTTAAAAGAGTAAATGAGTAGTTTATAAGCTATGGAAATAGTTTTATGAGGATGAATGACTTCTTATAATACAACTTTTATTTGGATAGGAGAATGTGATTATTTACAGTCTGCTGTTTTTTTTTTTTTGTATACAGTTTTAATTTCTTTAGATGTTAGATTTTCTTTTTAGCATGAGTTACGTATGCCTTTACTTGATTTTTCTTTGGCATCTTGCATTGGTTACTGCTTGGTTTATGTAAATCAAAATAATAAATAATAAATTTGAAAAAAAAGTTCTGTACAGAGTTATTGATGTTCTAAGTGTTCATGTCTATGGTTTAAGATTTAGTATGGTGAAATTCAGCATTGTAAGCTGTCGGTGAAATGAGAGTCAGTCAAATGAGTTTTCACTAATTTGAAATTTAGGTCATTTGGGTGTCAGTCAAATGAGTTTTAGGTCAAGTAAAATGCCAGGTTTTTGTGATATAAAAAAATGAGACCACAATAAATCATTTCAAAACTTTTCCTCCCTTTAATGTGACCTATAACCTGTACAATTCAATTGAAAAACAAACAAATCTGTTAGGGGAAAATATAAAAAATAAAAAAAAACATACAATAAGAGGGTTGTGTAAGTGTTCACACCCTTAAACTAAAACTTTGTTGAAGCATCTTTTGATTTAATTACAGCATTCAGTCTTCTTGGATAGGAGTCTATCAGCATGTCACATATTGACTTGGCAATATTTTCCCACTCTTCCTTGCAAAAGAGCTTTAAATCTGTCAGATTGCAAGGCCATCTCTTGTGCATAGCCTCTTCAGGTCACCCCACAGATTTTCTATTGGATTTAGGTCTGGGCTGTGGTTGGGCCATTCCAAAACTTAAATTTTCTTCTGGTGAAGCCATTCTTTTGTTGATTTGGATGTATGTTTGAGGTCATTGTCATGCTGAAAGGTAAAAGTCCTCTTCATCTTCAGCTTTCTAGCAGACACCTGAAGGTTTCAGGCCAAAAGTGACTGGTATTTGGAACTGTTGATAATCCCCTCCACCTTGACTAAAGCCACAGTTCCAGCTGAAGAAAAGCAACCCCAAAGCATGATACTGCCACCGCCATGCATCACCGCTGGGATGGTGTTCTTTTGGTGATTTGAAGTGCTATTTTTGCACCAAACATTCCTTTTTGAATTGTGGCCAAAAAGTTCAAACTTGGTCTCATCAGACCATAGCACATTTTCCCACATGCTTTTGGGAGACTTGATATATTGTTTTGAAAATTTTAGCCAGGCATGGATGTTTTTCTGTGTAAGAAAATGCTTCTGTCTTGCAACCCTACCCCATAGTCCAGACATATGAAGAATACAGGAGATTGTTGTCACATGTAGTACACAACCAGTACTTGCCAGAAATTCCTGCAGCTCCTTCAGTATTGCTGTAGGTGTCTTGACAGCCTCCCTGACCAGTTTTCATCTTGTCTTTTCATCAATTTTGGAGGGACTGCTGTCCCATATTTTCTCCACTTTTTGATGACTGTCTTCACTCTGTTCCATGATATATCCAATGCTGTGGAAATTTTTTTGTAACCTTCTCCTGACTGATACCTTTCAACAGTGAGATCCTTTTGATGCTTTGTAAACTCTCTGCGAATCATGGCTTTTGCTGTAGCAGGCAACTGAGTAAATGTCATGAAAATCTTACAAGGACAACTGAACTTTATTTGGGGTTAATTAGTGTCTCTTAATTGATGGCAGATGGTTATCCAAGAAGACTGAATGTGGTAATTAAATCAAAAGGTGCTTTAACAAATTATTAGTTTAAGGGTGTGCACACTTATGCAACCAGCTTATTGTACGTTTTTTATTTTTTATATTTTTTCCCCTAACAGATTTGTTTGTTTTTCAATTGAATTGTACAGGTTATAGGTCACATTAAAGGTGGGAAAAGTTTTGAAATGATTTATTGTGGTCTCATTTTTTATATCACAAAAATCTGGCATTCTAACAGAGGTGTGTACACTTTTTATATTCACTGTATGTATGTGTGTATGTATATATATATATATATATATATATATATATATATGCATTTATTTTTGTATTTATATATAAATAAATGATGGGTGAGGTACACAGACAACACACATACTGGGCTGGATTCACGAAGGCTTGCACGGAGTCTAAGAGTAGAGTAAGACTCCATGCAGCCAACATGACCGCCGAGCGATCCAGGAACAGCCGGTAGGGGCGTGCAACAGAGCTCCTTAAACGAGTCCTATACGGACAGGGCTTGGATATGCAAATTACCTCAATTGCAGGTGAAAGCTATGCAAATGAGGTAAATTTGCAATCCAGGAAACCCGAACCTGTCCGAGTAGGAGCACTGTTATTTGTAGAAATGTACTTAGTTGACAACTGAGTACGGTTCTGCAAATAGCAAAACAGAGCCGTGACAGCTCCAAAAAAAGGATGCATTTACATGAGGAAGCATGCCAATGGCCAAAAATATGGCCATTGGCAACATTAAGTGATGCAAAATAAAAAAAAAATTAACTTTTTTTTTTTCATCCCGATCTCGGGGGTTTAAGAGTAGCGCAGCGCCGTGCAAAAGCGCTGCACTTTAAAAACCAGAAAATCAATAATGAAGATCCACAAATGTGGATTTTAATGCTAATATGAATCTACAATGCAAGTGAATGGCAGGCTGAAGACAACATGGCCACCGAGTAGAGGTTGCTAAGGGGGGAAGCTCAGTCTAAGAGATATAACCAAGATTTGTAGGCATTCCAATTCAAATGAGCACAGTCAGTGGAGTGTAGGAGTAGGATAAGGGGAGTAACAGAGTAGAAGATAGGTGACATCACGAGGGGGGTATGTATGAAAGAATGTAAGCTCATTGGAGCAGAGTGGCATGTGTCAACTGTCATTCACACATCATTGAAAGAGGTGTGTCAACAGGTAGGCTAGATAAAGGCAAGAAAATTGAAGGTGTATGCCGTGGATAACATCAAATTTTCTTGCTGAGCATGTATGCACGCGTGTGCGTGCCTGTAAACCCGAGTAAGACAGTGTGCGTGCATGTAAGCGTGAGTGTGCGCGTTTAAGCTGGAGTAAGCATGTATAAGGCTGTTTAAAGAGTTGTAAGTATGTTTGCGCTGGTGTGCACATGTTTTAACAAGAATAAGCATGTTTTAGTCCGTGTAAGCATATGTGCATGGGTGTCAGCTGGTGTGAGTGTGTTTGCGCTTCTGTGTGCGGTGCTGCTCCCCCCAAGGAAACAGAAAGGAAAAAGGAAGCACAACAAATAGTAGGAAGCTACCAGGGAGTACTAGCAGAGCTAGCAGGTGAAAACAATCAGAAGCAGGCAATTACACAGGCAGTACACTAGCTCAGCCCAGCACAGCACTTAAAACACTGCAAACAACAGTCCATTATGTTTCTCTCAAGAGACACTGCAACACTGCAGTAAGCTAATAGAAGTGAAAACTGAAAAAGCTTTACTGAGACAAAGAAATGTTAGGGGCTGCCATTGCTGTTATAAGGTGACATATGCAACATGCTGAGGGTGGTGACAATGCAAATGCTGCTGGACAACCCACAGTGAGGAGACAGAGAAGTGTGTACAGGCCCAGGGTAACCTACCAGGGGCTACATGAGCTGGAGATAGTGGAGCGCTATAGAGTGGACAGAGACCTCTTGCAGCAAATTGTTGAGCTGTGCAGGCCACGCCTCACACACAGAACCAACAGAGGGGAACCCATCCCAGTGGAAACCAAGGTATGTGTTGGCCTAAGAATATTAGCAACAGGTACCTTCCAGAGACCAACTGGTGATATGATGGGGATATCACAGGCATCAGCATCCAGGGTACTGCACCAGTTCCTGGATGCCATGTCAGCAAATGTCGGTGATCATGTATAGTTCCCCAATTCCCGTGAGGTATTGGCCAGCAATATGCATCTCTTCCAGCAAATAGCGGAATACCCTGAGGTAGTGGGTGCAATAGACTGCATGCACATATGCATCAAAGCACCAGCCGGTGAGCGGGGTAGGGTCTACTTCAACCACAAGGGCTTCCCCTCCATCAACTGCCAGGTCATATGTGATGCCCAGGGCATAATACTGAATGTGTGTGCTGGCTGCCCCGGAAGCTACCATGATTCCCATATCTGGCATCTGACACAGCTGTACAAGACATTTGCCAACGGGGACATCCCACATGGTCACGTAGTGGGAGATGCTGGCTATGCACTGGAGCTGTGGCTGATGACACCCATCAGAAACGCACACACACCTGAACAGGTACACCATAATGATGCACACGCACAAGCACGAAATGTAATCAAGCGTGTGTTTGGACTGTTCAAGTCATGGTTCCGGTGCCTGGACACATCTGGTGGAGCCTTGCAGTACTCACCAACTACATGTGCCCAAATTGTCATGGTATGTGCTATGCTACATAATATGATCCTGCAAAAACAGCTGCAGGACCAGCATAAGCCCAGGTGAAACAGACCCCCACCATTGCCAAGGCCATCACAGGCAGAGCGTGACTTGGAGAAGGAACAACCTGAGCCTGCCCCAGTAGGCAGAAGGAGGCGTGCCCAGTATGCTTTGGCCTTGGCAAAGAGGCAATGCATAACACATACACTCGCTCAGTAGGAATTCTGGAAATTATACCCCTCTCTGACTTGCACATATAGTAAAAGGGATGCCTAAGTTGACACTACCTGCTTTCAAACATGTATAGGGAGTGTAGTATGTGCATCTGACATAGGCAGCCCTGCAGCACCACCTGACACATGATTTACATCTGTTAAGCAATATAAAGCAGTGCTAAACAGCATTTACCACCATGTAGTTTATGTAAACAAAATCGCAAACAACAACTAGCACAACTGTGGTCAATGTTGAGTAATATTGGGCAATGTCCAGCAATGTTGGTTAATACTGAGCAATGTCGGACAAGCTTGGTCTAAGTAGGGCATAGCTGAACAAAAGCCAACATGCTCATATTTGCTCTACTGGCCCTTAAGCAGTCTGGACTGCTCAGTATGAAAATATAAAGCAGTGATGGACCTTGAACCCAGGATACTGTGCACTACAGTCATAGTATTAAACCACTAAACCATGACAGTATTGCAGTGGTCAGCCTGTATGAAGAAATGTTGATAAGTCTATGCAAAGTATCTCATGGAAACCCTGCAGGCACAGCATAATCCCTGTCGAGTTATGACACAAAGGTAAGTCCTGCAGTAAGAATAGAACCTGACTATCAACACACACAGTATAAATGTTAATACTGGTCATGTTCACACACATCAACAAATGTAGTGGACCTCAGACAGCAACATACTGAAAGGTCACACTGGGCATGCTCACACCCTTGAATAAATGAGACAAACGTCAGGCAACAAAACACGGAAAGCCTGAACTGGGCATGCTCACACACACAGGCCATGCCTAAGTACAGCAGTGGGTGACACATATCTGGCAGTTGCATGTGTTATCCCAAGAACCTCTCACTATCCAGCAATCTGTCCTGTGCACACAGTTATATGACAACAGACACATATATAATATAGTGGAACCCTGTCACAATCAAATATGTTCTGCAGATGCCTAAGTTGTTCATAGAAACTGGGAAAGCAAAGATGATAAAAAACTGCAAACAGTGTCAGCAATAAACATTGTGCATCCCGAACATTATCATAGGTTCAGAGGTCAATACTAGGCTATCTGCCCTAGGGCATGTACAAGCCTAGCCAGAGTGTGTTTGGCTTTCGCAACCCTGTCAGATTACTACACTGTGCCTGTGAATAGTAGGTCACACAAGATAGCCCATTTATGTTTAGTCTAGTGTGCCTCTGTCTAGCAGGGTCCCAGAAGATATCCCAGGGGTAAACATATGATTACCCATCCAGTTGTCAATATGTCTTCTGTAGGTGGTCACTGGGTGGCTCTGCCTATGCAAAACCGAGATTACAATCTGGAGTGAGTGGAACCTCTGGGATAAGAATCTGTCCCTCCAGCATGTCCTAGTAACATCTGTGCTGAGGTATATGTCCCTGGAGTGTGTAGCTCCAAGGGAGTCAGATATACTGAGGTGGAGCATGTCCATTAATTCTGGGTTGGGTATTTCTGTAAACAACAGGCACACATCACATCCGGGTAGGTGGTAAGTGACTGAGTAGAGCTGGAGTTACTGTATCCGAACTGTGCAGGGCATCTGTGTGAGTCCCTAGATCTGCTTGTTGAGGACTTTTTGTGGCCATTACAGTCACTGCAGGTGTCTGGTAAGGTACATCCCAAATGTGGCATTGTAGCCAAGCATGGTCGTGAGAAGTATAGGGGCACAATGACATCACTTGATCTAGATGTGAAACCATATGGGATAAGGTGGGCTATACAGAAGATCTGTCTAACCACCTTGGCAATGTGATTGTCAAAGATGACAGTACGAACAAGTCATGTCCCCAAACCCCTAACAACTCCTACCATATGTAATGGATTACTACCTATGTGGTAATGTGTGGGCATGTTGTTATTCCCAAAGGGGATGACTATGCAACTAATAGCATTTAGCTGTAGGCCATGGCTCAGGCACCAGTCATCCATCTCTGTGAGACCCTGTTTGAGTAAGCATGTGCCAGCTGGAGAGTTGATTATGGCACCCAGTTTGCAGTCATCTGCGAACATGGTCAGCCATATTCCTCCTGTGTTAGCCTGTACATCAGACAAATATATACTGAACAAGAGAGGTTCCAAGACGGAGCCTTGTGGGATGCCATGTGTAACTGGTGTATAGTTAGACATGGCACCTGCAATACTGACCATGTGGGTGCTATCCCTGATCCAGGTAGCAATCCATCGTGTGAGATATGTGTTGATATCGACCCTGGTGAGCCTATGCATCATGGCCGAGTGGGGTATTGTGTTGAAGGGTTTTGCAAGGTCCACGTAGGCTGTGTGGACAACCGTCCCTATGTCGATGGACCTGGTAACTGTTTAAAGAATACAAACAGGTTCAAGAGGCAAGATCTGCCCATAACAACACTGAAATGTGTAGGACACAGTGTCTGTAGGTTCCCAATGTCTATGTGTATGAGTCCCATGACAATACGCTCCATAGCTTTGCAGAACAGGCTAGTTAGGCTTATAGGGCGATATTGTCTGTGGTCCGTTGTGGCACCAACTCTGTGGA
This sequence comes from Protopterus annectens, assembly GCF_019279795.1. Classification (NCBI taxonomy): domain Eukaryota; kingdom Metazoa; phylum Chordata; order Ceratodontiformes; family Protopteridae; genus Protopterus; species Protopterus annectens. Next base: position 666,542,171 of record NC_056728.1, on the reverse strand, counting down.
GCGGGACCACTGTCGCTGTACACCATTCCTTGGGTACATATCCTGTAGTAACTCTGATACTGAACAGTGATGTAATGTGAGGGTTATGTCTGTCATGAAGCTTGTGTAAGATGCAGGCCAGGACACCGTCGGGTCCCATTGATGCTGTGTTGCCCGCTTTGGGGAGTGCAGCACTCACCTGTTTATTTGTGATGTCAGGGAGGTTACACTCTGTTGGGATGGATAGTTGCTCCTTAGGGGGGATGGGGGGAGACATCTGCACTGAACCTGTTTTCCAGGATGTTGGCAATGTCAGTGGGTTCAGGGTTGTTTAGTCAGTATGCAGTAACTCACAGCATATCAGTGAGTGTCCACACAGGTTCCTGACATAACTGAAGAAGGTCTTGTGATTGTCCTACGTATCTGGTGCAATTGTCCATTAGAAGTGGGCCTTAGATAAATTCATGAGTGATCACAGCTGTCTGCTAGTACAGATCACATATGCCTTCCCTGTCTGGGATTGTGCTCTATCATGTAGTAGCGTCCTCCTTTCGTTGTATAGCTTATTAATGGCCAGGGTCTACAAGACAGGTCCCCTGCCATTGAAGGAGTGAGTCTTGTTGTTATTTGGGATAGCACAATCCATGCAGTCCACTAGGTGTCCCTAGAATGTGTATGTAAAGGATTCAGCAGTCTGAGCCATATGTACCACTGTCCCAGGGTCTCTGAAGGATACCACCTTGGTTTGGAGAAGAGAGATGTTTGCTTTTGAGAAGTTCACCAAGATTACCCAGGATGGTTGTGGGGATGGGATATGGATGTCCAGTGAGATAAATGTATGTTCTGACCTTACCAATGAGGGGTATATCACTGGTGTGGAACATAGAGTCCCCATGTTGGTGATGATCAGGTCCAATATGTTTTCCCCTCTTGTGGGTGTGGTGACCGGTTGTGCCATAGCATATGAGTTTGCAAATAGTAACAACTGTTGGGTGAGGGTGTTGGGGCTTGAGTAGTATCCCCAGTCAATGTTTGGGTATTTGAAGTCACCCAATATAATGGTGTTTGGGGAGACCTTCATATTCTCCAGTGTTCCCAGGAAAGCCGAGTGTGGTTCCTGTGTTTGGGAGGGTGGTCTGTAGCAGGCAACAAACTGAAAGGCAGTTTTGCACAATGTTAGTTGCATATGTATGGTCTGCAATGCTTTGTGCAGTGCTACTAACACGGAGGTGTGTGTATCTGTGATGTATATGGATACTCCCCCTACCTGTGTTGGCCGTTCCGAGTCTTGTGGTCAGAAAGCATGGTATGAAATATAACCTGGTAGTGCTGGTGTGCATTTGTGATCCTGAACCAGGCATCTGTTAGTGCACAGATATCGCTATTCTCCATACTGAGGAAAGTCCTGAGTGGGGGCAATTTGAGGGTAACACATCTGGTGTTGAGCAGCATTACCCTTAGTTTCATTTACTCTGTAATATCTATGGAGGTGGGTTTGTCTTTTGAACACTGCTTAAAAATGGCACTATGGTGGTAGCAAGAGCCTTAGTCAGTATTTGACAGTCCAAGGGTGACAGGTGAAAGCTGTCCATAGCGAAGCTACGTGGCATGTCGAGCATGTCACCCCAGGCTGAGAGACACTGGATCCCCTTTGAATGACACCAGTATGTTAGCCAACTGTTAAATGTGATCAGTTTGTCTGTATACTGTGACATCATACTTGGTGAGTGTAAGATGCTACACAAGGTCAGGGTCATACTGGCCTGGGCTACATGATCAGAGAGTTCCTCTATGTATCATGTCATGTGGTCCAGGGAGGAACATCTGAGGTTTTACACACCAGCATGGACAATGATGGAGCCATTTCTGTACTTGCTTTGGAGTGACCTGAGTGCATGTGTTATGTGGTGGATCCTGGCACCCAACAGACAGCTCAAAGTGACCATCCCTTTGTTTGGCCTGGTGAGTGGGGATATCAGTGTGTCTGACAATAAGTGTCATCTATTACAAGTGTATTAGGTATGTTGTTTAGCCCGAAGGGCAGTGACTGTGTGGCACACTGACATTGTGAACTATGTGATATGTGGGTATTGTAGTGGGGTAGCAGTTGTTTGTGTGTCTGCTTTGGAGGTCTCTGCTGCTTAGGCAGAGTTTATTTAGAGCCTCCGATTATGTTTATGTGTGATAATGTCCTTTTATTGCTGTCGCTATAGGTTTATGTGAGACTGAATTGTGGTGTGTGTGGTTACCTTCACCAACTGATAGACTGTGACAGTCATGGGTCAAGAGAGCTCAGCCTCCTGTATGTCTATATAGTTGCATCTCTCACATATATCTGAGTTTGTTGGGAGGAGGAGAGGGTTGTTTGTGTACATGAGGCAGTTGTGACATTGTGTCAAAATCACAATATTCAACAGCTGGACTGGAGAGTACTCACAAAACCAACCCCTGGACATGCCAGGATATTATGATGACATACTCTGTAAACTGATTACAAAGGATCAGTAGGGTGTTAAGTGTGTAAAAGAGTATAACAGGGATTAGTGCTCAGGTTTGTCTGTGTTTTGTAAAGAGTAGCTGCGAAGGAGTTCAGACGGAATCATGACACCTCCTTCAGCTATGTCATAAATAGCAATGTACACTCATATATGTTCTGAGTCAGGGCCAACTGTACCTGACTGACAATGCCAACATCTTGTCAGGCAGGCCCATATATACATACCGACCTCCCACTGACAAAAGTCCCTATCATCATACCTGGAGATATCACATGTAGAATGGGTGAACAGCTCCCCCCAAAGCCGAAAGCATGGCAGCAATTGGATTACATTGTTTCCCTATATGTGTCATGAATGAACTACAGAACAAACAGACCCTGCACCTGAACAGTCTGTTGAGCCTCACCATCTCCACAGGATCTAGAACTGTTGAATGTGTTACAGCAACATATGGCCCTTCCCACAAGTGTTGGTGCACAACACACCATGGGAAGTATATTCCAGTAAGCCTATGAAGTCTGATCTGCAAGGCCATGGAGTCCATCATGGTTGAAGTCATAAACAGAGCTATTGGATGCTGACAAACACACAACCATACCAACTGTGGTATGTTCATGTGCAGATCATGGTTCCCAAACATGCTAGACTGTTTTCAAGGCAGCCACCCAGGACATACATCACTAAACGGAGCTACACATGTCTCACATAGACCTTGAATAGCCCTTTATCAACATCCCAGATACATGTTGTATCTACAAAACCAACAATCTGTGCATAAATATGTTTTGACATATGAAGGAATGTCAGTTTGTCCACAGACAGATCACACAAGCTAAGAATTATGTGGTCCTGTTCAAGCTGTTCACACCTGCTGACCCACATGGCTCATTCCTGGGATTGCATAAAACAAAGTGTACACACATTACCATGTCCAGTGTGATGATGTCAGCATCCTACAAATATAGCAGGAGAAAGAAAACCACCCAGTAAGGCATATAGCACATCGTGTTAATACGTAATTCTCTAGTATCATAACATAGTTAGGGGTTTGAATCCTGCAAATGCTGACTGTGTGTGTGGGGAGTGTGTATGTGTGTGATTTCTTTTGAGAGGAGTGCCCTTTTTGGAGACTAGGAAAACACATTACAAGAGGTACATTCTTCTTTGGAAAGTCTGATGATGTCAGCATCCTACAAATATAGCAAGAGAAAACAAATTACCCAGTAAAGCATACAGTGTGCGCCGTGTTCATGCGTATTTCTCTAGTATCATAACATAGTTAGGTAGGGGTTTGAATCCTACAATTACTGACAGTGTGTGGAGGGGTATGTGTATGTGTGTGATTTCCTTTGAGAGAAGTGCCCTTTTTGGAGACTGGGAAAACACATTACAAGAGGTACATTCCTCTTTGGAAAGTCTGATGATGTCAGCATCCTACAAATATAGCAGGAGAAAACAAATTACCCAGTAAAGCATATAGCATGCCGTGTTAATGCGTATTCCTCTAATATCATAACATAGTTAGGTAGGGATTTGAAACCTGCAATTGCTGAGTGTGTGACACTGTTGGTCAATGCGGTGTGTGTTTTGCTTTTACTATGGTATGACATATCAGGATTGAAACAGTATGTGCATTGCACACATCAGGTATCTGTGTGGCAAATAGATATATGTACATGTGACCTCAATTAGTACATAGGTGTGAAGCCTACATACTACACAAATACATTTGTTTCCTTTGACAGATTGTGCCGCTGCTTCTCAGATCGTAGGTCACATATCTATGTATGTGACAAGGCCGGCCACTGTAGGGATCTGTGGCCAAGGTCATCTGTGCCACACACACCCGTGACAGTTACTATAGAATAGTGTGAGTGAGGGTACATGCCTGGGGTATATGTCAGACATGTTCATACACAACAATGACTGGCAATAATGGACAGTCATTATAGGTGTACAACAGCCATGTGGATATGCATTCAGGCCCCTAATGTCTTATGTGAAACACCGAGGGACTCCACAATACCTCTGGATATGAGGATACCAAGGGACAGATGACATAACACTTGGCTGTAGGTACACATTGGTACCCAACATACATGTTGGGGGCTATCACCTATGTGGTACTGTCAGGATAGTATGTATAGTAAATGTGGATGACTATGCCATAGTCGGCTTAGTGCAATACAGCATGTGTTGGACAACAGGTATCTGTCTGTATGATACCCTTGTGTAGGATATGTGTCCCATCCAGAGAATGCATTGTAGGCCAATGCATGCATTTACAGATGTGGATGGACATATCCCTAGTGTGTTTGCATGTACCTAAGAGGCCTATATGCCAAACAGGTGTGGTCCCAGGAACGGGTGGAGGTCAACACCACTGGTTACTGTTATAGTATAGTACTGGAAGGATCCCACTGTTACTGAGTTCCCTACAACTGTGTGTCAGTTGTCAGGACATCATCTAATGATTGGTTATAGTCATGCTGTTGAGGTTGTGTATACTACCAGAATGCAAAACATTGACAGATATTAACAGTATCACCCACAGCATAGTGTCAACCCATGTCATACACACATGTGTACCCATGTTAGTACATATATGTCGTAAAATGCATACCGGCCATCGAGAGATACTATGAGATGTTAACAATGTGTAAAACAGGATATGTCACATGCCCCATGCATCCACTATGCATGTACATGCAGACAGTGCGCACCCACCATGTTCACAGATGTACACCTGCTAATCTGTACTGCACACATCACACATGTACTGTCCACTCACTAACACATGCTGGCAACACTATACACTTTAGCCAAGTGGCACATGGCTGGACAATACATACTCAGACCTAACACTGGTGTAAACAATGCTACATTGACAATCAGAACTTTGATGCATCATGCCTGCTCAGATATACTTACAAGGATATCATTACACTTTCCTGTTGACAACTTGCTAATATTGCTACACTGCTATAATGTCACCCTGCACATCAGCACCATATTAGCCTGTTCCTGCATCAATGTTACAGATGACAGGAGGTGGCACAGGTGTCATCATATGCACAGGGTGTGTTGTTGGTTTGCTAGAGCTCGACATTGACCTATCCAATCTACATGTCTGTGTGTGTGTGTGTGTGAGGGACAACAGTATAGCATGGGCCAATGTTGATGTAATGTGTGTGTGTATGTCTGAGCCCTAGTTGTTTGGTTAATGTGTGTGTCTGCATGCACACAGCTCCACCATGTGGCTGCCATATACGGGAGGTTGTGGGACAGCCACAGACTGTACCTGCCAGGCTGTACAGATCACTGTCTCCAGCCACGGACACAGTACCTGTGCCTGGCAGGGGTGCTACGGACAGTATCGGGTACCAACCCTGACTGGGTACTATCATCAGAGGCAGAGGTATGTTGAGTGGACCCATGTCCCTGCTGGGACTGGCCAGAGCCACGTGCACGTGGTCTACTAGGATGGTCAATCGACAGGCCAGCCCCAGCATTGCTGGGGCTGGTACTGCTACTACGGGAGCAGCTGTGATCTGTGGGCTGTCCGCGATGACTGCCAGCTGTTGATGTTGCTGGCATGCGACTGCGTCGACGTCTCACCCATCCCGCATGGTCCTGGCTCATGGAAAACACATTGTGGAGGTCATCTAATGTCTCCCCCCAATGTCTATCAATGACCTCGGTGTAATTCCGGATGGCACCAGCAAGGTCACGGATGCTGTCTTTGATTGCGGTGTAATGGGCCCTCTGCACCCTTAGTCTCTGTCTGGTGTACCGTTCCATACATGCCTGCATTATAGCCCAGAACATACTCGAGGTTGTAAGACCTGTGAGGGCACATCTGTCAGGGGCAATACGACCTGCAGTGCTCCCCTGAGAACCCCTGGACATCCGCCTATGTGGTACCATTCCAGGAATACGGGTATGGCTGCTGTGAGGGGATGCAAGTGCCATGGGTACCACAGTATCCTGGTCAATGCCAACTGTATGTCATACAGACTCCTCAGAGGTGATCTCTGTTTGGTATATAAAGCAATCTCAGACCCCTCCTTGATGGGACTGCTGCATATCTGCAAGTCAAGCTCCACTCGAGCAACCCATACACGCGACCTCAACCTGGTCTGTGTTGTCAATAGGACTTGTTAGTGGGACAGATTTGTGTTCCAGAGACTCCCCCATTTGTGGAATAGACTCCCTCTCCACGTCAAGCAGAGTACCTCATTATCTCTTTTTAAGTGCAAACTGGATAACTGGATGGGAAACAGAAAATACACCCCTGGGATTCCACCTGTGTCCCTGCTTGTCAGGGACTTTGGGTGCTGACTTGTCTACACATAGGCTAAACTCTTGGCTAGGTTTATAAGGCCTTCTGGGCCAATAGCCAATAATCTCCTATGATCCTATGTATGCAAGGAGCATGTGGTTTGAAAACAGCCCAGAGGTAAACTTAATCCACCACTAGCCAGATGCATTTTCTTTGAAGGTGGATGTTAGTGCCGTTTCAATGAATGTGAGTTTCAAGACCATAGAAGATTACTGTTCATACTAAGCCTGTTTTCATTGTTAGACTGCATTACTTTGTTTCACAAATGTCTGTCATGTCTGTGCTACAAAATTTGAAATAAAAGTTTTAAATATCTCTAATCATTGTAGAAGTAAAAAAAATAGCATGCCTACTGATAGGTTTGAACAGTGTTTATGGCAACTGGGGAGAAATAGCCATGTAATGGGACACTTGAATGGCTGAGGGAGCTGCTGTGTGTGAGGGGGATGATCTGTTACCCTGTCTAAGGCCCTGTTTGACCAAGATCCAGCTCTGCCCAAGATGCAATTAGGCCTTTTGTAGTCCAGAGTTGAGTGGCTACTTTTCCATCAATTAGTAGTGTGTGTGTGATACATGGAGGTGCATTGCCAATGTCTGTGTCCAGCATCCTGGTAGTGCACAATTCCTACATCTGGAACACTAGCACACTTTACCACCTCTTCCTGCATGGTAGGATGCCCAGTGGTCATCTTGTTGGTAGGTAGAAAACCACATTTTTTTCTGTTTTCTATTGTATTTAAGTAGTTATTCACAGGAAATGTATTGCTGAATGCAAAAAGATTGTTTCTATATTTTGTCCTCCTCTTCTTTCTTGCTCCCTCTTTTTTTCTTTCTTATATAAGTAATAATCAGAGACAAAAATATCATCAGTTGTGCAGTGGTGAGGGTGAAGTGGCAGCAGTGTTTGTTTATATGGCTGGATACTCATTTAAGTCTGTAATTTTCACATTAGTGAATTACTACTTTTAATATGTAGGTAACTGCATACTACTGTAAAAAACATCTATTGTAATTTGTGTATATATTGATCATGTCTAAATATCTAAATGTATCGTAATTTTTCTATGTGGAGCTTTTCTCCCCAGGCCTCTGCTGGAAAAAGGCCTTTTTGGCTCAGTCAGACACCCCGGTTAACACATTAAAATAAATAAATGCATAAATACATAAATAAATAAATACATTTTTAACCATTTTGCACAATAAATTCTACTCAGGTAATTTACCAAAGTATATGTACACTGAATGTTCTTAAATGGTTCAGTCAGTAAAAAGTGTTAATTCAGTATTTAGTAAGAGCTCATACCTTGCAAGTGAATGAAAACATATTATGTTGTTTTTTTATATTATGCAATGTTTTATCAGTTTGAAGTATTGTTGTATGTTAGGGTACTGCACTTCAGATTATTTTATTTTGTCATGCACAATAATTTGTGCCCTCAGAGACAAAAATATCATCAGCTGTGCAGTGGTGAGGGTGAAGTGGCAGCTGTGTTTGTTTACATGGCTGGATACTCATTTCAGTCTGTAATTTTCACATTAGTGAATTACTACTTTTAAAATGTAGGTAATTGCCAGTTTTAAGAATATTACTGCATAGAACATTAATGGTGTTACTGTCTGCAATCTTATGTTATGACATACAGCTTTCTTTCCACAGTTACAAGAGATTTTAAGCAGTACCATTACAGTAAATAAATGAATACAGTTGAAAAGTACCCTCCTTTTTTTAAAAATCATATACTCCTCCAAGTTAAACATTGACCTGTGTTTGTGAAGATCAAATTGTAACAGAAATGTCACACTTGATTCACAGAAAGTCAAGGTCAAATGTGTCAATTTATGTGGAACAGAGCACCACTATGACACTGTTCAAATGGAAACTGGATGGGGCTTCATAAGTTCTTACTGGGGATAGGACCCACAACCCTCTCAGACATGTGCAGTCATTACTGAATGCAGTCCTGGGTATTGACTAGCATATCTATGGTATTATATTGGGATGAAACGGATAGGCTTGAAATGACCTCCAAGTCAATTGCCTAGTAAACTCCTATGATCCTATACACATCTCCTCAAGATAGGCTAAGTGATAGTCCGAGCAATTTTGAAGACGGGCTGTCATGAGCCAGGGTGTTGAGATGATTTGATCGCATGACATACTTAATGCAGGTGATCCTGCAGGCACTGATCTAACAGTGTTGTGTGACTGTGATTAGAACCTCAAATAAGAGGTTCTGTTAGGTGTAGATGAATGCTTATATAGCCTACATGAAATCTGTTGTGGTGGCTCCCCATGAGTAATGACAGCACTTTCCTGAGAAGTACTTACAGTCTCATGGGATCTGTGTTCTTGTGTCTGCACAGCACCCTGTCCTCTTCTCTTTTCAAGACTGACTTCATCTTGAGTCTGGTAAGTCTTAACTACTGTATGAATGGAGGTTGCCACAGATGCTTGGTGTGACACTGTACTATGCATCAGTGTGATCATGGCATTATCCCTACACTGAGACATTTTCATGTATTGCTAGAAACCACATATAATCCCTGGAGGCCCAGATAAATTCCAGCTGACTCTCTGTGGCAGTGCTCTGAGCCCTAACAATGTGACGGTACATTTGTTGATGCACTGACAGTGCATTATGTGTTTCTTAGGGTAGTTTCAACAAATACTTGCACCTGGTTCCCCTTTGTAAAGGTGTCACTATGGACATTGTTACCTCAGAACGACTGCCATCTTCCTCAAATTCTTCATCTGGGTTTGGAGATACTGGTGTTGAAGTGCATGGGTTTTCTCTGTATACAAAAGCGAGCATAATGTCAGTATGTGCTTGACTTTGTCATACACTGTCACTTCCTGCAGAGTTACTAACATGCTGTTTGGTGAGAGAACCTGCCATTAAACTTGACATGACACTTTTTCAAGCTGCCTCATAAATATAACTGTTATCATCATCATAATCTCAAAAAAAATTATATTGTTGATATCTTAAAATGTATTGGTGTAGTAGAGCTGTCTAATTTTGCTGCTGCCCCTGTCAAAAATTATTTTAAGACATTACTAGTAAAGAATTAACAAACACTACTGCATGCTGAGTATTGAGGTCTGGAGGACACTTAGCATGCAGCCTGCCTTCACTGTCATTCTGTATAGAAGTGGAAGGTTCACCTATTAATATTCATTTTTATGTGTTTGATGTAATCATTCCATGTCATCATTAAATTGTCTATATAATTATATGTTACTGTTTTTAAACTAACCTTCCTGAGCAGACTCGTGTTGTTGCTGAAGATGATGGTAGTCATTAACTTTGATTATTCCAATTCAAGCATCTTCTGTCCATAGTCATAATCATGGAAAGAGGGGAGATATGCCTCATTTGGTGTCAATGGGATCATTGTCGGAAGCTTCTCAGTAGTGGTATATGCATGGCATTCTGCCTGGCCTTGCTTTTAGTATATCCTTTCATATGATTTTCCCCCTTTTTGCACTCTGTTAGTGTGCATTCTTTTCACTGACTCCATCAGTGTCCATGATAACTTAATTCCAGTCGTTTGTTCTCTCAGCTTGTTTGTGTCCTGTTTACCAAACAGACCTTTACCATATATCCTTGGGATTGCCAAGAGAACACTGTATTCCTTGTGGCTGAATTTGTCCTTTCTCTTTCTTGATGCCTTGTTTTGCATCATTACTGCACATGAAAAAATATGCCACAGCCATGCACAAAAAACTTGATGTAATCATCAGTCAAATTAAATGACAATGAAAGTGTGCCTGCCACCCTCATATTTTAAATTAATTTTGCTATGCCCTTTTTCTCAGCCCTGTACCATTGTCATAATTCATAAAACTGTTATTTTTCATTCCTCTTTGGCAAAATAAAGGCACATGTATGTCCAGCCAACAACACATCCTTACTGCTTCAGTACTTCACAATTAATGCCTTGCATTTCAATCATATATATGCACAATCATTAAATGACACCAAAGTGAAAGGATTTTCAAAGTGATCACTAATCATTTCCACTGCTGCTATGATTTTCCAGTTACAAATGATAGCTTTACACTATTCACTTAAGCCATGTAATATGCCTATCATATCAGTCAGATACACATTTCTTTAAATGAACTGACTACTTTTACAGAATTTTCAAGTGTTTCCTATTAATTTACAATATTTTTGTTATGTTTTCTTAAGTTATTTGCTACCTAACTCAAGTAATTACAAGTTAATACTGCAGTCCTGAACTATTTCAAATAAATTCAGGTCCATTTATACATTTTGTATTCAAATTAGGCCTTTTTATGTTTATCTCTTATAAATCACAGTAATATACAAATGTGTATGACCACTTAAGCAGGTAAATCACTCTCAACTACTCGTAAATGCAGCCTTGGGTACTCCTGAATACACTGAGGACAGTGACAGAGTTCTCAGCAGTCCTTGGCAGTCCTCAGAATGCCATGGGAATGGGTTAATAGCCTCAAACAAGCTCAAAGCTGAATATCTTTACAAAAAGCAAAATAGAGTCATATGTATGACAGTCTGCACAATCATTAAGATCCCAGTCCATCTAGCATCATCCAGCACACCTTATCACTTCAAAGCACTTAACATTTTATAAAAGTTTATATTCATATACATAGCAATATTTATTTCATTCTGACAAAAGACCCTTCCCCCCAAAAAAAGAAAAAAAAATAATACCACTACTCTACTGCACGAGTCATATAAAACTGTCATTCCAGTGTAATACTCCAAGAAAGGTGGCTAAGGCAATGCACAGCAGCTGTATCATTAAATAATATATAACTAAAAATGATTGCATAACTACTTTTATCCACCATCTAAATGAACTGTGAATGTATTCCTTTAAAATGTGTGCTAAACCATTTTTAGTTAAACCAAACTTGCCAGTAATAACACTACCAAGTCTAATTCTGGTTAACTGGGTTTGATTAAGTTGATGTCACACCCCAGAGGGAGTAGTTCTAACCCTGTGAACCACAGCCATTCTCATATTTTTTTCATTATGGTTCTGGCACTTTAAATGATGAAAGCACCGATGAAGGCACAAGACAGCATATCAATTTGGTCAGATAAGGAGACCAAAATTATGGTTTATGTTCCTTGTGACTCACACCTGGATAAGATCTAAATCTGGATAAGATATAAAGGGCAGCGAATGGAAAAAAAATTATATCTCTTAGGAGTTGGGTGCCAATCTGCCAGAGATCATCAAGTACAGCCATCAGTGCTACTACAGGTACGATGTCCTACATAAGTATAGATCAAACCAGATGGCCAAATTAGTTGACCATGTAGCAGCAAGAAGGCAAATGTTCCAAAGTAAGTATAACTTTTTATCTCAGTCATATTAAAGATAAAAAATAATTTTAATAAGGTTGCATAACTGAAAGTATATGCAAATGTCATATGTGCATGAGTAAAACAATAATCTGCATACATATGTCTGTAAATCACAAATATATATTTGTATGACTACATTTAATACTATTTTTCATGTATGTATTTAGTCAGAAACCAAAAATCAAACAAACAAAAAATTACATTGAAACATAACTTCATTTGGCATTGCATTAGCTTAGGTAATAGTAAAATACACTTGAGCAGTTTTTGTAAAGAAAAGATTTTGTTTGTGGAGAATATAAAAACATTTATTAGTATCGGAATTGTATAAGACAGTCATTTTTTCCACAGTACTAACTGCACATTCTGCATGGCTGAACTCAGGTATCACACCCTAGTCAGAGTGATTGTTAGGGGTGTGAGTGGGTGTTGCAGTGTCAAGTGAATGACCAGCAAATATTGTAATGATAAATGACCAATTATATTACTTCTGTATACATTTTAAACCATCTCCTTATATGCTTAGAAGTAATAGGTGAACAGCTACTAAAGCACACATTTTGTTCAGTTATGAAAGTGAAAACTTACTTCAATTTCTATATTTTGTTTGTGTGTACACCTACTTCCTGAAGATAATTCACAGATTGTTGAATGTAAAGCAAAGCATTTTAAAACAGCTTCCATCAAACAGTCAAGTTGTTCACTTCTAGTAATGAAGGGAAGATTGGCACAGTACAACAATTCAGAAAGTAATAAATATTTAGACAAACACATAGGAAGTACAGCAGTGAAAGAAATGCTTTGCATATCAGTAGTAATGATATCAGTAATATTAAGGAAAAAAGAGGTGAAGGCATCTCTTCAGTTGATTCAAAACATCGTGCCTCAGTTGGTGCTGACCGTGTAGCAACATAGGCCGCTACCCCCCAACTTTGGTATCCTCCACTGCAGCACCATCTGGCAGTGGAAATGTTTGAGGATCTGTGGACTGGGTTCTCTTGCTAACCCCACTCCTCATCACCCATTCTTCCCTTATCCGTTCTGCTACACCCTCTTAGCTATTACCCACCCACACTAACCTCTTTGATAAAAAAAAAAAAAACTTGAAATAATAGGTGGAGTCCATCCCCCGCAAATAAATAAATAAATAAATAAATAAATAAACATAGCACTCCTCATCTCCAATCTTCTCCAGCACAACCCCTTCATATGTTCCTTTTGTATTTCCCTCTGTGTTTTGTCTCTCATTTTTCAATCTTTCCTAGTTCACTTTTTCCATTCTTTAAAGTAAATGACAAGGAATCCACATATGTATCTCTCTATTTAAAACATTTATACCCCTTTATTTCAGTAAAATATTAATGATAAAAGCTGCGCAGTCTGTCACTTGTCTATAGCCATGTCTGTCCTCAGTATCCAAATACATACAAAGTAATATAAAGCCTATGGCTTTCATGCAGTACTTTGTATGCACTTAATGCTCAACTTTCAATACTTTGCAGTTTTGCCAGATGTAGACATGTTTTTGAAAACACCTCTGCTTTTTCTTAGCATGAATAACTTGTGCTTAGCTTATTTACATACATGCATAGCAGTGCTATTCATAAATAACCACTATGTGACTGCAATGTCCTGGACTATGAAATCCACCCTATATCTTAATTGTTACAGGATTGTAGAATTAGGGTTATGAAACCCGACAAGGGCAATGGGCTTATCTTTATGAACCAAGTGGATTATATCAATAAACTCACTTCCCACTTAAATGATGGCCCATATGAAAAAGCTAGCACTAATGAGGTTACCACAGCATACAATAGGGTGAGGGCTACGCTCGAAGATCTGTTTTTGGAAAACTTCATAGACACACACACCCACTCTTATCTTTACATTACAGCACCTAGAATGCCCTCTTTCTTTGGAGCACCAAAAATCCACAAATCCATTCGTGAACCCCCTTTCAGACCCATAGTGGATGGGAGGGGGTCTATGTTGGTGTCTTGCGCCAAATATGTGGATGGCGTCTTAAAACCATACATAGAAAAAGAAAATCAGATCTGCAAGGATTCGTGGAGCTTTCTAGAAAACATAAATAAAATACCCTTTGACCCTGATTTAAGTTTTTTAACTGTAGACGTGAAGGAACTTTATACGGCCATCCCACAACAGTTAGGATTAGAGTGGGTGAGGGAATTCTTGGAGTCAAGGAATGTAGAACAAAACACTGTCTACATAATTGAGACTTTGTTAGAAATGGTGTTAAAATACAACTTTTTTAGTTTTGACAACGTGATATACAGACAAGCCTCTGGTGTAGCAATGGGCTCACCATGTGGGGGGTCCTTTGCCAATTGTGTAATGGCACAATGGGAGAACACATTACTGTTTAACAATCCACTATTTAGAAAGCATGTCGCCTGGTATACAAGATACCAGGACAACATGTTTATATTATGGAGAGGCTCCTTGGATATGGTGGCCCCTTTTATTGACGACATCAAGACCTTGACTGACTTTTTAGATTTCACATTTGAAGTGAACGAGAATAAAATTAGTTTTTTGGACATTAATCTAATCAAGGACAAAGAATCTTCTATGTTTACTAGTAACATTTATAGAAAGCCCACTTATTCCAATGGATTCCTACACTTTGGTAGTTGCCACCCTATCCACCAAAAAAGAGCTGTAGTGAAGGGGCAGATGGTTAGGGCGGCACGGATGATAACCAAAGATGAAGACTTCCACTATGAATGTAGTAATTTGACTACCATGTTTGTCAATAGGGGGTACCCCGATGCTCTCATTTTGGAGATTGCATCTGAGGTGAAACATAAAAGAGAATCTGGCCATTTCAGGCCCATCCTTAATAGAACAGGCCCGAATTTGATGACTAACCAAGATTGGGCGGGGGGTTTGAATAGAAAGGGTAGAGAATTTGACACAGGGGTCAGATTCTTGTGCACGTTCTCCATTGATCATTACTTTATTAGGGGGATTCTACAGAAAAATTGGGCCAACATAAAGGAAGACACAAACCTACATCAATTGCTGGGAACAACACCTAGTATAGCCTTTAGGAAAGGATTTAATTTAAAGGCATTATTAGAAATGAACAGACACACTTCGTTTAATAAGGTCAAGGGTATGATTAAATGTGGTTTGTGCAACCAGTGTAAATTTATGCAGGAAGGTAATTATGTTGTTATCAACAATGTAAAATATAAATTAATGGGCAATTTCAGCTGCTCATCCAAAGCAGTGGTGTATGTGGCAAGCTGTAAGCAGTGCCCTGCTTTCTATATAGGAAAAACTGAGAGGGCACTGCATAAAAGAGTATATGAGCACTTATATGCTATTTCTAAGAGCGATACCAACAACGCTCTGGCTTCCCATGTTGTTAATAATAAAGAACATAGTTTCAGATTTATGGTGTTGAAACAAATTAGGATACAAACATTTTCAGGACCATGGCAATTGTTATTAGAAAAGGAAGAGCTACTATGGCAGCTCAGGACAGCTGCACACATACACCCTGGTCTAAATGAAGCAATATCTCTCACTTGCATTTTAAAATTGTTAGCCATTAAAAGGTAACTTTTTAACCTGTTAGAGAGCTTGTGAAACATTGTATGCACAATTAGGTCATATTGTCTTACCCTTGCTTTGTTTACTTCTAAGGTTTTTGTATCTGTTGTTCAACACTTTGTTGTAAGGGACATAATGAAGTAACATTTTGTCGGTGGCTTGGAGAAGGATTTTTAAATTGACAGAGAACGTAGAGACGAACCCTTATTGTATTAAATATAACGGTATAGCGTTATATGGGTATAGTGGCTCGTATTTAGTTTAAACAATAAAAAATAATAAAAAATAAGAGCCAATGAGTGCTTTTATAAATATTTAAATATATTTAGTTCAAATATACTTGCTTAGTAAATGGGTTTTATTTATGTTAAGAACTAACTCCTTTCTTTCCCTTTGGAGTATTCTTAAACAGTTGGCAAATGAGACAAGGTATAGAAGTTCGGGTTTAAGACCCTAAATTTATAATGCCAACATTTGGAAAACCAGTTGGGAGAGTTTCGTACCTGTATTGTTATAACTATTTCAAGTGTCTCTTTTACGAGTGATACGTAAACATTAACGTTTTAAGTCTTAAATGTAGTTCATGGTTTTTATGTAATTAATAATTTATGTATTAGTATATTTTTTATACAATATAAGAGTGGCGAGTATTTTATATATGAACATTGATACATATTATGACATTTTTTACACAAAGGGTTTTTGAAAGATTGTGTTCCAAATGGCGAAACCAGTCGGATCTTTTAAAGTGGGGGTTTGTTTTGTTTTTAATATTTGAATTGCTGGTCTTGTATGTATTTAAAGTCACAAGCTGCAATTGTCAATCGTTAATTTGTTTGTTAATTAGTTGATTGCATCCTATTTAAAGGAGCACGTTGTTACAACTGATTGTTTTATTTTGGTCTGAGGAAGGAGAGATAGGATTCTCTCCGAAAGTGCTTGTGGTTAATAAAAGCTCTAACGATACAGTGTACGGACTATTGTTGCTTTTTCAGCACCTAACAGCGTTATTTAGCTGTGGATTATCACTTGGCTATCTACTTGGCACATGCCCAGCAGCTTGTTCCCCTCGAATTTTTGTAGTTCAGTAGTTTGTTTGTTTTTTGAATACTCCATTTTCATGTATTGCTAGAAACCACACATAATCCCTGGAGGCCCAGACAAATTCCAGCTGACTCTCTGTGGCAGTGCTCTGAGCCCTAACAATGTGACGGTACATTTGTTGATGCACTGACAGTGCATTATGTGTTTCTTAGGGTAGTTTCAACAAATACTTGCACCTGGTTCCCCTTTGTAAAGGTGTCACTATGGACATTGTTACCTCAGAATGACTGCCATCTTCCTCAAATTCTTCATCTGAGTTTGGAGATACTGGAGTTGAAGTGCATGGGTTTTCTCTGTATACAAAAGCGAGCATAATGTCAGTATGTGCTTGACTTTGTCATACACTGTCACTTCCTGCAGAGTTACTAACATGCTGTTTGGTGAGAGAACCTGCCATTAAACTTGGGGACTGCATGACACCTTTTCAAGCTGCCTCATAAATATAACTGTTATCATCATCATAATCTCAAAAAAAATTATATTGTTGATATCTTAAAATGTATTGGTGTAGTAGAGCTGTCTAATTTTGCTGCTGCCCCTGTCAAAAATTATTTTAAGACATTACTAGTAAAGAATTAACAAACACTACTGCATGCTGAGTATTGAGGTCTGGAGGACACTTAGCATGCAGCCTGCCTTCACTGTCATTCTGTATAGAAGTGGAAGGTTCACCTATTAATATTCATTTTTATGTGTTTGATGTAATCATTCCATGTCATCATTAAATTGTCTATATAATTATATGTTACTGTTTTTAAACTAACCTTCCTGAGCAGACTCGTGTTGTTGCTGAAGATGATGGTAGTCATTAACTTTGATTATTCCAATTCAAGCATCTTCTGTCCATAGTCATAATCATGGAAAGAGGGGAGATATGCCTCGTTTGGTCTCAACGGGATCATTGTTGGAAACTTCTCAGTAGTGGTATATGCATGGCATTCTGCCTGGCCTTGCTTTTAGTATATCCTTTCATATGATTTTCCCCCTTTTTGCACTCTGTTAGTGGGCATTCTTTTCACTGACTCCATCAGTGTCCATGATAACTTGATTCCAGTCTTTTGTTCTCTCAGCTTGTTTGTGTCCTGTTTACCAAACAGACCTTTACCATATATCCTTGGGGTTGCCAAGAGAACACTGTATTCCTTGTGGCTGAATTTGTCCTTTCTCTTTCTTGATGCCTTGTTTTGCATCATTACTGCACATGAAAAAATATGCCACAGCCATGCACAAAAAACTTGATGTAATCATCAGTCAAATTAAATGACAATGAAAGTGTGCCTGCCACCCTCATATTTTAAATTAATTTTGCTATGCCCTTTTTCTCAGCCCTGTACCATTGTCATGAATTCATAAAACTGTTATTTTTCATTCATCTTTGGCAAAATAAAGGCACATGTATGTCCAGCCAACAACACATCCTTACTGCTTCAGTACTTCACAATTAATGCACTGCATTTCAATCATATATATGCACAATCATTAAATGACACCAAAGTGAAAGGATTTTCAAAGTGATCACTAATCATTTCCACTGCTGCTATGATTTTCCAGTTACAAATGATAGCTTTACACTATTCACTAAAGCCATGTAATATGCCTATCATATCAGTCAGATACACATTTCTTTAAATGAACTGACTACTTTTACAGAATTTTCAAGTGTTTCCTATTAATTTACAATATTTCTGTTATGTTTTCTTAAGTTATTTGTTACCTAACTCAAGTAATTACAAGTTAATACTGCAGTCCTGAACTATTTCCAATAAATTCAGGTCCATTTACACATTTTGTATTCAAATTAGGCCTTTTTATGTTTATCTCTTATAAATCACAGTAATATACATATGTGTATGACCACTTATGCAGGTAAATCACTCTCAACTACTCGTAAATGCAGCCTTGGGTACTCCTGAATACACTGAGGACAGTGACAGAGTTCTCAGCAGTCCTTGGCAGTCCTCAGAATGCCATGGGAATGGGTTAATAGCCTCAAACAAGCTCAAAGCTGAATATCTTTACAAAAAGCAAAATAGAGTCATATGTATGACAGTCTGCACAATCATTAAGATCCCAGTCCATCTAGCATCATCCAGCACACCTTATCACCTCAAAGCACTTAACATTTTATAAAAGTTTATATTCACATACATAGCAATATTTATTTCATTCTGACAAAAGACCCTTCCCCCCAAAAAAAGAAAAAAAAATAATACCACTACTCTACTGCACGAGTCATATAAAACTGTCATTCCAGTGTAATACTCCAAGAAAGGTGGCTAAGGCAATGCACAGCAGCTGTATCATTAAATAATATATAACTAAAAATGATTGCATAACTACTTTTATCCACCATCTAAATGAACTGTGAATGTATTCCTTTAAAATGTGTGCTAAACCATTTTTAGTTAAACCAAACTTGCCAGTAATAACACTACCAAGTCTAATTCTGGTTAACTGGGTTTGATTAAGTTGATGTCACACCCCAGAGGGAGTAGTTCTAACCCTGTGAACCACAGCCATTCTCATATTTTTTTCATTATGGTTCTGGCACTTTAAATGATGAAAGCACCGATGAAGGCACAAGACAGCATATCAATTTGGTCAGATAAGGAGACCAAAATTATGGTTTATGTTCCTTGTGACTCACACCTGGATAAGATCTAAATCTGGATAAGATATAAAGGGCAGCGAATGGAAAAAAAATGATATCTCTTAGGAGTTGGGTGCCAATCTGCCAGAGATCATCAAGTACAGCCATCAGTGCTACTACAGGTACAATGACCTACATAAGTATAGATCAAACCAGATGGCCAAATGAGTTGACCATGTAGCAGCAAGAAGGCAAATGTTCCAAAGTAAGTATAACTTTTTATCTCAGTCATATTAAAGATAAAAAATAATTTTAATAAGGTTGCATAACTGAAAGTATATGCAAATGTCATATGTGCATGAGTAAAACAATAATCTGCATACATATGTCTGTAAATCACAAATATATATTTGTATGACTACATTTAATACTATTTTTCATGTATGTATTTAGGCAGAAACCAAAAATCAAACAAACAAAAAATTACATTGAAACATAACTTCATTTGGCATTGCATTAGCTTAGGTAATAGTAAAATACACGCAGGCAGTTTTTGTAAAGAAAAGATTTTGTTTGTGGAGAATATAAAAACATTTATTAGTATCGGAATTGTATAAGACAGTCATTTTTTCCACAGTACTAACTGCACATTCTGCATGGCTGAACTCAGGTATCACACCCTAGTTAGAGTGAATGTTAGGGGTGTGAGTGGGTGTTGCAGTGTCAAGTGAATGACCAGCAAATATTGTAATGATAAATGACCAATTATATTACTTCTGTATACATTTTAAACCATCTCCTTATATGCTTAGAAGTAATAGGTGAACAGCTACTAAAGCACACATTTTGTTCAGTTATGAAAGTGAAAACTTACTTCAATTTCTATATTTTGTTTGTGTGTACACCTACTTCCTGAAGATAATTCACAGATTGTTGAATGTAAAGCAAAGCATTTTAAAACAGCTTCCATCAAACAGTCAAGTTGTTCACTTCTAGTAATGAAGGGAAGATTGGCACAGTACAACAATTCAGAAAGTAATAAATATTTAGACAAACACATAGGAAGTACAGCAGTGAAAGAAATGCTTTGCATATCAGTAGTAATGATATCAGTAATATTAAGGAAAAAAGAGGTGAAGGCATCTCTTCAGTTGATTCAAAACATCGTGCCTCAGTTGGTGCTGACCGTGTAGCAACATAGGCCGCTACCCCCCAACTTTGGTATCCTCCACTGCAGCACCATCTGGCAGTGGAAATGTTTGAGGATCTGTGGACTGGGTTCTCTTGCTAACCCCACTCTTCATCACCCATTCTTCCCTTATCCTTTCTGCTACACCCTCTTAGCTATTACCCACCCACACTAACCTCTTTGATAAAAAAAAAAAAAACTTGAAATAATAGGTGGAGTCCATCCCCCGCAAATAAATAAATAAATAAATAAATAAATAAACATAGCACTCCTCATCTCCAATCTTCTCCAGCACAACCCCTTCATATGTTCCTTTTGTATTTCCCTCTGTGTTTTGTCTCTCATTTTTCAATCTTTCCTAGTTCACATTTTCCATTCTTTAAAGTAAATGACAAGGAATCCACATATGTATCTCTCTATTTAAAACATTTATACCCCTTTATTTCAGTAAAATATTAATGATAAAAGCTGCGCAGTCTGTCACTTGTCTATAGCCATGTCTGTCCTCAGTATCCAAATACATACAAAGTAATATAAAGCCTATGGCTTTCATGCAGTACTTTGTATGCACTTAATGCTCAACTTTCAATACTTTGCAGTTTTGCCAGATGTAGACATGTTTTTGAAAACACCTCTGCTTTTTCTTAGCATGAATAACTTGTGCTTAGCTTATTTACATACATGCATAGCAGTGCTATTCATAAATAACCACTATGTGACTGCAATGTCCTGGACTATGAAATCCACCCTATATCTTAATTAAAGTTGAGTACCTGTTTAGCTTAACAGAAGGTATTAATAGCAGAGGCCATGTAAGGAAAGCTTCACCATCAGATAGTATTATGTCAGACAACAATAATAATATCAAATACAATATACACATGAGCAGTTCACAATTAAGCAATGTTTACATTTATTATAGGTATCAAACATTGTTGCATACTGAATGAATGATAATTATAAGCATCTGTTTACCCAAATAAGTAAACTGAAATAAAATAAAAATTAAATAAAAGTAAAAAAATAGCTTTTTAGCTTATAGGCATGTGTAAAAGTACAGTCATGGATGATCATATATTCACATATCATGCTAATGATACTTATAGTTGTAAGTAAATTGAAATGTCCATTCATCTCCGGTAGTGGATTTCCTTCATTGCAACCAAGTATCTTACTTACCCAGTTCTCCACTTCATACAGTTTCATCAGCAATTGTTCTTCAGGTCCCTTTCTGAATTGTAATAATCCAGACTTGCTACTCAGGCATGCTATTTACAATGCGGTTGTATTTTTCTACAAATTCTTTATTTCATGTTCACCTCCTTCACTCACAGCCAGTATTTATACCTCACCATAGCTATTTAGAGTTGCTAATTCTTGTACATTTCATTAGCAACTCACTTCCTCCAACAAAGTTTTGCTGATAAATGTGTGTTAAAAGAACAGCACTGCATTGTTAATTTTCACTTGATTGAATCTAATTTCATTTCGTCACAGTTCCTTTGAAAGCATTGCATCTAGTTCATCACCCTGGATCCCATAACAGTGATACTGATGTTATTTAGAGATTTCTGATGTCTTCAAGGTTAAAGTCTTTTTATATGAATATGCTATGACTCTTATGTGGCCTTTGACTGCTTTTACTATTTCATACAGTTATGTCTATAGGCAATTCAAGTTAGGTTACTGTTAAACTGAATTTGATAAGGTTATTATTGCAGATGGCTGAGCGACTTTAATTTCTATGAAAGGAAACTACAAATGCTCTCTAGATTTTTCTCCAAAAGGAGATTCATAAAGGTCAACTGTGGAAAGAAATGTAAATATAAAAATGCTTCTGACTGTATAATTGCCATTCGCTGCATGGAATACATTGTCCTGGGCCCATATCATTGATGAGGTGTCTAGACTTTAAATCTCACCCGCTTGCCACAAGCTTGGCATTTTCTGGTGAGCAGCAGACTAACATGCTCCTCCATGGCTTCAACTCTGAACTTGGTGCTGTGGCAGTGCAAGGTAAGCGAGTAATTAATAAATATAAAAAAAGAGAGAGAGAAAATAGGAATTTTACCTTTCAGCCCGTGGGATGAGAGTTGACATAATGGTTAAGGTGTTTACCTCATAGATAAAATGTACAGAATTTGATTTTCCTACCCAGTCATGTTTGGTTTCGTGGTGTTAGAAGTTTTCCTTCTGGCAGTTTTATGTGTCGGGTCAGCTTGCTGCAGTCTGTTCCTTTAAGTCCTTCTATGACTGAAGATTAAAAAAAAAAGAGATTTACATTTAAATAAATGATGACATATACTAGAGTTATATATTTAATTACTGCAGAATCTGTATGTTTATTCACATTCTCTTATTCTGTCAATCTTCAAGTTAATAGTACAAACATTTTAAAAGTGTCCCTTGTTTCTTGTGTGTTCCATTGTTTGTTGGACTCTTAACTGTGGGTGGGGAGTGCTCCTCCTAAAACTGATGATACATAAAAAAATTATGATTTTCATTTAATATGCAATGACAATACATTGGAGCTATAGCCTTCCTTACTGTAGAAAATGGCTATTAATTCACATTCTGTTATTCTGCCAATGTTTCAAGTTAATAGTTCTAAAACTTTTACAAGTGTCTGTGGTTGTCCCTAATTATTTCTAGATTTGCCTGTAATTTTGTTCTGAATTGTCCCTAAGACAACTGGACTAAGCCTGACATAATGGGGGATAAAGGTCCAAACAGTTATAGATTTTAAGTATTTCTATATTAATCTTAGTAAGTTGCTAGATAGCCAGGAGTTTTGTGGGTCTGTTTTCTCTGTGGGCTATTTTCATGGTTTCCCTGGTGACAGTGTCAGTGTTTGAGGATTTCTGTGTGATGTGGTTCTAGTTGGGTGTATTTTTGGGAATTGTCTCTGGACTTGTTTTGGTATGGGTGGGGAGTGTTTTTTTGTGATTTATTTGTTGTTTATTCCAGCTAGGTGTAGGATGGTACTGTTTAGGTCGGTGAGGGAGTGGGCCTTTAGCATGGTTGTCAGACTTTACTTTGTTGATGGTTTATAGTTCTGGGGGTTTCAGAATGCCACAGCAGCAGAGCATAGTTTTAAAGAGCAAAGTTTTAAAGCATAGAAAGAAGGGGCATGACATGACGATGACTGCCCTTCCCAATGTAATGACCATGATCGATGGGACAGTAGAGATGACAAGTAATTTATCTGGCTTTATGGGTACAAAAAATAGGGTATGGGTACAGTCAGAGATGAATACATTGGTACATTTTGGATAGTTTATTTGAGGTTGATAAAGTCAGATTCTTTGATTTGTTTGTAGAGAGGGGTTTTCAAGATGGAAATGGGGCTGAGGTTAATGTTGCTGGGTCAGCCTGGGACTCTGGGAGACTAATTGCATGTAGGTCAATTCTTCTTCAAGGGGAGTCAACAGGGGTCATTTCCATGGAGACAGGAATTGTGATCTTTCCAGGTTCAGCTATCATTTCACATATACCTCAGTCACTGACAGATACAATTTTGAAGGCAGGAGCATATTGATATATTTGATTTGGTCCATAATGAAGGGGTGCAACATTTGATGGATACACAGGTCACAGGAAGCAAAGATTTGATGACAGCCCTGGTAGTTTTGAGTAAGAGGCAAACAGGTAAGGCCCAGTTGCACAACTTGGACAAGTGGGTAGCTGAGTATATTTGCTTTATGGCCATCTTATTCAAAAATGACCATAGTCAGGCTTTGCCTATGTTAGCTTATTTCAAATCTAGCAAGGATGTGCAATGGTGTGGGGGGGGGGGTTGTTTGGTTATGGTATGACCAGACGTTTAGGTGACTCAAAGCTCCAGATATTTCCATCAAATAGGAAGGGAAGATGGGAAGGATATATTTACATAAGTTAAGTAAGATATGAATCACATAATGACTTTATCTGATAACTTATCTTGGGGAGGCTCTGAAGGAGTAGGGATGTGAGACAGTATCAAAGGCTTTAGATAGGTGAAGGGATATTGAGGAGGTTATGAGATTTATGTTCCTAATGGTATTGACGTTAATCAAACTGTATTAACAAATTAACCTTAACAAACATACTTCAAATATGTTGCTATATATCATATAACCTAAACAACATTATATAAATTATTCAATTCCTGCCCTTTCTATTTAAACAAGAAACATATTTATTAAACCATTACTTATGACATAAGCAATGATATATTTATACAAATAAAAACAAACCACACTAACTCAATCCTAGTTGCAAGCATTTTACATCACAATCCATATTGACATACTCCCAGTTTCAAACATTATATATCACTTATAATCTACCCAACCATTTTCAGTCAAACATTACAATGCTCATTTAAGTTCTGTCTTCTTTTAAACCTCATTCCTCCCCTGTATGTATTATTCCCACAATTCCCATTTTTCCTATGTAGTTTGCTCCCACTTTTTTCTAAAGATCTCATTTCCAGTTGTATTATCTCTGTTACTATATTCACTACTTCTATTATAATTCGTTCAGATTTAGATTTTTTTTCTAGTAATTGCTTTTTGACAGCCACCATAATCAGATACAGCAAGGCCTTACAATGTCTAGGCAATTCCAATTCTGTATCATAACTCAGAAAAATAATCTCCCTCGTCACACCAATCCACCCACCCATGATATCCGACAGTGCATCCCACAGGTAGTTGGATGTGGACTCATCCATTTGTCAGCTGCTCCATGTTTTATCCAATAGGTCATGAGCTGTTTGATTGCTAACATGAACCAGGAGGATGGGATAGATTTGACTAATTTGTGTCTGATTGGGGTATACACTTAGGATGTTTGAAAAAAGTATTGTTAAAGTGTTCGAAAGAATTATCTAGTTGTAGGAACTTTACTATACTCAAGTTGGAAGACTGGAAGGATGCAAGGAATAAATCCTTGTTGAAGTTAGAAAGATTCCTGACACTGCCATACCTGTTATAAAGATTCCTGACTCTGCTGTACCTGATTGAACCAAAGCAAGATCTTCAAGGAAAAACAAACCTGCCTGGTGAACAACTGCCATATATACAATAGGAGAAATAGATTGCTGTCTAAAGGAAGGGATGGTCTCAAAACTGGAAACATTCCCTCCTCAACTTAAATAAGCAAATAAGACTCCTAGTGAAGTCTTCCAAAGCTAACTATGAAACCATATTAGATTCCTTAACTAAGGATAACCACAAGGTGTTTTTTAGCTACATCTGTAACCTTAAAGGTAAAGCCTAAATTTGTGCGAACTCATAGTTAATGGTACTACATATATAGAACCTGTTCATATATCAGACCTGCTGGCTGTCAGGTACAGTGAAAACTTCACTCCCATGTCCCCACCACATATACCCCAAAACATCCCTAACACCTGCCTCCCATCTAGTATCTCCAAGGATCAGATCTTAAATGCCTTCTCCAATGCCAAAAACACAGCCTCTATGGGGCCAGACAACATCCTGAGCTGTGTTCTACATGAGTTAAAACAGGAATTAGCATCACCATTGGGCATGCTTTTTAATCACCACCTAAGCACTAGCTTCATCCCAATGGAATGGAAAACAGCTACTGTTATCCCCTTTGCACAAAGGGTTGCCTCCATGGACCCTGGGAACTAAATATCTATTAGCCTGACCAGCCTTATTTGCAAGGCCGTGGAATGAATCATCATGGACCTTATTAACAAAGATATAGGGAATCTCCAAATACTCAACCCCACCCCACAATTTAACTTTTTCAGGGGAAGATCATGCTTGTTAAACTTGGTGGACTTCTTCAAGACAGTCACCAAAGCCCCAGACAAGGTCAAATCTGTGCATATGGCCTACCTAGACTTAGCCAAGGTCTTTGACGCAATTGCCCACTCAGGTATCATTGATAAACTCACCCAGCTAGGTATCATATATTGCCAGGTGCAGTGCAAATTGGCTTAGTGATAGAAATCATAAAGTGAAAACAGTGTTTGTGAGTGAAAACACCTTCTCCAGCAGACTCATAACCAATGATTTTCCACAGGGATAGGTTCTGCCACCCCAAATGTCCAGAATCTACTTCTCCAAAGTAACAAGCAAATTAAACTAAAATAAAAATAAAAAAAATAATAAAAATTACAACCACTATATCAGGTAGAATGGAACCACTGTAAAACAAACCACAGGATTCAATAAGCTCTTTTTACCATGCAGGAACAGTGTAGCTTCTCCTGCACAGAATATGGCCACCGAGCGATCCAGTAAACTACTGTTTTGATGTGCATGAGCCTGCCTACACTATTCCTGCATGGAAACCACTGCATAATGCTAATTACTACATGTGCTGGTGAAAACCATGCAAATGAGGTGAATTAGTGATTCAGCAAGCAGGCAGGCACCTATGCAAGTATAGTGTTAGTTGCAGAAATGTATTCGGCTACTAGCCGAATACATTTCATCAAAAATTAAAACGGAGGCATGACAGTTCAAAAAAAAGCATGTATTATAATCTTTAGGCATGCCAATGGCCAAATATATGCCCATTGGCATGGAAAAGTGTTTCATTTTTATAAAAATAAAAGTTTTTTTTGGCTGATCTCAGCCATTTAAGCATAGGGTAGCAGCGCGCAAATGCGATCATGTCGAAAATAAAAAAAATGTAAAAACTCAATTTTAAGGGAAATCTGCATTTTGCCATTATAGTCTATGGCATGCAAAATCCTGAGGATTGTTTTAATTGTTGTGTTCACTAATAAATACAGTGGTTCCATTCTACCTGATGCAGTGGTCCTTCTAGAGACTTCCCATACTCTGGAGCAAACTACCTATCTATATCAAACAACACTCCTCATTAGCTCTGTTCAAGAAAAATCTTGATGATTGGATGGGAGATAGGAAATTCATCCTGGGGATCACTTCTGTGGTTCTGCTTGACAGGGGCACAGGAAAATAATCTTCTTGGGTGGCGAAAGCCAGGGTACCTTTTTGGATAGGCTTATATAGGCCCTAGTGCCAATAGCCTAGTACCTACCTATGAACCTAAAACAATACCAGGGGACAGTGGTTGTTAAGGGGAATGGTTCTGGAGTAGTGCAGTAACTATGGACTAAGGCAGTGGGGTAGGCAATTGAGAGGAAATTTACTGAATCATAAAAGTATTCAAAGTGCCAAACTACACCTAACCATGTAGGTGCTGTAACACGATCGTGTAAGCAGGAGGAGCAACAGACACGAAAAGGGGGTGAGTCATGCATGGTGTAAGCACACTGGAGCCCTATGGCCCCCAGATAAGCATAGCTAAGCAAAGGGGTGTGCCTGAGGCTGTATTGACTTATTCCATGAAATGAAGAGCATGTTTGCATCCAAGGAGAGGCATTTATTTGTGTTTACATTAGCTAAACAAGGTATGCATGGTGTGTACCGGGTCTAAAACAAAAAACAAACAACCCCCCCCCTGGAAATAACAGGACTGTTTACATTTGGGCACCGGGTTTGTGCGATGCTCCTCGAGGCTTAAAAGGTGTGGAAATGGGAAGGCAAAAAAAGGAAAATAGCAGAATAAAAGCAATCAAGTACAAATTACATAGATAGCAGATTAAATGCATAATAGTCAGCCAGTCATACAGGCAGCATCTGCAGCACAACAGTATAAACTATGGATACATCTTACAGCCTGTTTTTTCCCACAAACTCTGCACCATTGGTGTACACATACTGGGGAATTTTAACTTGAAAAATGTTAGGGGCTGCCATTTCTTTGATCCATCAGTATGGAGGAGGATAATGCTGACAACTGCCACAGACCAAGGAGGAGGAGAAGAGTGTTCAGACCCAGGGTAACTTACCAGGGGCTACATGATCTTGTAATAGTAGAGCACTACAGGGTGGAAAGAAACATACTTCAGTAAATCACTGAGCTGTGCCATCCTCAATTCAGACCTAGAGCCAACAAAGGGGAACCCATCCTAGGGGATACCAAGGTATGTATATCCTTAGGAATTCTAGCTACAGATACTTTCCAAAGACCTATCGAGGACATCATGGGGATCTCACAGGCATCTGCATCTAGGGTACTCCACCAGTTCCTGGATGCCATGCTATCACATGCCAGTGAGCACATTTACTTCCCCAGCACCTGTGAGGAGAGGACCAGCAATATGCGTCTCTTCCACTGTGTAGCAGAATACCCAGAGGTACTGGGTGCAATAGACTGCAGGCATATCCACATGAAAGCACACCTGGTGAACGGGATAGGGTCTACATAAACCAGAAGGGATTGCCCTCCATCAACTGACAGGTTGTGTGCAATGTCCAGGGCATTATAATAAATGTGTGTGCTGGCAGCCTTGGAAGCTATCACAACTCCCACATCTGGCATTCATCACAGCTGTACCAGGAATTTGCCAGTGGGGGCATCCCGTATGGCCATATGGTGGGGATACTGTCTATGCACTGAAGCCGTGGATGATGACCCCCATCAGAAATGCACACACACACTCACACAAGAAAGACGTAATGAGACACACACACAAACCAGGATCATTATAGAGCTTGTGTTTGGGATGCTCAAGTCATGGTTCTGCTGCCTTGACATAGCTGGTGGAGCCTTGCAGTACTCTCGAGCCATATGTGCACATGTGCCATGCTGCACAATATAAACCTGTGGAAACAGCTGCAGCAGGAACAGCATGGGGAAGGGCCATACAGTCCAACACCATTGCCAAGGTTCCCACAGGCACAGAGTGACTCAGAGGAGGAGGCCACTGAGCCTGCTCCTGTAGGCAGATGGAGGCATGCCCATTATGCTCAAGTCTTGGCAAAGAGGCAATGCATAGCACACACACTGACACTGTAGTGACCCAGGGACTGACACCTCTCTCTGACTCGCACACACAGTAAAATGGATGACACATACATCACATTACCTGTAACTTACTATGTATAGGCATGTATAGGCAGTGTACTGTGTGCATCCAACATAGGTGGCCCTCAAGCACCATCCTCAAAACTGCCACAGGTACAAGGTAAGTCAGTCTTCTTAACAATAAATTAATGGATTAGTATGTTTTGCTACCATATCTATGGTAATGCTACATGCATGAAAGGGAATGGGGAGGCCTACTGGGATAGCAGCACACAACCAACAGCTATGTGGGACACCAGGAAATGTCTGCCTTAAACTGGCCTCCACACACAATGCAGTAGTACCCAAGGTGGCAAATCCCACTGCAGTATGTGTGTGGGGATAGCTAACTGGGGGGGGGGTCATAAGTCACAGGCATGGATGTCAGTGTGGGGGTCTCATACCCATCCCTCACACCCACACAGCATGTCAGCTGTAGAAAAACAGAGGGAAATATCTGGTAAAGGCAGACAAATGTCAGCAATGTTGAATTACCCCCCTACAGACTCACACAGTGATAGCACAGCAGGACTCACAGTTGCAGTAAGGCTATGAAGGGTACGAAGTCTGAAACTCAAATGTATGCCATTACAATCTGACCTGTGCTCTTTGGTTATATGCCTCTAGTCCCCAAGGCAGGGCACAATAGTATGGTAAATGGAACCAAAATGTAAAGCAAATATCAGCACAGTCTGTGCAACGTGTACAGTTGACAGGTGTGCCCCCCCATATACCCACAGAAATGCAACATATATATTTGCAGGGAACTAGCATAACACACATTGGCAGGGCTGTACCAATACACATGAAAACATGCTGCCTGTCCACAATATGCAGGGGTCAATGAGCTATGTGTATATGTGGTTAATACTGTCAGGATCTGTCCAGCATATTCTCCTGACAGTCGAATTGTAATGCCCTAGGAACAGTGCTGTCTTTGACATGGCTATGTGCAGATAACTGCAGTGCCAATGGTTATGCATGTCAGTGACACCCACTTTTCTGCCACTGACATACCTGGAAGTCACAGTGCTATGTGGAATATACTACACATATAATGGACATCTTGAAGGATGTGTAGCTGAGGTGCTAAGGCTTTTGTGAATATAAGTGCTTTTTGGTACTGTTGCCAGTGGTTATTTTCAATAATCCTTTTTTCTTATGTTTGCTTTTACATATAATGGACATGCTCGCACAGTAAAATTCACTCTGTACCCACACCCATTAACTCCCAACCTCTGACAGCAAGATGTCTAGACAAGGGCAGAAATAAAAGTGGAACAGAGGCTCAATAATAGGCATGTGTTGTAAATATCATCCTTACATACTGAGAAAGTTGGTAGGGTGAGGGGTTTGCAGTAGCAGGAATTGTCTGATGGTTATGTAGTATGAAACAGTAATGTCTGTCATTATTTTGTAACATCACTCTTCAATTATATGTAACCATCTTACCATAAAAACACAAGTTTACATAGACAGAATGAAACCTCTAGCCAAACACCTGGACAACATGCCAAAAATGAACAGGTGAGAGGTAAGGCCATACAAGGATATGACATCTCATGTTAGAAAGATACCACACAAGCAGGAGATCCCCAGCCAGTATATCACCAAGTTGCTGGATTGTTTTCACAACTCGTCATCACTCTACTGGTTGTAACCACACCTCCCAAATGGCCTTGTTGGGCAAGAATGTACATAGCTGCCCTCATAATATTGGTCTATGCATCATACAACTAATATTCTTCTAGTAAAGCTCTGTGATGATCTGAGGATGTCTGGTACTAGGTAATAACAGAATACACTGCAGTGTCAGACTACAGATATGTCAGAAAATGCCTGTTAAACAAACCCAGTACCCTTTGGAAAGTCCTGTGTGCTCCTGAGAGGTATGGCTGTAGCACACAAAACCCTAGATTGGAGTACATCTCTCTGTCTGGAATGGAGTCCCACTCTAACTATAGAAGGTCATACTGGGCATGCTCCTACACTTAGAGAATCACAGGACATGTTGGAACCCACATTGGTCTATATGGCTGTATTGTGTATATATGTCAGTGCATACAAACAACTATGTACACCTTAACTGTCCACACACACACACACACACACACACACACACACACACACACACACACACACACACACACACACACGAGACAGGATTACTCTCAGCTAGATGTAGGTTGCCCATATGTGATATATTTGCATCTGTTGCATGAGATACACAGACATATATATGGGCAACAGATAACAACATATGTCAAGCATACACACAAAGATGTGGGGAACTGAGAGACAGGCAGTGATACAGAGAGAGACACAGGGAGACAGAGATAGAGTGAGTCACACACACAGATACCCTGAATGGCAGTGATATCCTGCTATGGACAGTGGCATACCAGTTGTAAACAGTTACATGGGCCAGCATAAAAGGTTAGCCCCATTGTGTAATAGTACTGAGGTTGGGTTTACAATATCACATCGTGTGTATGTGTGTGTGTGTGTGTGTGTGTGTGTGTGTGTGTGTGTGTGTGTGTGTCCATAGGTCTAAGAATTAGGAGACTGTTCACACTCAGTGCACTTCATATTGCCCTACTTCACAAGATGTGCTGCTGTCATACACCTTAGAAGTGCCATTGGACACCTATCACCCCTGTTAGCACTGTAGTGCATGTGATAACTGTGTAACACTATAGTACAAATAACTAGATAGGTAGGGGGTTCTAATCTCAATATGGGTAACTGTGTGTGTGTGTGACAGTTGTGTGTGCGAGAGTGAGGGAGTGTTTGTTTGTAGGTGAAACAGTTTTAGGCCATTTCCACCCACAACACTTCTCAGTGTCCTACTTTATCAGTCCTGCTGATGTCATTCCCCTTATCAGCACCTTTTGAAAGTTGCCAGCCCAGTAAGCTCTGTAGCATGTGCAATAACTGTGTAACACTATAGTATAAATCACTAGATAGGCAGGAGTTATACTGTCAGATGTGGCAAATGTGTGTGTGGGTGTATAAGTGTATGTGTGTATGTGTGTATGTTTGTAAGAAGAAGCAGTTTCCTACCCAGTGTGCTAATGTCATTCCCCTTATCAGCAACTTTGGCCAGGTGTCAGCCCAGTAAGCTCTATAGTGCAAGTGATAACTGTGTAACACTGTAGTACAAATCACTAGACAGGCAGAGGTACTACTCTTAGACCTGGTAAATGTTTTTGTGGGTGTATAAGTGTGTGTGTGTCAGTGTGTATGTGTAAGTGTGTATGTTTGTAAGAAGATGTATTTTGATATGTTTCCCACCGAGTGCCTTACTTTATCAGTCTTGCTGATGTCATTCCCCTTATCAGCTCCTTTGGCCAGTTGTCAGCCCAGTAAGCTCTGTAGCCCCTGTGATAACTGTATAACACTGTAGTACAAATCACTAGATAAGCAGGGGTTTTATTCTCAATACTGGCAATTAAGTGTGTGTGTTTGTGTGTAGTAGAAATAACTAGATATGTAGTTATTCTAATCTCAATACTGGCAACTGTTTGGGTGAGAATCGTATCCTGTGTGGGTTATACCATATTGATGTGTGTACCATCCATGCCTTTTTACCACCTCCCGATGGCATTACTTTATATAGCATGTTAATGGCATCTGCCTCACATGCAGCATGTTAAACCTTTGTACAGGCCATTCCAGACATCTGTACAGATGTCTACAGAATATCTGGATGTTTGCAAGTGTCCCCTAACAATGGCCATGTATGTGATATTGTTTCCAAACAGATCACAGTTAGTGTACTGACACACATGCCAGCATCAGATATCATAACTGACTGAAACATCATGCTGATACAATGTCTGTTACCCTATCACTTGTCCAGGCTTGTAGGAGCAATAGATGACTCCATTTGCTATTTTTGTGGGTTACCTCACCATCCATGAAGGCATTCATAATATTAAATGTTGTAAGAGGTAGTGGGTTATGTCCCATGCATATAATCTGGGGCATGGCATGTGTATGTAGCACTATAGTACATTAAAGTGGATATGTAGGTTTACAAATCTGCCCATTGCCAACTGTGTTTGTTTTACTGCATACACATCCCCAGTGTCAGTCTTTACTGTGTGTATGCAAAGGATATACCATTTTGTCTCCCTGCTCCACCCTGTGAACTCAGAATTACATACCACAAACCTGTCATACATGATACCATGCATGCCCTCACCAATTGCATCAGGGTTGAGTGTATGGGAAAGAAATGGTAGGGACAAGAGGTGCTGACATGTGAATCTGTTGTGGTCAATCTAATGGCTAACCTTATGAGGGACCTACTGACAGTACTCCAGTAACCTGTTCCATATGTATGAGCCTGTGGTACTACACAACACTGAGGTGACATATCTGAAGCCTACCTGTCTGTGGCAAGGGGTATGTACACCATGTCACACTGTCTGACAACAGTTCCCATCATACACTGTTGCATGCGTACACACCTGGTAAATGTACATATAAAGCTGTATCTTGGCTTTGAAATGGTTGGTGTATTTCCACTCTGCCATACTCCATGTTGGTAATGTCTGCAGGGCCTCAGCCTGTAAACACACAGAAACCTGGAGCACAAACAGAATATAGCATGTTAGACTACATTCAGTCAATGGTACTAACAGCAATAATGCATCATGGTTAATAAGGTACATACATCTTTATGTGTACCCATAATAAATGCAATCAGACAGCAACTTACACAGTATTACATAGCTAAACTGTACTATATTCACCCTTTGCATCAGACCTATATTAGCCTGTCCCTGCATCGATGGTATGGATGACTAGGATTTGTCACAGATATCATCATATGTTCAGGGTGTGGTGTGGGTTTGCCAGAAGCCTAGGCTGGGCCATACGGTTGACATCCATGTGTGTGTGTGTTTGGAGGGGTATCCTATAGTTGGGATGTGCAGAGGTGCTGTGTGTGTCTGGAGGTTACCTGCCTGTGATACAGATATGTGTGTGTTTATGTATGCACACAGTTATGCCATGTGCTGCTCTTCACAGGGGTATGTTGGACAGCTGTGGACTGTACATGGCAGGGTGTCCAGTTCACCATTTCCTGGCACAGACTTGTGAATTGGTCCTGCCAGGGGTCTCACTGGCACCACCAGGCCCAAGGCCAGATGCAGTACTGCTTCCTGATAGTGACTGCTGTCTGCTGCATCTGTGTCCCTGATGGGACTGGCCAGGACCACTTCCCATGGTTTGCTCTGTTGCGATGTGGACAGCAACCCACCTTTGGTAGTGCTGATCTCACTGCCACTACAGGAGTGTGAAGGTGCATGGCCCTGTAAACTGTCAGCTGTTGTTGGTACTGATTTTCATCTATGTGGCCGATGCCCAGCTCCCACCACATGCTCTAGCACAGACATGCCACGGTCGAGGATTTCCAAAGTCTCACCCCACCATCTATTTATGACCTTAGTGTTTTGGTGTGTGGCCTCAGCAAAGTCACATATGTCACCATGTAAACCAGGAAGAGTTCCATCCGCCATCTGCCTGTGTGAGACCTTGCCTGCATTCTAGCTATGTCCAGTGTCTACACTCACACCTGCCATAGTCACCACACTAGCCTATTCCATGCCACTACCTGCCAACTATTCATCATCTGTGGGTGCTGGGGACATGGCATGTGTGGGCATTGTGATTGTGTGTGAGGACATTGTGAATGACTGTGGGATGCCAACTGATGGCACAGATGCATCTCCTAACAACACTACTTGTGGCTGAATATGACTATCATCATTACCAGAGTCTACAGAGACATTGGCATCAGATTCTGAGTGGGACGGACTGCGACCAACATGACCACCTGTGGGGGAAAGACAACATATGTAAATTAATACCTGCACTATACTGTTTGCTGCTACACATGCACACACACACACACACACACACACACACACACACACACACACACACACACACACACACACACACACACGCACACACACACGCGCACACACACACACACACACACACACACACACACACACACACACACACACACACACACACACACACACGTAAGGTGGCAGACAGGCATTACACAGACCTCACAATAGCCAGCTGGTGACATTCACAACACAGTCAGACCACTACATACACACCCTGGACAGGCCCTCAACATCATGCAGTGCAGCTCTTTCCATGTAATGTTACTACTTATATATACATCTGTGATATGTGAATAGTGTTGGTAGGTGATGGGCCTTCAAGTAGCACACATTGCACCCATGTACACATAATTGCTGTTCACATGTATAGCACAGTGGCAACTCCTACAGAACATACCTCTCAACTGTGCAGAGTGTCGCTGAATGTCTAAAGGTGTGGCTCATATTTCTGGTGTGTTCATCATAAATTCTGTGTCTGTCTGACACATTACTGGGATGATATGAGGACTGGTGTCACTATTTAATGAGATATTTTGAGTCTCATACTTCAAAACCTGCAGTGCATGTATGTTACAACAGAACCGGTTACACTACCAACCTTCTAAGCTTACAGTGGATATTATAAGTGTAGACAGCCCTCTTAACATGCTAGGTGTGTCTGATATATAACATGAGACCACAGAAATCATGTGATAACATTTCCCACCTTTAATGTGACCTATAACCTGTGCAATCCAATTGAAGAACAAACACACTTGTTAGGGGTAACATGTAGAAGTTGAAATACGTACAATAGGCTGGTTGCATGACCGTTCACACCCTTAAACTAATACTTTGTTAAACCACCTTTTGATTTCATAACAGCAGTCAGTCCTCTTGGGAAGGTGTGTATCAGCATGGCACATCTCAACTTTGCAATTTTTGTACACTCTCTCATGTAGACACCCTCCACCTCTGTCAGATTGCGTGGGCATCACTTCTGCACATGCCTTTTCAGGGCACCCCACAAATTCTATATTGGACGTATGTGTGGACTGTGGCTGGGCCATTCCAAAACATTGATTGTCTTCTGGTGAAGACATTTTTTTATGGATTTTGATGCATGGTATTGGTCATTGTTGTGTGGAAAAGTGCATGTCCTCTCCATCCACAGCTTTCTAGCAAACACATGAAGATTTTGGGCCAGAAGTGACTGGTATTTTGAACTGTTCCTAATCCCCTCCACCTTGGCTAAAGGCCCACTTCTAGCTTATGAAAAGCATCCCCAAAACAGGACACTGCCATCAGCATGCTTCACCATGGGAAAGATGTTCTTTTGGTGATGCACAGTGTTGTTCTTGTGCCAAACAAACCTTTTGGTATTGTAGCAAAAAGTGCAACCGTGGTCTCATTACACCATAACACATTTCCCCACATGCTATGGGGGACCTGATGTATTTTTCTTGAGAAATTTGCCAGACCTGGATGTGATGTTGTTCTGTGTGTGAGAAGGCTTCATTCTTCCCAACCTATGTCATAGGCCAAATATGTGGAGAATATGCGAGATTGTTGTCACATGTAGAACACAACCGGTACTTGCCAGTGATTCCTGCAACTCCTGTAGTGTTGCTGTATGTCTCCTGGCAGCCTGCCTGACCAGTTTGGGTCTTGTCTTTTCCACACATTTAGAGGGATGTCCAGTTCTTTGCAATGTCACTGTTGCCCCATATTTCCAGAACAATTTGATGAATGTCTTCACTGTGTTCCTTGGTATATGCAATGCTGTGGAAATGTATGTGTACCCTTCTCTGTGCTAATACCTTTCACAAATGAGATCCCTTTGCTGCTTCATAAGCTGTATGCAAACTATGGCTGTTGCTGTAGCAGGCAACCTTGTAAATTTAGGATAATCCTGGTAGGACAGCTAACCATTATTTGCTGTTAATCAAAGATTATCTGTAATTGATGGCAGGTGTGTACCCAAGAAGATGTAATGCTGTAATAATATCGAAAGCTACTTCAACACAGTATTAGCTTCAGCCTGTGCACATGTATGCTTCTAGCGTCTTGTAAGATTTTTATGTGTCATAATTGTTCCTCTAACAGATTTGTTTGTTTTACAATTGAATTGTACAGGTTATAGGTCACATGAAAGGTTGGAAGGGTTTGGAAATGTTTTATTGTGCTCACATTTTAGTATATCACAAATGCCTGGCATTCTAAGGGGTGTGTGTACACCATTTATATGCACTGTATAACACTAATTAATAAAATATGTCCCTAGTTTTGGGCTTTCGTACCCCCATTTTGTCAGTCTTTGTCCAGATTTCTTGCAAATGACAGGTTGTGAAGTATGCTATAGATATGTGACATCTCCTGCAAATAGGTCCCTTTGATGACCACTGTGATGCAATGTGGTTAACTCCACCACAAGTGAACATGCATATATTGCAAAATGGCTGAGAGTAACAGTTGTGTGCATGGTCACATGCATGACCTTAACATGCCTGGGGTACTGGTGAGCCACAACAAGAAAATCCCATACTCACCAGCTTCAGGCTGCTGTTCCACATGCAGACCAGAGGGACCTATGTAGTTGTGGGGGGAGGTATTTTCAGCAGACTCACATTTGGCATTAGTACAAGATGAAGTCTACGTTTCTGCACAGGTACAGTACAAGCTATGATAGTGCAC
This sequence comes from Protopterus annectens, assembly GCF_019279795.1. Classification (NCBI taxonomy): domain Eukaryota; kingdom Metazoa; phylum Chordata; order Ceratodontiformes; family Protopteridae; genus Protopterus; species Protopterus annectens. Next base: position 666,504,014 of record NC_056728.1, on the reverse strand, counting down.
AATTTGCTATCCCTCACCATAGATGTGCACTTGTGTGCATTACTAAACCTCACCCACAAATGCAGTTTGAACTGACATATGCATCTAGATACTCTATAGATGACAGTATGACTGCTACATGATTAAATTGATGTACACTGTGCCCTTACCTGGACGCTCCTAGCTTGTTGCCTGGGTGCCACCCACCTCCACAACTGATGTTTCATGTGCTGGCTGTTGTGTGGGGGCAGCCCAAAGGTTGGCAAGGAGCTCCTCTGTTGCCATAAGTGGGGCCTTTGTGGCTGGACTCCCACCTATAGCAGTATGGTCCCTAGCCACGGAAGCAGCACTTTGCAGGGTACAATGCATCTGGTCAGTTGCCTGATGCCTGACCTGATTGTATGTGCAGCCATGTTGGCCTAAGGTGCTCACTCTGTAGACAAGCATCCCACAGGGCAGTCCACTCATGGAGATTTTGTCGGCTCTGGCCAAACAACACTGCATGGTGCTGTATTATTGCATCAGTGACAGCTGCATTCTCCTCTGCAGTGTATGCTGGCTGATGCTGCATGCCACCTAGAAGACATAAACAGCGAAACACATCACAGAACCTCAGACATTGCCCAGAGTTATTTACAGAGTCAGCACAGCAATACTGCCTATCATTAGCCACCACTTACAACCACATCATACCCCTGTCAACTGTCAGCACAGTATGAACCTGCATTGCACTCCTGATCCTGATGTGTCATCTTCCCCCCAATGAGGGTCAGTACATTGCATAAACCACCATTCATCATTCACATTTGTGTAGAAGGATGACAGTGGCCATCTTCCTTGCAGATGGGATGTCAATGGTGTTCAGGCTTTGCTTGCATACAGTGTGTAATGGAGCTGGAAGCATATGCCTGAGTTCATGTAGGATGCAGACAGCAATGCTATCACGTCCCATGGAGACTTGCTTTTGTTGATTTTGATTAGACAGTATGCACCTGTTCCCTGATGATGAGGTGTGGGGTGTGGGTGCTGTGCATATTCACCTAGTGAGCCAGGGGGTGATGTTTGCCCTAAACCTGTCTGCAGTAAGTTGGCTATAGCTATGGTGTATGTGTATGTGGTGTGATTGACCACCATTACAGGGTGGGTTGGGTTGTTGCCTCTGCAATTGCAGACATATGTGAAGACTGCCTTGTGACTGCCCTTGGTGGATGTGTCTAATTTATGCTCATAGTTAGCCTTACAGTAATCCACCTATGACATTATATGCTCATTCAGACAAAGGTTGACTTGCTGCCAAGTTGGTACCTGCTCCTACCTTGCCCTGTACAGCCAATATAATGACCAATTATATGGTTTGTGTATTGCTGCTGTCTAGCAAAGGGGATAACTCTACTTTGGTGGAGACAGGTTTTAATGATAAGGTATTGCTGAGTCCATACAGCTATGTCTGTGGTCATATACCTCTTTGTAGTAGGGCAATGTCTGTATTAGGGCAATGCAACAACCAGTAGCTTTAGAAATCTAACTCTGTTGGATGCACAGAAACTGATATTGCACACATGTACAACATATACAGCTTATTTACCTGGTATTTTTCATCCCATGTATGTTGTTATGAGGCAGCCAGGTACACCTTCTCAAATATACATGTGCACAGGTAATACCTGAAATACATTTCTGTTCTATGCCAGTATGGCACATTGTATTTACACTCTTGCTGCTCAATCATTCATGTAAACCTGTTAGAGCAGGACATCTGGAGGATGCCACACATGCATGGGGGGTGATGGGCCAAAATTTGTGACACTTTCTTAATATTGCTGTAACACACTTAAGTCATTTGATAGCATAGTAGCCTTTGCATTCACAGACATACCCTGCAGGATGTCTGACACTCATATGACAGGAAGAGAGGAGAAAGGCTAGGAGCATGGTAGTGAGGGTGGGAACTTTTACTGTTGGCAGTATGACTGGTATGGGGATAGAGCTAGCTGATATGATGGACAGAAGGAAGACTGATATATTGTGTGTGCAAGAAACCAGATGGAAGGGGTGGGTACGGCTAGGTGTATCGGAGTCAGGTCCTAATAGTTCTATCATCGTGTGGATGGGAGGAGAAATGGTGTAGGGGTTATCCTGAAGGAACAGTATGCCAAGAGTGTTTTTGTAGGTGAAAAGAGTGTCAAATAGTGTGATGTTTATGAAGCTGGCAATTGATGCTGTAATGATGACTGTTGTTAGTGCATATGCTCCGCTAGTTGCATGTGCAATGGATGAGACAGAAAAACTTTGGAGTGAATTGGATGAAGTGGTGATGACTGTACCCAAGAGAGAGTGGTGAAAAGAGCAGATTTCAATAGGCATGTTGGTGAAGGGAACAGAGGGGATGCAAGTCATGGGTAGGTATGGTGTTAAGCAAAGGAATGCAGAAGGTGAGATGGTGGTAGAGTTTGCAAAAGGATGGACATTGCTGTGTTGAATACATATTTTAACAAGACAGAGGCGCATATGGTGACATACAACAGTGGAGGAAGATGCGCACAGGTGGATTATCTCCTTTGCAGGAGGGCCTGTTTGAAGGAGATTGGAGACTGTAAAATGGTGACAGGGGAAAGTGTAGTTAGGCTGCATGGAATGTTAGTCTGTGGGATGATGTTGGTGATCAAGAAGAGGAGGAGTCATGTGAGGGCAGCATCCAGGATCAAATGGTGGAAATTGAAAAAGGGTGATTGTGAGGTTGAGATCAGGGAAGAGTTAAGACAGGCAGTGGGTGGCAGTGCAGAATTACTGAATATCTGGGTAACTACAGCAGATCTAGTAAGGGAGATGACTAGAAAGGTGCTTGGTGTGACATCTGGACAGAGGAAGGAGGACAAGGAGACCTGGTGGTGGAATAAGGAAGTACACGGGAGTATACAGAGAAAGAGGTTGGCAAAGAATCAGTAGGATTGTCAGAGAGATGAAGACAGTGGACAGGAGTAGAAGAGATGAAGTGCACAACAAAGAAGGAGGTGGCAAAGGCTAAAGATGAGGTGTATGAAGGGTTGTATGAAAGGTTGGACAATAAGGATGGAGAATTGGACCTGTACCAATTGGCTAGATAGAAAGACTGAGCTAGGAATGACATGCAGCAGATAAGGGTGATAAAGGATAATGAGATAAATGTACTCATAACCCAGGAGAGTGTGTTGAGCAGAAGGAAAGAGTACTTTGAGGGGCTGTTAAAGAAAAAAGAATGAGACAGAAGGTTGGCTGATGTGGGTATGCTGAATCAGGAAGTGCAATGGATTATTAAGGGTGAAGTAAGAATAGATATGAAGAGGATAAAGAATGGAAAGGCTGTTGGTCTGGATGACATACCTGTGGAAGCATGGAGGTGTTTAGGAGAAATGGCCATGGTCTTTTTAACCAGATTGTTTAATGTAATCTTGGAAAGTGAGAGGATGTATAAGGAGTGGAGAAAAATTGTTTGGGTACCAATTATAAGAATAAGGTTGATGTGCAGAGCAGTAGAAACTATAAAGGGATAACATTGATCAGTCACAGCATGAAGTTATAAGAAAGAGTAGTGGAAGCTAGGTTAAGAAGGGAGATGAGGATTAGTGATCAGCAATATGGTTTCATGCCAGGAAAGAGCAGTACAGATGCAGTGTTTGCTCCTATAGTGTTGACGGAGAAGTATGGAGAAGGTTGGAAGGAATTGTGTTATGTCTTTGTGGACTTAGAGAAAGCTTATGACAGGGTGGCTAGAGAGGAGTTGTGGTATTATATGAGGAAGTCAGGAGTAGCAGAGGAATCTGTAAGAGTGCTACAGGATATGTACAAGGGTAGTGTGACAGTGGTGAGCTCTGTGGTGGGAGTGACAGATGAATTTAAGGTGGAGGTTGGATTACATCAGGGATCTGCTCTGAGCCCTTTCTTATTTGCAGTGGTGATGGACAGGTTGAGAGACAAGATCAGACAGGAGTCCCCATAGACTGTGATGCTTGCAGATGACATTGTGATCTGTAGTGAGAGTAGGGAACAAGTTGAGGAGACCCTGGAGAGGAAAAGATATGCTGTAGAGAGGAGAGGAATGATGGTCAGCAGGACTAAGACAGAATATATGTGTGTGAATGGGAGGGAGGATAGAGTAATAGTGAGAATGCAAGAAGTAGAGTTTGCAAAGATGGATGAGTTTAAATACTTGGGATCAACTGATCAGAGTAATGATGAGTGTGGGGGAGACATGAAGAAGAGAGCACAGGCAGGATGGGGAGGGGGTAGAAGAGTGTCAGGAGTGATTTGTGACAAAAGAGTGCCATTAAGAGTGAGATGGAAGGTCTACAAGACAGTAGTGAGACCAGCTATGTTATATGGATTAGAGACAGTGGCATTAACAAAAAGGCAGGAGTCAGAGTTGGACATGGCAGAGTTAAAGGTGTTAATATTTGCACTGGATATGATGAGGGTGGACAGGATTAGGAATATGTATGTTAGAGGGTAAGCCCAGGTTGGACGGTTTGGAGACAAAGCCAGAGAGTAGTGGGATTATGTTGGTTTGTATATTTGCTGAGGAGGGATACTGAGTATATTGGGAAAAGGATGCTAAGGATAAAGCTGCCAGGTAAGAGGAAAAGAGAAATGCCTAAGATAAGCTGCATGGATGTGGTAATAGAGGACATGCAGGTGGTTGGTGTGAGACAACAAGATGCAGAGAACAGGAAGAAATGGAGGCAGATGATCCACTGTACCAACCACTAATGGGAACAGCCAAAAGAAAGAGAAGGAGATGTTGTAATTTCAGTCTTCACAGGTTGCCAATGATTTGTCAGATGTAACACAACTCCATGAGTAAATGGCTACAAATATGAGGCACACATGTGATCAGTTTGCATAACACTGGACAGTTGAATTGCATGAGCCCAGTATATCACATGCAGTTCAACACATCTGCAATAGTATTTCACTATGCAAATGCCCTGTATAGTTCTCTCACATTTCTGAGACAAACATGTATATCATAGTTGTATTCACAATTAACATATGGATATCTATGACATCCCAGTAGCTGGCCTAGCAGTGTCACAGTCAGTATTGTTCAACACACATTCCAGTAGTAGTCATATGTGAACCATCCTTTCCTGGGGTGACTCAGGGGCTTAAGCTGAGATCATTATCACTACAGACAGACCTAGATGCTATGGTCATAGGTTCTGATCAGCAATATATCAGTACAGCAAGTCTTGTTGAGACATATTTGTTGAACTTCCTATTTCCCATTATTCCATACCCCCTATTGCATTCCATTACATGTTTACTTGTTTGACATACCTTTTGTTTCCAAGTATGGTTGGTTTGATTCCAATATGTGTTGTTTGGTTTCTTTGTCTGTCTGTCTGTCTGTCTGTCTCACCCCCCCCAGATGTAGGGTATTCATCTGTTTTGCATAGGCAACAGCTTGCCTTTTGTAGGTAATGCTCATTAGCTGCTGATGGCCTGTGCACCAATTGGTGTCCCCACTTGCTAATTGCATGCAGAACAGCTGTGGTGTTATTCCTATAGCCAATGGCATGGCAACACACTCCTATAATTGACTACTTCATGTGAGCATTGCCTCTTTTCCTTGCCTGTGAGGAGGACTTTGTGGAGGTGTGTGAACAACAGCATCACAGAGAGTAGTTGGAAATACCTCTTCCAATGAAAACTGTGGAGACAGCCCAACAAACTGGGGGAGAATGTTCCAGACATAGGGACAGAATGTAAGTACTGTGGTTATACAGTTGAATTAATGCTAGTTTCACAGGGTTTGTGTGGACATGACTTTTCTGTGTGATTTTAAGTCTGACAGTGTTACGTGGCTGACATAACTCTCAACTCTATGGCTATCCACAGAAAGGACAGATTTTGGACACTCATGTTTGGTGTGTTCCTCAGACATTTTTTGTCTTTGGAAAATCAATAGCATACTGTGGGGATTGCAGTCAGTAAGTATAATCCATTTGTGTTTGTGACTTCATATCTATTAGAAAAGATATGTGACAACAAATCCTGTTGCACCAGCAGCTGTCTCAGTTTATAACAGCAATATTTCACATATGCCCCTGTTTTTGGACCTCTGTCCCCCATGTATGTCAGGCTTTGTCCAGATGTCATATAGTAAGAGGTTGATAGGTAGGGTATATGATTATTGAATGCCTTCATTCCTGATACAATCCCAGTGACGTATCAGAATGCCAGACATGTTATGTGTAAGAGGCCTTATATATGAGGACAAAGCCTGGACATTCTGTGTGACTCTGAACATTTGAGAGGTCTGTATATTTCTGTCAATTTTTGACAGACTGTCAGGATTGTGTAACGGTGTAGTGTGTCAATGTTATTTGACCTGTGTAGGGAGGGGGGGGGCAGATGTATGTGTTATGGCTCCTTTTCTATCTGCCTGTGCATGTTGCCCAAGTTTCTGGTGGTCTAGTGGCTGTATAGGCTTGTAGGGGTAGACTGACACATGTCCCATATCACAGTCAGGTGTCATACTACACTGTGAATTGGGTCAGTAAATGTAGGGGTAGTGTGTAACAAACATGTTGAGATGTTTTTGTGCACACAGTCCTTATAGTGTACTGTTCATTTGGCTTACTGGTATGTCACGGTGACTGTAGTGGAATTGGTTGTGGGTATTTCACTTTTACACCGGTGTCTATTTTTCAGTGCTGTTACATCCCTGTAGTGCCTGATATATTTGCAAATACATGTGTAATTCCCCATAGCGGATTTGGTTTAGTGTTCTGTCAGTCTGACTGCAGTTTGTATGGTGCTTGGTGACATGCTTAGCAGCTGAGTGTAGTTTCCCTAATGTAATGCCATGTCCAGATATTTGTAGGATGTACTGTTGCCTGGTCCCCATAAGTGTTGTGTATTTCTAACACATCAGTGGGATGATGTGAGGATTCAAGTCACTAACTAGTGAGAATGAATTGAGTGTTGGACTTGTGCTATTTTAGTCAATATATCAGTCAAGAGGAGAAGGGAAATACTTGCATCACACCACCAGTCTTACATAGACCCATTAAACCAGCACAGGCAAAAAACACACATAAATACATGAAAACATACTGGAATGCTCTAAATAAAAATCTGCAAAACCAACAGAGACCTCCAAAGCAAACATCCAAGCAACCTCCACCCCCCAACACAAACCATGAAACACATACTTCACAAAACAAGTGTGCCATGCAATCACAGCCCTTAAGGCAAAATAACATACCCAACATACTAGTAATAGGTGACTCTATAGTCAGGCACACTGATGTCCCACTCACTAGGCTGAATAAGGAGAAGGTTACTGTTAGCTGTCTGTCGGGTGCCAAGATCTGCCACATAACACAAGCACTCAGGTCACTCCAGAACAAGTACAAATATGACTCTGTCATTGTCCATGTTGGTGTGAATGACCTGAGCCATACTTCCCTGGACTACATGAAGAGAGACATGGAAGATCTCCCTGATCACATAGCTCAGGCCGGAATGACCCTGACCCTGATTAGCATTCTGCCCTCACCAAGAATGGTACCACGGTATAAAGAAAAATTTCTTGATTTCAACAATTGGCTAAGTTTCTGGTGTCATTCAAAGGGGATCCAGTGTCTGTCCTCCTGGGATGACATGCTCAACAAGCCACACTGCTTTGTAAGAGACGACTTGCACCTGTCACCCTTAGGTTTTCGAATACTGGCCAAGGCTCTTGCCACCCCCATAGTGCCTTTTTTAGGCAAGGCTCAAAAGACAAACCCACCGCCGTAAATAGAACAAGTAACAAAAATCTGAGGGCAATGCTACTCAATGCCAGAAGTCTAAAACTCAAAATGCACGCACTTAAGGCAATCCTCAGTATGGAGAAAATTGATATATGTGCAGTAACAGAAACCTGGTTTAAGGTTCCAGAGAGCACCACAGCACTACCAGGCTACAACTCATACCATAAATTTCGGCCACAGAACCCAAACCGAAATACAAAAGGCGGGGATGTATCCACATTCATCAAGGATACCCACACCTCCAGGTTAGTGGAACAGCACGATACTTCAGAGATCATCCACATGCAACTAACAATGGGCAAAACTGCAATTCAAATTGTAGCTTGCTACAGATCACCTACCATGTCCCAGGACCCCCATTCCGCATTTCTGGAAACACTGGGAAACATAAAGGTCCTACCAAACACCTTAATATTGGGTGATTTCAATTACCCAAACATTAACTGGAAGAACTACTCAAGTACTAACTCCCTTGCCCAACTTTTCCTAGAATTTCTAAACTCAAACACCCTGGTTCAACTGATCAACACTCCCACCAGAGGTGACAACATATTGGACCTAGTCATCACCAACATGAGCGACCAGTGTTCCACACCAAAGGTCAACCCCTTGCTGGTTAGATCTGACCATAAACAAATCACTTTGGATATCCATATTCTGTCCCCACCACAGACAAGAAAACCACCATGAAAAACTTTTCAAAAGCCAACTTCACGTTACTTAAGACCGAGGTGGAAAGTTTCAAAGCCCCCATGCTGAAGGATAACACTGTCCAAGCTGCAAAATCCTTTACTAATGCATTCTACATGCAGCTACAAGAATGCATGGATCGTGCCATCCCAAGCAAAACCAAGACTCACTCCTTCAAGAAAAGGAAAACAGTCTGGTAGACTCCTGCCATAAACAAGCTATACAACAGAAGGAGGAAACTAATACAGAAAAGAGTAAAATCCCAAGACGGGAAGACATCCCTGATCAGTATCAGCAAGAAACTATGATCCCTCATAAAATCATCCAAGGCGAGCTTATATACATATACATATATATATGTATGTATGTGTGTGTGTGTGTGTATATATGTATGTATGTGTGTGTGTATTTTATATGTATATCTCTATTTATATTATGTATATATTTTTCCATATATATGCATCTCAATACATATATACATGTGTATATGTATATATATAAAACCTGACTGATTCTACAGAACTTTTTCTTACTGTTGAATGAATCTACTGCATGATATGTTTGAAAAAGCATCAGCAATGCTTACAGTTCAAATGGTGTAGTTGTACCTTGCTCTCACTATGGTGTACAGGGCCTGGGTTTGAGACGTGGCACAGCTGATTATTTTGTTGCTAGGCAGAACAGAGGCTGATGGAAACAGAATGATTAAAGCCATTTTAAACAGGTGTCAGCAGGTTTGCATGGATTTGTGTGATGTTAAGTAATGCCAACACATGGATAAACATACAGATGCTTAATCTGTGTTGGCTTCACTTAGCATCACGCAAACTCATTTACTCCCACTTACACATTCTTACATCCATGCTAATATCTTTAAAAGAAAAGAAAAAGGGTGATAGGAAAGTGGTGAAAAAGGGCATGCAGATGGAAAAACAATATGAAAGATAGCTAGGGATGTGCAGGACAGGTGTAGGGAAGGTTCATAGCTGTCCATTTCTTTACATCAACAGCTGTGCATTTGTACAGAATTTGGAGGTGAATTTGGACACTCAAACCCAGAGAGAGGGGTGAGAACAAATGAAATGTGCTGTTAAGCCAATTATACCAGATTACACGTGTCTAGTGGACATGTGTGCGAAATGGACAGCTATGTATGGGGCAATATTTTCTTTTTGGGACAGACGCCCTTTTCATTTTTTTAAGGTGAGAGTGGGATGTTGGGGAAGGATTGTAGGTACATTTGGGGAAGTAGGTTGAGTAGGGAGACAGACAAGACAGACAAGAAAGCAGACAGGGGCGGTATATGACACATGAGAGGGTAAACACATTTGATGGGGAGGGTGGTTGGGAATCCGAAGTCCATGGGGCCCCATATGGTTACAGTGGGACTGAGATCCCCACCCATGGGCAGTTACCACTGCACCTTCATGGCCCCAAAGGGGGCTGTGCTGGGGGCTGAACAGGAGTGGCGGCCTGCCCCTTGAGGTGCACGAGGTGGCCTTCAATCTGGTGCAGCTGCTCTTCAAACTTGGATTAAATGGTGCTGCAAACTGAACCCTGGACCTGATTCTGGGTGACGGCCTCCTGTCTGTGCCTGCTCCCAGGGGGGATGGGCCCCATCCCCTGTGGCTGTTCCACCCAAAAGTAGTGCAGGACAGCAGATGAGGGAGATACGGGTTGGGTCCCAGATGTGCTGAGGCCTGGTACCATGGCCAGTTGAGTTGGGACAGGCGGATAAGCTGGAATCTGCCTTCTCAAATGCACTATGGTGTTGAGGTTTTGCAAAATATGTTGGTTAATCATGAACAACACAGTTCAAGATTAGTTATAACAGCATGCATGGGTGTTCCAATTAACTCCATAAAACAGATTTGAAACAGTTGCACAGCAAGCATAACACATGCATAAATGGAACAACAGTATGCATCGTAACAGCATGCAGTAACATTGACGGCAACAGGCCACCAACAATGGTATTTGAACAAGATATGTTAACATGTAAGTAATCAAACATATTAACAATAATATAACACAAGTCCCATCATTGGGTTGGAGCATAACATACTCATAGTATATGAGTAATAATTATTGATGCAGATGATGGGGGCAGAGACAGAAAATCCATTAACTGTTTATGCTTCTATTTTCCCCAACAGTACTGCTCAATACTCTAGAGGGCATTTATGTACCATATTTTATAAATTGATTGTAATACAATATTAATTATTTATTATGGTATTATTAGGGTACATATTAAATTATGTGCATGTTAGATTTATGTATCTTGTTACTAATTCCTATTTTTTTTAATTTTGTAGTATAAAACAAATTGTTTTATGGTTTTATAAAAGGTATTAAGAGTTCATGGTTTTAAAATTTACATATTCGTGAGATTTAGACATGCATATTCATGGTTAAAATTGATTAATTGACAAGTAGTTCTGATTGGTTCTTATTTTAAACCAACAGTTTAAATGTAATATAAAATGAGTTCTTTGCTATTTCCCTGCTTTTTACATCTGATGAAGTGTGAACGAAACCGTATTGGAGATTTTCACAGCATTAGTGTATTGTGTATGTTCAGGCAGGATTTGTACAATAAACCTTTATTCCTCTAATTCATACCCTTTATTGGACTTCTACAGTGGAATTTGGTGGTTAATATTTGCAGCAGTGACTACTAGCTGTGACAGTGTGACACTTGAGAGACATGTATCGGAAACATACCTCTCAACCTCTTAGTGCATGAGATCTGGACGGAGCCATACATAAGAGTGGGACAAATGCCCATTAATATGGACAATTTTTAGATATTGTTCTTACAAACTTAGTAAGTTGATAAAAATAACAGGTTTTGCATTTGCATGGATATGACATCTGACACTTGTATGTCATTATTTTCTAACTTCAGTCTATAATGGTTTTCCATTGATTTGCCATGACACTACTACTTTATGCAAAATGGACCACAAATCTGAGACAAATATCTGGACATTCAGTGTATATTTGTACAGTTGAGAGGTATGATTCGGGAAGAGTGCATATTGTATGTGCCTACCATGCTGTCATCTGCAGGCATGTGGTGGGACAACTGAACAGTTGTACACAGTTTATTAGTATACCCTTCATACAGCTACTGGCAATATTTACTTACCTGTAGAACCTGTGGGGAAAATATCTGTTAACACTACCTGACTGTTTTTACATTTATTCCTGATTCCTTGTGTGTAGATATGCACACATCTTAGTATCACTCCCTGGATTTGAGCCATGTCTGGGTGTGCAAAAGTAAACACTAAACTATTTATCATCACGCTGGGCTAATAGGGAGCTGCTGTTTTTTGTTTTAATGGTTTCTACCTAATAGTCTCTTGGTTAGACAGTCTGAACTTGCAATTCTGTGATGTATACATGACAGATAGTTATTGTTCTGTGCATTACTCGTTTGGATTACTACAGCCTAGAAAACAAAGAATAACACAAGGCAATGCTGCATGGTATACACATTGATAATTGACATATTACTATTCAGGGTTCAGAGCTTACTGCAGTATATATTTCACATTTCATTTATATCTCATGTTACAGCTACACCATCTACAGTTTCTCCCAACAGCTTGTTCACAGATGCACCTCAGTTAATGTATGCTGTCACAGCCATATTTGCTGTGAAGAGCCTGTGTATATTCTATATATGTTTACAACAACATACCAGAATAAACACAACAGTTTTTTAAAAGTCTTTATTGTACTTCAATATTCGTCAGTCATACTTTTTTATTTATTCCGTTCGCACAGTAACAGTATACCTACTAGCAGTAAGCAATGTACTCCTTGTTATCTATTTTAACAAAATACTGCAGAATAGATTTGTACTCACCAGCCTGTCAGTGCAGCCTTAGCAGTCTGTCACCGTGGGCTTCGATGTTCACAGCCCTCTCTGCTGCAGCTGTACGGGAGAAAAACACACGTTATGCATATCTGTCTATCACATTCTCAGGCTAGTATTTGCTACAAACTACTTGATAGTGATACTTACACACTACTAGAGCATTCCATGCCCATGCATCTTGAAGCCACTGGACCAAGACTTCCCCCCTTCCTACTCTTTAGGTCAGCATAGTGGTGCCATACCTGCTCACCAATCTGGAGGATGCTAGTAGCACTGTTGAGGTCATGTGTGAGATGGTCCCAGGCCTCCACTTTTTACTGGGAGCCCTGCAGCAGTCTCTCCACATGGTTTTTAACTAGGAGTCCAACCATGACCCTGGACATCTGAATGCTCCAGTGTTGTAGCCAAAAGGAAACTCCCTCTCCTACTCCAACCATTGTATATGCACAGATGGACTATAACAGATTATGGCTGTATTCTCACCTGCACCATTTAAATTGTGCAATATTCCCACCCTTTGCTGTCATTGATCCATTTGAAAAGGTTAAGCTCTGCTAAGCAGTGAGCAAATCCACTATGCCAGTTTTAACACTGTTTAAAGGGGAAGTTGTTGAACAGTGTTTAACAGTGTGCAAATCCACTTAGCTGAGCTACCTGCTGCTTAGCATTCATGCCTTAGCAATGGTTACACTTGCGAAGCATAGCTGAGCATTGCTAACCATTGGTCACTTTTAATGTTTTAAATATATCACAGGACTGACTTCATTTATTAAGTGTATATGATATACTTTACATGACATCCTTCTATGTGCTTTCCTTACATTGGCAAGTGTGTGACTATATTGTATGAGGCACTTGTGTGTACATGGGTGGTTTCACATGTTATTTGCACTCACATTTACATTGTCCAGCAAGGGTGTGACTATACTGTATGGGGCACGTGTGTGTACATGGGTGGTTTGACATGTTATATGCATTCACATTTACATTGTCCACCAGCTACACTACCCTGGTTGACAAAAAACAGTTGCTACATAATTTAAGTTTACAAAAATAATTTTAACACTACTTTCCCATATAAAAATAAGTTGCCTCTTTTGGTACCCGAACCATGTGTGCCTGCATGTAAAGCTGGGACTCTAACCACTACACTAGCTTGGCTTGGAAATTTTGCCTGTATATTTGTATTTATCTCCTATGGGATGATTAAGCTATGGTAAGCATAGGGCCATAAAGCGCACACCCTGTTAGCTATGCTTAAACATTCCTTAGCCTAGAAAAAAATATATAATATTATTATTATATTTTTATGTTATATAAGTGAGTATTGTGGTGTTCTGACAAGTCATTGAGGACTGCAATCGGGAAATAATGCCATACATTTTGCTTTCAGGCTTCTATCCTTCTGAGACTCCTGCTAAAACATATCCTGTTTTCTATCAACTTTCTAAGTATGTGAAGGCAATTTTTCAGAAGTATCCTTATTTTTATTGCCCCTCCCCCCATTATTTGTGCCTTTGTCCACATGCTTTCAGACTTATATCCTTTGGTAATTCATGCTAATGCATGACCTGTTTTCTATCAATTTTCTAAGTTTGTGAGGGGAATATGTATGTTGTGTCCCTTTTCAGGGATTTATCCCCCCATTATTTGTGCATTTGTACACATTTCCTTCTTTAGCAGGTTGCAGAGGTGTTGTTTGATACTTTTACAATGCAGGGGGTGTGTCACTGAACCTGTCACACACACCCCTGCATTGCTTGCCTGATGCCATGTGTATATCAGTGCCCGTGGACACTGAAATGATCATTTATTTCATTTCAGTGTCTGTGGACACTGAAATACACCCATAATATTAGAGTAATTCTCTAATATTATGCCAGATCCTATTAGAAAGTGCTGTATGGCACTTTCTGACTGCAGTGGGCATGTTCAATATCCATGCACTACTTGAACATGCCCTCTGCACTCATTCACAGTTCATGTCCATGTAGGTTGAACAGCAGCGCACCTTCATGAATATGCAAGGTCCGCTGCTGTGCTATACAGACACAAACTACTCTGCGCAGGAGTAGTGCTATTCCTGCATGGATTTTATTGAATCCCAGGGAATGACTTAACACTTTCACCCTCATAACAAATGGGCATCTTCAGAGTCAAATCCACAATACATACCATCCATTTATATACGGAACTTTCTTCAATATGCTAATTGATGCATGCCATCAATTAAATGCCTAAATAGCAAGATGCTAACAACTACCATTTACTAAAAACAAAGTTAATAAAACACATTTTAAAATATATATATATATATATATATAAACATATATGTATACAATATATATATATATATATATATATATATATATATATATATATATATATATATATATACATATATATATATATATATATATATATATATATATATATATACATACATATATAAAATGAATATATAAAAGCATGAAAACATATCCTTAATATATATATATATATATATATATATATATATATATATATATTTTTTTTTTTTTTTAAATGAACCATGTACCCCCAAAAATAAATACACATATATATCCTATAAACCAAATGTCATGAAAATTTTCCAATTTCTTGCCAATTGATGCACTATTCATATTTAAAACCAAAACATACACTGGAGCCAGAATAAATTGAGCGCCTTCGCCCCATTTATTATAGAACTTCTTCAGAATTAAACAATAAATCACTGTCTTCATTTCCTTTTATATCAAAACCACCCCATCATCATATCCTATGATGACTGAACCTTAAAGGCATAGATGTTCCATAACCAGTGATACTTCAAAAACATAAAAACATTTGCTTACAATTCAATTTGTACTTAAATACAAACTAAACATAAAACTTTAAACATAACACATGACTATACAATCTTTATATCAAAAGTTAACATCATTTAAATAACTTTTAACTGAAATGTTGTCATTGATACCAGGTAATACCTCAGCTCTTAAAAAATCTGCCATTTCAGCTCAATTCTTTCTAAAAAATTATTAAATGAACCTACAAATTTATCTGTATTAACTTTTTCTACTACAAAAAAGTAAATTTCTTAAAATTTTCACAGCTTAATGAATGCTTTACTAAGGCATTATTTGTATCTTTTTTTCTTTATAGCAAGGAGATGTTCTCTAACCCTATACCTTATATTTCTTATAGTCTTTCCTATATACAGATTTTCACAGTTAGAACATACTGCAAGATATACTAAACCTTCACTCTGACAATCAAATCTACCTCTGGCTGTTAAAGTGTATTTTAAATGTTTAAAATGATGACTGTGCACACCCATCATATATCTACACTGATTGCAATTCAAACAAGTAAAAGTACCTAACTTAGTAGTGACTCTATCATGATTTTCACATCTATAGCCACCTTCTAAAATCTCTTTTGAATTTTTAGTTTTTTTTATTAATAAAATTAAGTTGACTTCCTATAACTTTACTCAGTTCATCATTGCCCAAGCTGATCTTCCAATTCTCTTGAACAATCCTTTTAATATTGGGTCCATCAACACTCATGGAAATGCACATTTAAATTTCTCATTCTGTATGAAACTCTGACTTAGGCCCTTTTTCTGAAATCCAGCTTTAAGAATGGGGGGGGGGGGTACTTATCAACCCTAAGATTCTCAACATATTTGATTACATCATTCAATACTTCAACAGAATAACCCCAAGAAAGGAAGAGCTGCTTGAGTGCCTCATCCTCTACCTTAAATTGTTGATCATTACTGACCATTCTACTGAATCTAATTACTTGACCCTTAAATACATTAACTTTCATGTGTTTGGGATGAAAACTTTCAAAATGTAAATAATTATTGGTGAAAGTCTTCTTTCTATAAACATTACTTCCAAATGTCTTTTTGTCTATATCCATGTCTATTTCAACTTCCAAAAATTGGACTAAAGTACCTTTATTGCCAACAGTACATTTAAGCCAAGTTACTGACTGATTGATTTGTCTACAGAATTCATCAAACTGTTCACTAGTTTCTGCCCACACAAAAATTAAATCATCAGTGTAACATCTATAGTACCTCACATATTTAAATAATTTCATCTTCTCCAAAAAGGTAACTTCCCACCAACATAAAACTAAGTTGGCAAAGACAGGGGCTACATGAGCCCCCATCGCTACCCCATTTTTTTGCTGATAGGTTTCCATTTCAAACATGAAAAAATTATTGTATAGTACTAATTCCATCAACTGACAGATGACAAAAATGTCTTCTTTACACTTCACTTTGTTCAAAAATAGCCTCATAAACTCAATACCCTCGTTTTGGTCTATTACCATATATAATGAACAAATGTTAATGAACTTATAATAACTACATGTTCCACATTTATGCATAATGGGTCTATAGGCCTTAGACTTCATATCATCCTGAATTTCTAAAATTTATTTTATGTTTCTCCCCTTACTATAAACTACTTTGGGCTTCATACCCAATTTAGTTTTTAATTCCAAATCAAAAACAAGATCTCAGAACATTTTCAATTTAGAAATAATAAGGAGTGAATCATAATTATAGTGGATGACCATTACATCATTCCTGTAATAATTCTGGACAACCTGAGTGTCTTTATTCTCCAGCATTTACAAGATAGTTACAAAGTTTGTTATCCATGTCTTAACAACTACGTTCTTTATTTTTAATAAAAATCATAATGAATAGCCCCTATATTTAAACACTCCAATTAAAATTGCCATCTCTTCACCAAATTTGTCATTTTCACTAATTGACCTTGAAAGCCTAACCATCTGTCCTTTCACCACATTGTTCTTTTGGTGTGGTTGATGGCAACTATTATAATGCAGGAGCGTGTTGGAATAAGTATTTTTCCTAAATATAATAGATGATACTGCAAGGTCATGGAATGTATCATCTTGGAGCTTATAAACAAAGACATAGGTAACCTCCAAACCCTGTACGCCAATCAGTTTGGGTTTGAAAAAAGTAGATCCTGTCTATTAAACCTGATTGACTTATTTGAAGCAGTCACTAGAGCCATAGATGAGTGCAAGGTAGTGCACATAGCCTATCTTGACCTCTCCAAGGCTTTCAATACAATCCCCCACTCTGGAATTATAAATAAACTCACTAAACTGGGCATAAATCACTATGTTACAAGATGAGTGGCCAACTGACTCACTGACAGAACCCACACAGTAAAAGTAGCCGACTCCAAGTCCGACTTCAGACCAGTGATGAGTGGAGTACCACAGGGTTCGATTCTGGGTCCTCTCCTGTGCGGCATCTACTTCTCTAACGTGCAGGCCAACACAGAAGGTCTTTGGCTAACAAAATTTGTAGATTACTTCAAACTGGGAACCATAATAGAATCACCTAATGATGTAGACATTCTACAAAAGGGCCTCACAGAGACAGATGCTTGGAGTCAAAGTCATGGACTCAAGCTCAATGCCAAGAAGAGCATTGTCATCCCCTTTGGGAAAAACTCGGTTCCCATGAACTACCACATAGGCGGTAGCTCACTAAACGCTGAATGTGTGATAAGAGACCTCAGGACACAGGTAGACAGTAGTCTCTCCTTTGATAACCACATCGCCACAGTAGTCAAGAAATCTTTCTACATGGCATACCTCATCACAAAAGGGTTCTCCTCTAGAAAAAAGATGTCATTGTTCCTCTCTACTCATCCCTCATCAGATCCATTATAGAGTACAATGCCCCATTTGGCATGTATCTCACAAGACACCTACAACAATTGGAAAGGCCACAGAAATACCTCACTAAGAGGATTACTAGCCTCAAACAGATGCCATACGTAGACTGTCTCAAAAAACTCCAGCTCTACTCTGTCGCATATCACCTACTCAGAGCTGATCTCTGCCTAACATACAAAGTTATGTCAAACTCAGAGCTGTTGGACATGCTACACTTAAAGAAATCCCAGTCTCTCTGAACAACATGCTCCAGGAACCTAAACCTTGTCACCATAATAAAGAGAGCATGCTGAAGGGATAGATTCCTGTCCCAGAGACTTCCCATACTCTGGAACAAACTACCCATTCATGTCAAGCAAAGCTCCTCATTGGCCCTCTTTAAGAAAAATCTTGACGACTGGATGGGAAATAGGAAATTCACCCCGGGGATCACTTCTGTGGCACTGCTTGACAGGGGCACAGGAAAATAATTTTCTTGGGTTGCAAAAGCCAGGTAATGTTTTTGGCTAGGCTTATATAGGCCCCAAGGCTGATAGCCTAGTACCTACCTATGAACCTATGAATCTATGACAACTCACCTGTCAAAACATCCTTTTTCAACAAAATATCTAAAATATCTATTTCACTTTCATGCACCCTATAAGTAAACTTAAGGTACTGGGTGGTGCTATTCAAATATTTCATAAATTCTCTTATTGCATCTTTTTCACCAGACTACCATATCAATATGTCATCCAAAAATCTCCCAAAATTAATATCTTGGATATACATGGGGAAGAAAAAACATGACTCTTTTCCCACTCTTTCAGGACCAGATTTGCAAATATGGGAGCACATTTTTCCCCCATAGCAACCCTGGCAACCTGGTGGAAAAATTCTCCTTCAGAAAACAGAAACTTACCAGTTCCATCAAATCAACTAAAAATTTCACTTTAACATCATTAATGCCCTCACGACACCCCAAGATGTGAAAATAAAAATCCAAACTTATATTGTGAAGTATAAATGAAAAAAGATTGACCAAATCTGTTGCCAAAAACACAATTCATGACCTCTTTTGATGCCCCTCAATAATTCTAAACACTGCCAAGAGTCCCGCAATATGTGTGTTTTATTTTGTAAGGCCACCTTTGAATAAGGATCAATATACACTGCTAGTGGTTTGGTCTGTGGTCCCTTAGCTGCTACTATCAGCCTAAAAGGTGGATTGTCCTATTTGTTGTGTATTTTAGGTATCCTGAACACACCAGGAATTATTGAGGCCTCTACTGTTAAATATTCTAACTCAGTCTTGTCAATGGACCTTTGGCTAAAGGCATCAAACAACATCAAGTCTGTTTTGTCATATGTTCTATTTATCTCATTTTTCGAAACCCTTTTATAGGTGGAAGTATCATTGACAATGTCGTACATTTTACGCATATAATCAAAATGTGCCGTTATTACAACACCTCCACCTTTATCTGGTTTCATGATCCTATAATCCTTGTTTGTGGTCAACTGTTTTAAACATACACTCTCTTCAGATGTTAAATTGTCATTGAAACTGGAATGGGAATCCAATATCCTTCTAAATTCAGTCTCACGCATCTTTTCAAATGAATGAATCAAAGGGTTACATTGGGGATAAAAATACTTTTACGCTTCAACAATTTAATACAACTAAACATATCACTCTGATTAAAAAAAAATGTAAGTTTAGGTGCCTTGTAAATAATTTCAAATCAAGTCAACAACTTTGCTATATCAGTTTTGAACAGAAGAACATAATTAAAACCTTTTCTTAATAAATTAAAATGCACAGCTTTAATATCAAGAGTACTTAAATTAATCCTTGGTGACACATCACTTGTACAGTACACTGGCCAATTTCTGAATGAGGTTTTAAATGTTCATCACATTGGTTTTCTAAAACTAGGATCTCCACTACCCATCCCCCTTGTTGTATGTCTACTGGTGGCCCAGCTTGTGATATGACCCCATGGAGTTTGCCTGCCTTGATTCCTCAAACGCTCGGAACTTCCCAATTGGGGTGAATGTTCCTTAAAATTCTTGTGTTCACTTGTATTTAAAACATCAGCACTATTTGAATTTTTGTTACTCTCCACCCCATGGCTATTTTCTCCAGTTTCAAGTCTCTCAAGACTTTCACCTCTTCATATACTGGGAGGTGAGGGATATACTTTTTTTCTGCATAGTATTTGGCATCCTTTATCTAAGTCACTGAAATTCTTATTGCATCTCTGAATAGAGCTCAGAAATAATAAATCTTTAGTAATACTGTCATTCAAATCAATAATATCATTTTTTTTTTAATTTTCTTAACTTATGTTCTTTATCAAGTTTAATAATGTTCTCCATCTCAAACCTAGTTCTATCAAACAGGACCATAAGCTCCTGATGCATAATAGAGCCTCTTTCAATGCCTACAGAATACTTCCAAGTTTGGAGGCCTTTAGGAACTTAGTTCAAAGATAAAAGACTTAGCCAAAAACTCATTATCAAGTTGTAGTGCCTTTTATTTCCTACAAAGTTGCTCAAAGGTAACAAGTTAAGTGTTTAATGGACCCAGCTCTCTCTTTTGATAAGTCAAATTGGCAACACAAAGTTCATCTCTGGAGTTGAGAATAAACCATTGACATCCTTTACAGCAGGGGTGTCACTTCTCCAAACTACAGGCTAAAACTAACGGACTGTGACTGACACATTTTGCTGATGACTGCAAACTGGGAGTGATCATTGAAACCCCTAGTGATGTCAGCATCCTGCAAGAAGGTCTTATGCAGACTAATGACTGGTGCCGAAGTCATGCTCTTAAACTTAATGCAAAAAAACACATTACCATCTGCTTTGGCAAGGGTGATATTCCTCCAAACTACTACATAAATAGCAATACCCTATGCACACAGTCAGTGGTGAGAGATCTGGCCACACAGGTTGACTGCAACCTTAACTTTGATCACCATGTCTCCACTGTTGTAAGAAGGCATTTTATATTGCTCAGCTCATAAGTAAGAGCATTGCCTCCATAAAAAAGAGTTTATACCTCCCTTTACTCTTTCCTCATCAGGCCATTAATAGAGTACAATGCTCCATTTGGTATGTTCCTTTCCAAAGAAATGCACCAACTGGAGAGACTACAAAGGTTCCTTACAAAGAAAATTCAGGGTCTTCAAGATCTGTCTTATGTGGACAGACTGAAATTATTATCACTTTACTCTGTGTCATACAGACTGTTCAGAGGTGACTTGTGCCTTGCATATAGAGCAATCTCTGACCCAGCATTAATGGAAATGCTGAACATGCGCAAGTCAAATGGAACATGGGTCACTTGTTCAAAGGACCTAAACCTGGTATGTGACATCAACAGAACTTGCTGGAGAGACAGATGTGTCTCACAGAGGGTGCCCCACCTTTGGAGCATGCTTGCTATTCATGTTAAACAAAGCTCCTCATTGGCCCTATTTAAGCTTAATTTGGATGATTGGATGGTTAACTGGAAATTCACCCTGGGGTTCCACCTATGTCCCTCTTGGACAGGGGCAATAGGTGCTGATTTTAGTGTCTGCTTAAACCAGACACCCTTGCGAGTACAGTTTGAACTTGTCTAGGCTTGTGAGGGCCCTGGGGCCATTAGCCTAGTAACAGCCTATGATCCTATGATCCTATGATCATAACAGGCTTTTAGACTGCTGAGTTCTGGAGAGCAAACATTGGATGGCGGTAATTTATGGCATCTGGTAGAACAGCTGCATGACTGATGTTGTTTTGGTTATTAGTTAGGATCCAGTCTCATATGGATGATACGCCTGTGGCTATAGTATGACCAGCAGTGGAGATGACTGACTGAAGTTGAAAATGTTTATAGAGGCGAGGTTGATTTGGGAGTGTTGTGGAAGACCAGTTGATGTTTGCATTGCTTAGGATGCTGGCTTCAACCAATATACTGAAAGATAAGCAGGAGAAATTTTTTTCGATATATTACACTTTGAGCCACTAGAGAGTGAGCTACAAGAATGATGATATGCAAACAGACTTGTTATTGTTAATCTTTAGACAGAGATAAGGATCTCTGCTTTTGAGTAAGAGAGAAGGGATTTATGGAGTAGAAAAAGCTTGTGGTTATTTAAGTAGGATAGTGCAATGCTGCCCCTTTTCTTGTTTGTGCATTGGAAGCTGTAAACAGGTAACAAAATACCTTCAGAGGCTGTACTGGAGTTTAACCATGTCTCACTTATGGCTAGAATGTCAGGATTGTTTGATTCAATCCTAGTGTGTAGGCTAGGAATTTTGTTACCTATCCTTTGGGTATTTAGATGAAAGAGTTTTTGTGCATGTATGTTGGTTGAGTGGTTGTGGGAGAAGCTGACTGCTGAGGAGATGAGAGGCCTGGTTTGGTTGGATGTAACTACTATGTAGAAGTTAACTGAATGTTGAAAGGAGGGTGACTTTGAATGGTTTGTGTAGTATAATTTCCTCCCCCCAGGCCTGTGGAAAATACGGCCCAGACCGCAGAATCCTTTATAAACGCATTCTATGAACACCTTCAGGAATGCATGGATCATGCGATCCCAAATAAAACCAAGACCCAATCCTCCAAAGGCAGACGTCCTCTCTGGTAGACCCCAGCCATAAACAAACTATACAATAGAAGGAGGAAGCTACTAAATGATAGAGCAAAATCCCAAAAAGGGAAGGCATCACTGATCAGTATTAGCAAAAAACTACGGGCACACATAAAATTGTCTAAGGCCAGCTTCGAGAAAAATTGCACAGGACACTAAGGATAATCACAAGGCTTTCTTTAGTTATGTTAGGAACCTGGGTGGTAATTCCCAGATATGCTCAGAATTAGTCCAAAATGACAAAAAATACACCTAACCCACAGACATTGCCAACATCCTAGCTGACAGGTTCAGCGCAAACTCCCCATCCCCACCAAAAGGGCAAATATCTATCCCAGCAGAGTGCTGCCCCCCTGACATCGCAGATGCTCAGGTAAGAGCCGCCCTCTCCAAAGCAAAAAACACAGCATCAATGGGACCAGACGGTGTCCCGGGCTGCGTCCTACATGAACTCCAAGAAGAGCTAAACCCAAACATAAAACTACTGTTCAATCTCAGCCTTACTACAGGATATGTGCCCAAAGAGTGGCGTACAGCAACAGTGGTCCCTCTCCATAAAGGTGGTGCCTCAACGGATCCTGGAAACTATCGCCCCATAAGCCTGACTAGCTTGGTCTGCAAAGCTATGGAAAGGATCATCATGGACCTCATAAATAAAGATATTGGGGACCTACAAACACTGGATCTTACCCAGTTCGGCTTTGTTAAGGGCAGATCCTGCCTCTTAAACCTGGTTGATTTCTTTGAAACAGTCACCAAGGCCATTGACAAGGGGAAGGTGGTCCACACAGCCTACCTGGACCTCGCAAAAGCCTTCGATACAATACCCCACTCGGGCATTATAGATAAGCTCACCAGCTTAAATATAAACCCCTATGTCACTAGATGGATTGCAAACTGGCTCAAGGACAGAACCCACATGGTTAGAATTGCTGGAGCCATGTCAGACTCCAAACCAGTTACAAGTGGTGTCCCACAAGGCTCAGTTCTGGGACCTCTCTTGCTCGGTATATATTTCTCAGAGGTACAGGCCAACACGGAAGGACTGTGGCTGACCAAGTTCACAGATGACTGCAAACTGGGCGCCATAATCGACTCTCCAGCTGACACAAGCATCCTCCAAAAGGGCCTCATAGAAACAGACAACTGATGCCAGAGCCATGGCCTCAAGCTAAATGCCAAAAAGTGTATAGTCATCCCCTTTGGCAAAAACAAAGTGCCCACAAATTACCACATAGGTGGTAATCCATTAAGTACAGAAGAAGTAATTAGGGACCTGGGGACCCAAGTTGATAGCAATCTCTCATTTGACAACCACGTGGCCAAAGTGGTTAGAAAAACATTTTATATAGCCCGCCTAATCATGAAGAGATTCACATCTAGATCGGGGGACGTCATCGTGCCTCTTTACTCATCCCTCATCAGGCCCATAATAGAGTACAATGCCCCTTTTGGGATGTACCTTACCAGACACCTGCAGCAACTGGAAAGACCCCAAAAGTACCTCACCAAGAGGATCAAAGGGCTCAAACAGATGCCATATGCTGCCCGGTTAAAGAAACCCCAGCTCTACTCAGTGGCATACCGCCTGTTCAGAGGCGATCTGTGCCTGACGTATAAAGCCATGTCCAACCCGGAATTAATGGACATGCTGCACCTCAGAAAATCCAAATCACATCAAGCTACGCGCTCGAGAGACTTGAACCTCAGCACTGAAATAAATAGGACATGCTGGAGGGACAGATTCATAACCCAGAGGCTCCCTTCACTCTGGAATAAAATCCCAGTCCAGGTTAGGCAGAGTCCCTCATTGATTCTCTTCAAGAGGAATCTTGATGAGTGGATGGGAGATCGTAGGTTTACCCCGGGTATCACTTCTGTGTCACTGTTAGACAGAGGTACAGTATACTAACCTCGAAAAAGGGCATAGCAAAATAAATTTAAAATGGGTGGCGAAAGCCAAACACATTCTGGCTAGGCTTATAAATGCCCTAGGGCAGATAGCCTAGTATGAACCTATGAACCTATGAACCTATAATTTCCTCCCACATTCCAAAAACATGTTGCAGGTTGATTGGGCACTCTATATTGGCCCTACGTGTGAGTGTGTGCATGTGCGTGAACCTTCTGTGGAAGGTTGGGCTGGTAACTCAACACTTTAAAACTCCACTACCAATCATTCTGCAGACCATTGTTCTGCTGTGTACGACTGCTAATGGGAAAAGCCAAAAGATAAAGTGTAGTATAATTATTTGGTAACAGTGAGGTAGCTTGAGATGCAGGGAATATGCTGAAGACAGTAAGGTATCAGGAGGTGATGGAAACTGGTATGATAAAATTATGGTTGGATATCAGAGTAAGACTGGGTGAAAAAAGGAATATCAGTAGTTTTAGATATAGCAGGTGATGTGTTATTTTATGAGAAAAGCATGGATGAGAAGAATAAGTATTGTCAAGGCTGGAACTATCATTTTACTTGAATTCATAGTTGAGATGAAATTGATTTGAGAGGTTGAAAACCATGTTGGAGATGTAGCAATTGTGGGTTTAAAAAATACAGGTGGAATAGTGGTTTAATAGAAGAGGGGGATGAGGGAATGGTTAAGTAATTACACTGGAGAGTTAAACAGAAGTTATGTCAAAGGAGTGTGGATGCAATATGAAGTTTAATTACTGGGCTTGTGAATTGTTGGTGGGTAAAACAGGGAGTCACTGGTAAAGATAAATATAACAGAAGTGGGGTGGGTTAGATGTGGGTGTAGGATTGGAGAGCAGCACAAAGTCAAGTGACGTAAGGCAGAGCCAAGCAGGGAGCAGCAGTAGAGGACTGATGGCTTCCACCAAAGGATACTATTTACTTTTACCCAATTTTGAGTTAAGTATGTTTAGAGAATAAAGAAAAAAAATAAAGACTAGGCCAATCCTGTATGCAATAATCAACAGGATCTGATAAGAAATTATACAAAAATGCAGTTTCTTGAGTGAGATAGTTGGAGGGAAGTGGATTAAGTTTGGTCAGGGAGTAGAAATGTTATTTTGGGGACTAAGATGTTGAGAGGACAGATGATCAGGTAATTCAATGCATTGTAGGTGGTATCCTCAGATTTTTTTTCCATCAAAACAATTTATGAGGTAGAATGGGTAGTGGTAGAAAGAGAATTTCTTGCTACTGTGATTGAGGAGAGTCACAACATTTAATTTAATTTTAGTGGGAACAGCATTTACCTGTGGTCTGTTTAAGTAAGGCTGCTTTTCTAACAATATGTTTGATTAGTTGAAGGCCAGTCACTGCTTTGGTGTTTTGTTTTGTTTTGCAGGCTGCAAATGTCTCAGCAGATGTTTGTGGCTGAGGGGTTGCTTTCACCAGGGAAGTTTTTTTTTTCTTTTAAAGTAGAATATAATGAAGTGTTAAGGTAAATTCAGCTAAAGCAGGATAAAGGTCTGTGGGGTAAAGATGGCTGGGTGTGGGTCCCCTCTCTTGTTTTTCACACTACAGTACAGACAGACAGCTGTGATCTGATACTGAAGAAAAACATATTTGCAGTTCTAAAGAGATTTCAACAGTTTAATTTACTTGTTGTAGAATGCCATTCATTAGTTTTAACTGAAGGTATCTTCCTTTTGTTGTTTTTTAGAAACCTGACTTGACATTCAGCTTTAGGAGTTCCATTAGCAGTGACATTTTCATAACCTAACATATATGCAGCAGGAATCTGCAGGGCAGCAATGTGCTCAGTACACTGGGAGAGAGACTAAAATAAATTAGGATATTTTGGTGGTTGAATTGGGTTTACAAAGTACTGTCCTTTTATGCTCTGCTGCATTACATAGTTGTTCTCTAACATATGTATTACACTATATTTCACCATTCTGTATTTGTGCTTTATAGCCTTTAATCTGAAAAAGCAGCTAACAAGAGATTTGTATTGGTATCCAAGTTCATGTTACTGAGATAGGGGGTTCCAGAGAGACATGTAGAACACATATCTCAGTCAGTTCCTGTGGCCATTGTCGAATAAAAAGTTCTTGTAGCATTTTGTAGGAGATGGTAGATACAAAGATCTATGAGAGATGCAATAGTGATATTGAAGCCAAATAGACAATGGATCCATAATATCAGGTCATTTTCTTCCTATTTTCCTAGGCAATGGTGATATGAAACATTTTGACAGGCTAAGCTGTTTGATGGCCATTCAAAAGGATTACAGAGACATGTCGTGTATCCAGAACAGTTGAAATGTGTTGAAAGATTTCCTTCAGTTAATATATAGGGCCTGCTGGATTTCAAGGGGATAAAGAAACTCAAAGTATGATGAAAGTATTCTTGCTTGAAATTAATGAGACTTTGGTCATTGTTAGACAGATAGTTTTTTGTCAGATATTGATTAAAAGTAATAAAGGTGCCTTTTTAGGGGAAAACAGTGCACACTCATTGGCTGAACCCCTGCAAACAGAAATATATGAAATCCAAACCAAAAGATCTAGAAAGATGGACAACAGTACACATTTTTTTTTATATCTGTTTTTTTTTTTTTTTATAGAGAAGTTGACAAAGAAAATAAGGAATTATCTGACCAAACATGTCCATGAACCCTTTTTGATTGTAGATTATTGTTTCCAGGAGAAAAAAAAATATCTTTACGGATATATTCCTGAGTATAGGGATCTCCCCATCATAGAACAAACTAGGAAGTCATACTGTTAGAATTATTGTTAAAAACTAGGCAGTCATTTGATGAGTCGAGCAAAATGGTAGAGCTACAGTGTGGGATGTGCAGAGGGAGATGATACAGGATGTGAGAGTAATAGTCTCAGACCAAAACCTAATGAACTTGCTGCACATCAGTAAATCAAATGGGATTAGAGGTACCTACTCCAGGGACCTAAAAATTGCCTGATACTTAAATAGAACCTGCATGAGGGACAAATTTTCTCTCAGCAACTGCCTCATCTTTGGAATAGGCTACCAATTCATGTAGAGCACCTCTATGACACTGTTCAAAAGGAACCTAGACAAGTGGATGGTGCACTGTAAATTCTTACAGGGGATAGTGCACACAACCCAACTGGACATGAGCAGACATTATTAAATGCAATTCTGGGTAATAACTAGCATATCTAATGTGTTACATCAGGATGAAATGGCTAGGGTTGAAATGGCCTCTGAGTTGACAGTTTATTAAACTCCTGTGATCCTATGATCTTGTCTGTGACATTTCATAGATGTCATAGATAATACAAGGACTCATTCTCAGGACAAGTAGTTAGGTGATAAGCTGATCAAATAAACCTGTGGGGTCAAGAAAAAGTAGGTCTAGAATTAGGGCTATCAAATAGGACAGTGAATGTCAAATGTCAGATTTCACAAAGTATGAGGCAGTAAGAAATCATCATCATCATCATCAGTCCACTTTTTTCCATTTTCTACATGGGGCTGGGGTGTTGTATCAACAGTCACCACCTCTCTAGATTTTGTGTCACTCTCCTACCTTCTTCCACAGTCATGACTGACTATCACAGGCTATCTCTATCACAATCTATCCATCTCTTTCTTGGATGCCCTTGTTTCCTCCTGCCTTCTTCCTGACTGTCCCAAATCTTCTTCACCAGATTGTCTTATGTTTTTCTGCACATCTTCCCAAACCACCATAATATGTTCTCTTTGACCTCTTCTGCAAATGGAGCTACTTTGACTTCTGCTCTAATATTTTCATTTCTTCATCTGTCTCAAAGTGTGCTTCCTGCCATCCATCTCAGGCACTTCATCTTCATCACCTTTACCTTCCTCAACCGCTGTGTTTTTATAACATAAGGTGGTACTACTGGTCACACCACTGTTTTATGCACCTTACATTTCAGCTTCTTTGGCATTCCTCTCCATACACCATAGTGACAATCTGAGTCAGTTGGCTGTAGCCCCTCCGATTCTAGCTTTGACCTACTAATTCAGAATTCCCTTCTTCTCAGCCACCTCTCCCAGATACCTGAAGCTGTTAATCTATTTTAATATTTTCCTTCTATCTCAATGTTCAGCTTCTTCTGATTTCCTACATTTGTTGCCATTGCAGCTGTCTTATCTGTATTCAGTTTCATCTCATGTGCCTTTGGCTTTACATTCCATTCTCCTATCCTTTTCTGAAGTTCTTGCTCAGAGTCTGCCTGTAATGCTACATTGTCTGCAAACAGCAGCTGTTGATCTTCCCCCACTGATCTGTTTGATAATATGGTCCATCACCAGTATGAACAGCAGTGGGCTCAGAGATTAACCCTGATGTACACCCACTCCCACTGGGAACGCCACTATGAGACCAAACACTGTCCTTATGTGAGTCACTGAGACCTTGTACATAACCTGCACTAATTCTATCAGTGTTTTTGGGACTTTAAACCACCATAGGACTGCCCCAATCAGCTTTCTTGGGACCTTGTCACATGCTTTCTCCAAGTCTAGGAATGTCCAGTTGGACTCTTTCCTCATCTGTAGCTTCTTCTCAATTATTTGTCTCACTGCAAACACTGTTAGTTATGCTGCATCCTTATATAAATCTGAACTGCTTAACTCCCATTTTACATTCTATTACTCTGCGTATTTATTTATCAAAAACTCTCTTCAGAACTTTCATGCAATGTGACATGATTTTGATACATTTGTACTGCCCGCAGTTGTGGATGTCCATTTTTTCATGTACACTGGTACAAGTATACTTACTTTCCAGTCATCTGGGATACACCTTTCTCTCCACACATTACTTTGAGTAATCTCAGGACCCATTTCTTCCCTATCTCATCCACATCTTGATCGTATCTTCTGTGACCTCACCTGAGCCTACTGAATTTCCTGACTTCATTTTTCTTAGTGCTGTTCTTACTTCTTCAAGTGTGGGCTCCCCTATTCTTTCTTTGTAAGCTGTGTCTGTGGAAGTATATCTTCTGTGAGGTTTTCCTTCCTTCAAAGTCTGCTGGAAGTAATCCTTCCATCTGTCTTTGATGTCCTGTGGACTGGCGAGCACCCCTTATGAAATGTGTCTGACTGTCTTCTTTATCATTCTGTCTTTGCCTTGAAAGCTGATAGAGTTTCCTTTGTGCCATCCACCAAGTCACCTTCCAGAAGCTGGTAGAGTACCTCTGATGCAGCAAAAAATGGCACAAGACTTAACAGGATGGGCGCACAGGCAGTTAAGATAAGTAAAATGTGAAAGATGGGATAAGTAATTATGAGAAAAAGTGATACTGTGAGGTAAAATACCTACTAGGCAGATCTCTGAACCACTGAAGCATTGACCATGTTTGGACAATAGGAAGGAATGAGACCTTAAGAGACAGGAAGGAGAAGAATGAAGAGTAACTGTGTTTTAGGAAATAGAGAATCACAATAGCTTCCTAGAAAAGTTTTCTTCTGTAACAGGATAAGAAGACAGGAAAGGGAATGGGAAGAATGGAGAAAAACAGAATGTAGGCATCATCAGAAAGATGATAGGATAAAGCAAAGGAAGAGATGGATTGTAAATATATATATATATATATATATATATATATATATATATATATATATATATATATATATATAAATGTATGACTGTTGCTGCAGGAGTTATGTAAAGATTCTAAGGGCTTAGGGATATGGGTTGGGGACAATGACATATGAAGAGAGAACATGAAGTGGAATGGTGCATTGTGAATGTGCAGAGAGCATATTTGGGATAGTCTGTCTGGCCCTTCCAGAAAAAAATTGCATTATAGAAGATATTAGGCTAAAGAAGGAATAAGAAATGAGAGTGCTGAGAGATTTCCAATTTGAGAGTTGTCAAAAAGATAGAAAAAAAATGCCAGTTTTGTTTGTCTGGGGTAATAAGGTTTTCTGAACCAAGAACAAGGCTAAGGAGGAGAGATGAGATGAGGATTGTTCCAGGGTGATTTAAGTTTGTAGTTGTGAGGGAATAAAAACAGAATCCATAACCATGGCTAGGTTTTCTTGTACCCTGTGCCGTTCCCTGAACTGACACCCCTCATCTTAAAGTTGAGGAGCAAAACAAAATCTTCTCAAAGTTAAAAACAAGAAAGAAAAATGTTCTTACCTGAAACCATAGCAATCTGTTTGCTGCACTTAAATTACGACTGACTGAGCACTTTGGTGTTTAAGCCAAGACTTCAAATGCAGTATCGGCACTCATTTGCGAAGCTGGTACTGCAATACCATACAATTGCAACTGCTTATCAGGCTCCATAGGAGCTTGAACCTGGGGCAGACCTCCCCCCATCACCTTTTCCATAACCTAGCTACAGCTCTGCATGAGGCAAGCACTTCAGAGGTGATGAGTGATACAAAAGTAGGGACTGGGAGAAGAAGTTGTTACTTTACACTGGAAAGGAAAATTGGAGGGAAACACTATCCCTGGTGTGGATGACGTAGTCAATCGAAAAATAAATAGCAATGGAAAAAAGAGGTAGGTAGAAGTTTCAAGGAGAAAAGGGTGGTAGGCCAATAAAGTGGAAATTATAAAGCTGATAGTATGAGTCATCGGAGGTAGGGCAGGGAGAAGGAAACAGCTTAGCCTCTTGTGTGTGTGTGTGTGTGTGTGTGTGTGTGTGTGTGTGTGTGTGTGTGTGTGTGTGTGTGTGTGTGTGTGTGTGTGTGTGTGTGTGTGTGTGTGTGTGTGTGTGTGTGTGTGTGTGTGTGTGTGTGTGTGTGTGTGTGTGTGTGTGTAGGTTGTCTCCAAGAAGCCAAGGTCACTAGACCACATCTGCAGGTTAAAGATTGAAAGTGAAGTATAAATAGCACCACTGACTAGAAGGAATGGGGGCTGATGATATGTGTGAGTGATAATATCTGTGATTGTTGTGATGTTCTATGAATGCATACAGATTGCTTAAATATTGCTAACAGTACCTAGATTCTGTGAAAATGCCCTGTAGATATAATGCTTTGCAATAGTCAGTATGTCTGTGACCGAATCTTGCATTATATTGGATCAACAAGGTGATATGCTGGATGCATTACAGTAAATATTCAGCAAAAATAGAAGAATTTAGAACAACCCTTAAATAGAGCTCTCTACATGAACAAGAAAGCAGTCTGTGACAGGCATGATAAATAGGTGAGCTTCAAGAAAAACTGTAAGGAAATATTCCAACAGCTGTTCTCTGTGAAGGCACACAAAAAAGAAGGCCCTTAAGTATTACAATCAAGTCATAGAATCTCAGAAATCTGCAATTACCCACCCTTTCTTTAACTGAGCATGTAATGTAAGGAGTTCATTGCAATCCTTACTTGATGAAAGTTCACCATTAGTAAGAGAGAATGCTCTCTGTGTGACTTGCAAGAGCTGGACATAATGACTCAGTTACCTGTGAATTATAGAGTTCTAGAGACTGTCTAATGAGTGACAACAAAATCTCGGAAGGTGACACCATCCTCCTGAAATACTTATGCATCAAGAAGTCAAATAGAGATACAGTTTGGAAGCCATAATAAACCAAAAACTGTTAAGATTATCAATGGAATCTTGAGTGATGGAAATTCTCAAACAATTTCACTGTTGTCATTACTGTTATCAGCAACATTAGTATGGAGGAATAAATCCCTGAGTCTGTCCCAGATGACACAAGTTGAAATAGCAGCTCAGGCATCTGCTGGAACTATCAGAGGAAGGAAGAAGTGAAGGAACATTATTGTTTTGCCTGTCAAATCAGGGAGGGTGTGGCACATACCTATAGTGACGAGACCCAAGGTAGAGTCCTCAGCGAAGTCTGGTGATCATATGGAAGTGGAGAGTAAAGATATTTGATGGAGGAGTTTAGTCTTGAGGGATTATGCCACTTGTGGAAGTGAGGCACTCACAATAGCTGATGACCATCGCATGACAAAACACAGTAGCATGTTAGCAAATGTGAGCTGTGGGAATAGGGTTAAAAAAGAAAAAAAACTCTGACGCTTTGCTATATGATGGCTCTTCTTGGTCATCTCTCACCTACGTTGAAAGGGAACTAAATGGGAAAAGTGGCTGAGAGGGAGCTGTCTTTCAGCAGGATTATGGGTAAAAAGCTGACAACAAAAATAAATAAATAAAACTATTATCTGTATCAGTGGCATCATAGACTATGGCCCAGGTGAAGTGAGTTGGATTAGTGGCTTGGGTACCTGTCAATGTAGGCAGGAATTATGGGCTTGCCCATCTTTGTTGGAAGGAATGCTCATGGGCACTTCTCCACCGTCAATCCTTAATAGAGGCTGTAGGAATTGAGGAAGTGCTGTCTTCAATGAGGCATTGCTTTGATTGAGTCACTCAAGGAGGTGTGGGTGATATGCCACAAAACCCATTTAACTTCATCCTCTTAGATGATACAAGTGCATGTGGGGCTAGAAATTAGGTTTTAAAAAAAGAAAAAACACTCATTTAGCACAAATATGACACTGCCAGAGGTTGACTCAACCCTCACCAATCACAAAGTCAAATTTAGTCCAAATTTGGTTTGCTAGGCCTTGTGGATGAAGATATGCACTGGTAGCAGCAAATGTTCTTCTATGGGAGAACCAGAAAGTGGGGAAAATAAAACAATTGTCACTAGTGTTAGGAAATAGGTGTTCATATTTGATTTTATCCAAATACGCCATTGCAAATTAAAAAATTTTACAGATTAACAGGGTATTTATATGGCTTACAAAAAATTCATCAGGTGAAAATTTCAAAAAGGACTCATACCAGATAGCTCAGGAGCTCCCTGAATAAAATTTGAAGTAAAAATATCACAATCTTTGAATAACATTATTTAGAAAAATGCAGCATACAAACATCCTCAAGTAAGGTTTAAAAATATTACTCTTTCTGTAGCCAGCTCAGCATTACCTCCCTTGTGCATAGTTTTTTTTTTAAAACACGAAGATACTCGCACCTTACTCTGTAAAGGCAATGACACTTTGAAATGCATGATGTGATAACCTTAATATCTTTTCTAAGAATTTATATGATTACTCAGTTTTATATAATCTAGCTAGACAGACAGAATACAAAGGTAGATAGATAGATAGATAGATAGATAGATAGATAGATAGATAGATACAGTAAATAACTTTAGCAAGCTGTTTACAAAATCTTTCTATATTAAGTTTTATCATTTCAGCACATTTTCAATTATACAATAGCTTCTGTATTTCCTGTGCTCAGTAAATGATGAAAATTATAATAAATCTGGAGTATTTGAATTTGCCATAATCATTTCTCCACTGATCTTCCCTCCATTTCTATCAGTTCTTAAATTTAAGTTCAGAAACCTGTCCTAATGAACTGCAGACTATGGCTATATCTCACTTCTTGAAATGAAAATAGCAATCTCAAAAAGGTTATGGCCTTATTTACTGCAACTTGTTAACCAGTTTAACATTCACAACTGCTGATAATAACAGACAGGGAGCTTCTGACTATGAATGAGAATCCTAAAAAGGTAAATACCTCCTGGATCATTGAAAGTAGAACCTAATTTTAGACAGAACCAACATTTTTGAAATTCCTAATCAAGCAGCCTAGGTGACATCATACTGAGGCAAAAAAGAGTAAGAGGAAAATGAACTAAATTGATATTTGTCTTCATGAAGTTTAGGCATGAAACATTGATTGTGACTGAAGTGACCTCAGTTCAGTGGATTCCTAAGTACTAAAACAGCTGTTTGAGGAGGAGATGGGAGTAGTGAAGCAGACATCACCAGTTCACCCAGCCTTGGAGAAGCACATTGGTTTGATTCTCCCACAGACTTTCAGACAGCTGTCTATCTGACAGAAACCAGGATATGAGATTTTGAGTAACAAATGTACATGCAATCCTTGCTAAGCACTGCATAGTATTACAGACAGAAATGGCACACCCATGGAAGTATGGATGCCTGCAAGGTTTCATGGAAACATACGCATTTGTCACAAGAATGGAAATGAGGCAGTCTAGATGATTAATTCCAGCAACAAATGGTATAGCTGAGTGAAAAGAGAGATGATGTTTCGTAGAAAATTCAGAAAAACAGATCTGACTGTATCAGATTCAGAAACAAGGAAAACAGAATCTGAACCAAAAGGCTGATGCTTCTTGTCACTTTTCAGAGACTGCATTTGTGTGTTAGCTGAGGAAACATCTATGCCATTTTCTTTTCTTTCATGTAGTTTGGAAATATGTGTTTATATTAAATCAAAAAAATTCAGTTCAGAGAATGGCATTTTCAGTGCTTTTACATCGAACATGCCATTTGTTGAACTGTTTATACTGAGATCGCTGTACAGTGAAGATCTGACAATTTGCCCTTTACTCACTGTAGTGCGATTTTGGAGTTGGTATATATAATTAACGGGGGGGGGGCACAGCCCCCCATAACAGCGGAATTCGATGAATGGCATTTCCAATGAAATGATTTAATATAGACTGTGGAAATATACATTTGTTATATTTGTGTTTTTCTCAGGTGGATCATATTTTGCTTAATTTTTCATTCAAAGGGATCAATTTTACATTGCATAAAGTAATCAAATCTGATCTTCAAAAAATAGTTCATGAATTAACATTTCTCCAAATGCCGTACAAAGAGACCATCAACTCAACGTCCATAAAAAGGTCTTTGAAATGCAAAAACAGCATTTTAAACTAATAATATAAGTTTAACAGTTTTAGACAGACAAGGACCAGAGCAAAGACCCAGAAGGGCCCCGTACTGTGGAAGTGGCTCTAAACTGTCACCACTCTTTAGACCACAGAAATTATTTTTTAATTCCCTGTTTGGTCCAGTCAAAAGTGGTCATGCAAGGATCCATCTATACATGGATGTACTAAAGGGTATCTTAGGAGGTAGCTGAATGAAACAGCTTCATGAAGAATTTAACAGGCATCCACTCCATTCTCCAAATTCAGAACAGCAAATGTTGATCAGCTTGCATTATTCCAGAAACAAATTATGTCATATGGAAAATAATGCTAGGCATATACTCAAAGAAATAATTACATATATACACACATAAATAAACACAGTGATCTTTGATTGATGTTAAACTTGAGAAACCTTCAACATTTTTTATGTACAAGTTCAAAAAACTGTTTTTTCCTCTTCCCTCAAAAAAAAAAAAGCCGTCTAGTACTAATCTTGTCAGAAACATGCATGTGTGTCTCCACACAAGCAATACAAGGATGGGGCTTTAGATGTAAGGCTGTGCATCTGGACTTTTATCTCAGGTCAATGTTTCTGAGTTGTCATCTGATCAGCTTATCTTTTCAAATAGAGACCTACAACTTTTTGTTTTCCTTTGCTTGGATGACTGCATATGGATCTCTAAACAGAAACTTACTTAATCAACAAGATAAGAGTCCTGAAATTGTTTAATCTTCAGGATGAAAGAAATGTTCCCAAATATCAGACAGAAACTTTCAAAAAAGGCAATATTTTTGAATCTTTTCTCTGCTTGATTGTTCTTCTCTCCAAGAGAGGGCAAGGAGATGAATCCCTTAATTGGAGCACTAATGACATCCATTTATTTAGCCCTATCATACCACTAGTAATCTGCATTTTATTAGAATATCTGGGGAGCTGAAGGTGCTGGCTGGGAAGCTGAGAATAACTGCCAGTGCTATCTTTCCAAGGGGGAGATGAGTGAGACACCCTGCTGAGGTAGCCAGAAGATGAGGTGACATATTTACAGGAAGCTGGACAAATAGCATGCCACAAGCAGAATGACTACAACCTGCTAAGCAGGTAAAAATATTGCTGCATTTGCTGTACACCATGGCTCACACTTACACTAGGCAAGAGAACAAGCAGGTTCATGTGGACAGCATGACTAGTAACAGTGATATTCTTTGATCTGCACTTAAGCTGGAAGTGACACTGAATTAAGAAATCTAAGGATTGTATCTCTAACAACAGCTTTTTATTCACTATAGGTAGAATGGATAGAGTTAGAGACTAGTTTGGTAGGAATCAAAGAGTGATGCACAAAATGTACTGCATTCAGCACTGATATGCTAATTCTAAGGTCTTAAGCTGATGTTGCTGCTGGTAATGCTAAGTAGTAAGTTGGTAAGATGGCAGTGAGCATACAGTACACCAGCACTACCCCCCCCAAAAAAAAAAAAAAAATTATGGAACAAATTAGCTGCAGTTTTGCATGCTAAGCCACCAACACAGTTCAGTTTTCAAATTCACACAATAAAGAAGTACAAGGTTCAAAGTTTATAAAATGCATCAGAATAGACAGTATTCACAGTGCTTTTCTTATATTGTATTAATATGGCAGCCAGTACTGTATGAAGATATGACAGCTAGGGTGTTGATAAGCAGGATGCCTGAGAATGACATGCATGTTATTAAAGGTAGAATGGACAGGCCAGTGGTTATTCATTTTTGCATTACTTGCTAGGGTCAGTTTTATTTGCATAGAATAAATTCAAGAATGTTTTACATCAGAATATGATAAATATTTATACCACTGGAAAACATCCGAGATATAATACATTTAGATACCATGAAGCCATGTGACATTAGCAACTTTGGATATTAGACTTTTTTAAGGTAATGATGAAAATTATTTTGACAGTTACTATCTTATAACATTTCATATGTTATCTACTGGGACACAGAGAATTATATAGTGTAGAGTTTACTCTGTGTTTACTTCTGTGTGATCCTGCATTTTAGATGCATGGCACCTTTGAATGTATAACTCATTAGTTAGCAGTTTAATTGAGCTTCTGCTGTGCTGTAAAATTAAATGAATTCTTAAATCTGACTACCTCTAAATGAAAGATAATTCTGAAGGGCTAAGGTCACTGCCACTTCTTTTCAATGGTTGCTGAGTAAGTAAGAAGTGTTTTGACTGATGCTTATTTATTGTGTGCTGGGTGAAATTTCAAGAGAAACAAACGGTACGACGATCTTTAAGTCACTGTCCTCAAAGCCTGTATCATATTTACAGCTGCTTTTATAACCAAATGCAAGTAAAATTAGGACATGAGCATGTTTAACTCAGCAGGAAGGTTAGGTCAGACTTTCCATTTGTTTGTGCCACAGAAAGATAGATAGGCACTGTAAACATGTTCCACCATAGGGAAAGTGGCGACAGAAAATAGACAAATAAGGTTTTCCAGGCAAATACACCTGCCTGGAATTTTACTCAGCAAATTTAAAATGTAGCTTTCTATTTCTAAAGCAACGAGAAGGTACTAAAGGGGAGGAAATAGTTTGGAAGGCAGGGGTGGTATTAGGATGAGAGATCACAGGGTGCTGTGGGAAGGAGAGGTTGTTTAGAAAGTTGGGTTGGTGGTGGTCTAGTGTCTTTGAAGTGGTTGCCTGGTGCATGGCCTCCGTTCCTGCCCCTTTTTCCTTTGTAATGGTGGTTCATGTTGTCTGTGAGTCTGTAAGTGAAGTAAGAGAGATTCATTGGTTTCAGGAACCAGTCTTCTCTTATATCCTTTCCTCTTTCATTATTTTTACTAAGTTGGAGTGAGCAGTTGTGTGCATATTCAAGGATTAAGGTTGGATTAAGGTACATTGAGCAGTATGTTTTAGGACTGCTTGTAGTATCGGGTTTGGTCAGTGAGAATTCCCTGCATTGTGAAGTGACTGGTCAATATTCTTAATTTATTTCTTATT
Source organism: Protopterus annectens (assembly GCF_019279795.1). Taxonomy (NCBI): domain Eukaryota; kingdom Metazoa; phylum Chordata; order Ceratodontiformes; family Protopteridae; genus Protopterus; species Protopterus annectens. The sequence continues at coordinate 666,465,668 of NC_056728.1, read as the reverse complement.
GCTTGCAAGGGTAGCTGTTGCATTATTTGAAAGTTTTGTAAATGCTTCATTCTGTAAATGATCCAGTTAGAAATTCCAGTCACTACGTGTAGTTTGTATTCATATTCATTTTCCCTGGGCACTTCAGTTCTTTCTGAAAAATCCCATAAACATGCAACTTGAATGGCTATACCATATTCTGTCTTTGCCTCTTTCTCATAACTCTCAACCTTTCACCTATTAAATGTCGAACACTACCTTTCACAATGTGCAACAAATGGGCAAATTATGAAACACTTACCAATGACGTCTACAAAGAAACTCATAGCCTGGTTAACAACTGTCTTCATATTTAAAAAAAGGTTATTTTGATAACTTAATGAATATTACTTTCCATATTCAATTGTTAAAAATATCTCAAAGGTTGTATAACTGACACAATATGGAACAGTTAGGAATGATGAGTTTGTAACACTCAAAGTAAAGAATGTTACTCACAGACACATTTGAGAGATATGCCTCTGCTGTCTTTTGCTGTTATCTCTGCCTCTGTTGATCTGTTTGTCTGTCTCTCCCTTTCTTTTTCATACTGTTTCCAAAACATTCTGGATCAGTTTTGCTTGAAAAGAGTCTACACATGAACCTGGCTAACAACTGACATAAAGATGGGGAATTAGAAAGAGAAAGAGACAGAGGCAGACAACAAAGTCATGATTAGCTTGTAGCCTCTTTTAAGCATCTATCAAGTTTTCTGTAAAATAATAATAGAAATATCAGTACCACCTTCTTACTTCCATATAAGAAGGGGCCATTGGTTATTTCAAGTCATAAACAGTGTCCTCCTCTGTCCATGTGTGATATTGATCTTTTCTGGCATAGCCACACAAGTAGTCAATACATCAATGCAGTCAACTGAGAGCCCCCTTTAAAAAACAAAAGGAGTGGCAACAGTGTCTCTGGTCGATTCAGAATACTGGCAGGTTAGGTCAAGATGTAACATAAACATGGTGAAGGGATTGTACTCTATTGTACTCAAAAATTATAACTATGAGCATGAAAAAAAAGAAAAAGAAACCTTAAAATGCAGAGAATGAAGCAAGCTGTACTTGTCATTTTCCCCATCAATGTCCATCTACAAAAAAAAATCTCCCTTCTATATAATAAAATAAAAATACAATATACTGAGTACTTAATTACAGAGTAATTCATTTTCTGTTTCAAATAGCTATAAATGATAAGCCTAATCTGTTTAAGTGGTTGAGAAACATGCTAGTTGGTGAAAATAAAGTGAAGTTCATAATGCCTTAAAATACTTGGTCAGAAATCAAGAAATCTGACAATATAGAAGTCCTCTGAGAATGTTGGTGCATTCGGTTTATAAGAACAAAGAGGACATCCACAACTATGTGCTGCAGAGAGGTATCATAATCCTGTCATACTGCATGAAAGTTCTAGGGTGGGTGACTGAGAAATGAAAACACTGACACTAGGAAATGAACACTTTGTATTCAGATCAGGATGCACTACAGTCATCCTCATGTTTTCAATGAGACAGATAGCTGAGAAGAATCTGGAGGTGAGGAAAGAATACAACTTGGCATTCCTGTCCTTGGTGAAAGCATATGACAAGGTCCCAAGAAAGTTGATTTGGGCAGTTCTGTGGCAGTTCAAAGTCCCAGAAACATTGGTAGAGGAAGTACAGGTTATGTACAGAAATACAATGACTCAAGCAAGGACTGTGTTCAGTCTCACAGAGAGTTCCCCAGTGGGACTGGGTGTGCATCAGGGTTCAGCTATGAGTCCACTGCTGTTCACACTGCTGCTGGATTATGTGATGCCCTACAACTAGTAACAGTAATCAAGAAGCCTCAGTCCTCACCACTAGGACTTGTGGGGGACATACATTGAGAGGATAACAAGTACACACAAGGTATTTCCAGATGCAGCTTACTGTATCAAGTGCAATTTCCCTTAAGTGCACACAGAGACTGCAGTGAGTTCGGGGCTGGTTTCTCCCTGTTTCTCCAGATCCCCAATAAGATTCCCCGATGGCACAGCTATAGAGTTGAGATCTCAACTGAGTGGCCAAGCCAAGACATCCAACATTCTCTCTGTCCAACCAGTGCTTTGTGTCCCTGCCCAAGTAGCTGATGCACACACTCTTTGAGGTTTGTTTTACACACACACACACAGACACATACACACACACACACACACACACACACACACACACACACACACACACACACACACACACACACACACACACACCTGGGAAAGGCTGGCACACGTTTACTAGCTATGCTCCCTTCTGCCCAGAGTATAAGGTAGCTATCACTGCCACCAGCCACATCCTTATCAGCTACCTTAAGGCCCTTAGCAAAGGGTGTCCAATCTTACTTTGTAATGTTACTATCAATACAAATGGTAGTTTGACCAAGAGCAAGGCTATCAGGAGTGTTCCACATAGTGTCACCAAATAAATATGCAAGTACTCTCAGAACTTAAATATGTTTCACAAATATCAGCCACAATGATAGGTTTAAATATATGTAATAATAAATAATAAAAGATAAAAAAATACTCATTATATGATCACTGTAACATCAGAGTTCAGAATCACAGGAAATATTAAAATCAACATTGCAGGACAGTCTCAAATAAATAATAAAAAAAAAACATCTAAACTATGTTTCACTATCTTCCTGACTGAATCTAAGAGAATTACTACACCCTAGTTAACTTACTAACAGAGCAACAAGGCAGATGTGGTGAATGGGTCTTCTTGTCAGGTCAAAGACAAAATACAGAATACTCAGTCTCTCTCAGAGAGTTCTTAAATTAATATATATATATATATATATATATATATATATACATATATATATATATATATATATATATATATATATGTATATATATATATATATATATATATATATATATATATATATATATATATATATATATATAAACAATTACAATAGTGCAGGTACATCTCTGTTCTAATCCAGTAGGGTACACTGTGGTTACATCTGTAAGCTCAGTACTTTACAAAATATCTGTTCAGCACTCATTTCTGTGCAAATCATCTTATATGACATACAGTTCTAATACATTTGTAACACAAGCATATGAATCATGTTGATATTCACAAATGACATGTAATTATTTACAACATTCCATCTCCTTTCATGACAGTCTACATTAGCAGAGAAGGTCAGAGGGGAAAAAATTAAGTAAGCTGCTGTAAGCAGACAATGTGTCAATACAAGCAGACTCTGACAAAGACTTTCAGTAAATTCCAAGGAATCATTATGCATCAGAGATACTTCAGGTGCAGTTAACATTGGGTAAGGCAGCAATTCAGGTTGTAGCCTGTTATAGGTCCCCAACCATGTCCCAAGACTCACACTCCACCTTCCTAAGCACCCTGGAGAATATTAGAGTACAACCTAACACTTTCATACTGGGTGACTTCACATACCCCTCCATTAACTGGAAAACTACTCATGTACCATTACATTTGCTCAATGTTTCCTGGAATTCATTAATTCCAATGCCTTGGACCAGCTCGTTCTTACCCCCACTGGAGGTGGGAACATCCTTGACCTGGTCATTACTAACATGGGCGACTGTTTCTCTACACCAATAGTCAACTCCTCCCTGGTTATATCCGACCACAAACCAATCACCTTGGAAATCCACATCCCTCTCACCCCCTCCCCCAAAGGTAACCATCATGAAAAACTTCTCCAAAGCTAACTTTGGGCTTCTAATAACAGAGGTGGCTAACCTCACAGCACCCATGGAAATGGAGAATAGTAGCACGACCACCGAATCATACACCAATGCACTGTACAAACACACACAAATGCATGGATGTCAGTATACCCAACAGAACCAAGACGGTCTCCTCCAAAAAAAGGAAGGCAGTATGAAAAATGAATTGCAGCAGATAGTAAAGACAACCACAAGGCCTTCTATAGTTATGTGAAGAATCTCCACGGCAATACCCAGATTTGCTCTGAGCTACTGAACAATGGTACCTCCTATACTGAGCTAGCAGATATTGCCAATATACTGACTGACAGATTCAGTGCCAACTTTACCCCTCTCTCCCCCACAAAGGGCCAATCAGAATACCAGTAGATTGCCAGGCACCCAGCATTACTTCTGCACAGGTTAAAACACCACTGTTCAAGGCCAATAATACAGCTTCTGTGGGACCTGGCAATATCCCTGGCTCTGTTCTACATGAACTACAGAGTGAACTGGCACCTCACTTATGTACCTTGTTCAATCACAGGATCACCTCAAGCTTTGCCCCTACAGAATGGCGCACTGCTATAGTCATCCCTCTATACAAAGGATGAGTGACTACAGACCCTGGGAACTATCTCCCCATTAGCCTGACAAGTCTGATATGCAAAGCTATGGAATGCCTCATCATGGACCTACTAAACAAGGAAATAGGGTATCTCCAAACTCTGGATCCCACACAGTTTGGTTTTGTGAAGGTTAGATCATGCCTGCTCAAATTGGTCGACATCTTTGAGCCAGTCACCAGAGCTGTGGATGCAGGCAAGGGTGTTCATACAGCCTACCTTGATCTGGCCAAGGCCTTTAATACCATTCCCCACTCAGGAATCATGCAAAAACTCACTGAGCTAGGCATCAACCCCTATATTACTAGGTGGGTTGCAAACTGGTTCACAGATGGAACCTACAGTGTGAAAGTTGTTGACTCCAAGTCAGCCTGCTGACCAGTCATGAGTGGAGTCCCACAGAGACTGGGACCAACATGAAGGGACTCTGGCTGATAAAGTTCATTGATGATTGCAAGCTGGGAGCCATTATTAACATTATAAGTGATCTGGGAATACAGGTTGACAGCAACCTCTCTTTTGACGACCACATTGCCACTGTTGTCAGAAAGCCCTTCTATGTGGCGCATCTCATTACTAAGGGTTTTGCATCCAGGAAGAAAGAGGTCATTGTCTCCCTTTACTCTTCCCTCATTAGGCCAATCATCGAGTACAATGTCACATGTGGTGTGTACCTCACTAAATACCTGCAACAACTGGAGAGGCTGCAAAAGTACCTCACAAAGAGGATCCTAGGCCTTAAAAACTTGTCCTATATGGACAGACTCAAAAACTCCAACTATTCTCTGTCTCATATCACCTACTTAGAGGTGATCTCTGCTTGATTTACAAAGCCATGCCTGACCCAGCTCTGTTAGAAATGCTACATCTAAATTAATGCTAATCCCTCTGCGCCACATGCTCCAGAGACCTCAACCGCATTACCACAATCAACAGAACATGCTGGAGAGACAGGTTCATAAACCAGAGATTGCCCATGCTATGGAATAGACTTTCCATACATGTCAAACAGAATACCTCACTGGCCCTCTACAAGAAAAATCTTGACAAGTGGATGAGAAATAGAAAATTCATCCTGGGAATCACTCCAGTGGCTAAACTCGACTGGGAACTAAGGTCAGGTGGCACAAGGCCAGGGTAATCCTATTGGCTAGGCTTGTAAAGGGTCCAGGGCCATTAGCCTAGTACACACCTATGAACCTATGAACTTATGAATAGAATGCAAAACTGAAAGCACATGGAATGGAGCTGAACACAGATAAGACCATTCTAGAGGCAGCAAATGGGGGAATCAGAAGGAGCTGAGAATTAAAATAGAAGAGTAGTAGAACAACTTCAAGTATCTGAGAGGAATCCAAAGCAGCAAGTGCAGTTCCAACCAAATAAACCAAAAAAGCGAAGAACCAGAAAGCAAATCTTTGCAGGAACCACAAATTTATTAATGGAAACTCTCCAACCACAAATAAAACGAAGTACAGACAATACACTTCACATTAACGTTGTTCACAATATACGTTTTCGTCCCAATACTAGACTTCATCAGATGATCACATAACCCCAACTATTCCCTTTTATAAGGCGTTCAATAAAATCATTATTCAATTAATATATTTAATTAAACATTTTCTTTAAAAATCATTTAAAAGATGCCTGTAAATTCATATATGTTTCCTATTCATTTTATTACCATATCACATTGATATGATTAAATTACCATTTAATATATTGCACTTATAAATATCTTAAAAATTTTATAAAAATAAACTTATTTAAAAGATTTTATTTGATTCCATTGGAATAAATCAGTTAGAATAGCTATACTTTAAGGAATTGGTGAGTTCTGTATGTATTTAACGGATGTAATAAATGGAATGGCCACTAGATGGCACTTGAGATCTGTTTTTTTCAATGATTTATTCTAACTGATTTATTCCAATGGAATCATATAAAATCTTTTAAATAAGTTTATTTTTATAAAATTTTTAAGATATTTATAAGTGCAATATATTAAGTGGTAATTTAATCATATCAATGTGATATGATAATAAAATGAATAGGAAACATAAGATATGAATTTACAGGCATCTTTTAAATGATTTTTAAAGAAAACGTTTAATTAAATATATTAATTGAATAATGATTTTATTGAACGCCTTATAAAAGGGAATGGTTGGGGTTATGTGATCATCTGATGAAGTCTAGTATTGGGACGAAAACGTATATTGTGAACAACGTTAATGTGAAGTGTATTGTCTGTACTTCGTTTTATATGTGGTCGGAGAGTTTCCATTAATAAATTTGTGGTTCCTGCAAAGATTTGCTTTCTGGTTCTTCACTTTTTTGGTTTATCTGAGAGGAATAGTTGAAGAGAAGGGAGTCTGAATGAGGAGCTCAAAGCAAGAATCAGAAGGGTTGCAGTCAACTGGTAGTATATAACAGAATAATGCCAAAGAAACCAAAAAGTATGGTGTATAAAACAGTGGTGCGACTGGTACTACTTTAAAGTGCAGAAACCTGAGCAGTAAATGTAAAGCAGTAGAGGAAGCCAGAGGTGATACATCCATGCATACATTCAAATATTTCAAACACAGGCATTAATGCCCTTCTACCCTGCCAATATGCCAAAACATTTATTCCCATAATAAGCCTCCTGGTTGTTCTTAAAAAAATCTAAACTAGTGGTCATTTTGATGTAATTTGGTAATTTGTTCTATGCATCAGCTGCTCTCTCAGAGACCAATTAGTATGCAACTCACTTATATAGTCTTTTTAATTTCTCCAAGTCTTTTGGGTTGCCATAATGGAAATGGACCCCATTACTAAGTCAAAGTATGATTAAAGTTCATGAAATTAGTATTGTTTCACTCTTTGATGTTAGCCAAAAGTGCTCTTCACAGCACCCGCAATGTGCCCAATAATGACTTCTTCTGCAATTCGTATGGTGTTACATGAATTGGTAACATATCTAAATATGACTGTAAATTATTTTTTATAAGACCAGTTGCTCCTGCTACTATTGGAACTGTCTGGGTATCTTTCTTCCACATGCCTCTCATTTCTGCCTGCAGACCAAGGTATTTTATGACTTTGTGTCTCTCTGTACGCAAGGCACTGTTGTCACTAGGTCTGGCGATTTCAAGTGATCAATGCTACTTTTGTCTTCTTTTCGTGGACCACTACATCTGGTTTTCTAGCATCTATCTTTTTGACTGTTGGTAATGGGTGATCCCATGTGATGTAAACTTCATAATTTTCTATGATTCTCTGTGGCTCATATTTCCACTGTTTTTCAACCACTTCAATACCATAATGTTTGCATAATCTCCAGTGTAACAATCTTGTCACATTATTATGCCTTTCAGTATACAGTCCCCCTGCCATTAGAGAGTCACAACCAGCAATAAGGTGTGTGACTGTTTCCAGTTTGTTTCCACAAAACCTACATATATCTCTTTCTCCCACATGTTCAATGGACTTAGTAAATCAGCACTATCTTGAGCTGCCAGTATTAACCTTTCATTTCTTGATGTAAATTCACCTCTCCTTAACCATTTTTGATCAACATGAGGCTCTTCCAGAAGTTTTCTTTACTTGCAACTATATTTATGTTTTTTCCACATTTCTTGCCTTCTCTTCTGGTCCTTCACCTTATACTCTTTCTTTTGTTTTTTGGCACATTCTGTTGCTGCCTGGTTTTTATCCACTTCTGGTTTGATTTCCATTCCTGCTTGATGTCATTATGCTTCTGCTAAATTAAGCAGAGAAGTCATCTTAGAATTATTCTCCTCATGTTTCAAAGCTTTCACCACATTTGGATCTTGTAAGGTCAGTAGATATGTGTGGAGTCCCACAATTGCAGATCTATACATGTAATCAATTTCAAGGAAGCCCATCCCTCCTTCAGAATGAGGAATATATAATCTTGGTGTACACTGATTTTTATAAATCATTTGGTGAGCATGAAGCATCCTTCTTGTTTTAATATCCAATCTATCCAACACTCTTTGGGGCCAGTCGATCACTCCAAAACAAGTTAGGACAGGAGCAAACTGATTTATAGCTTGGATCTTGTTCCTAGGTGTCAGTGCTGTTTTCAGGATTAATTTAAGTCTTCTAAAGGACTCCTTTCTATGCTTTATTCGCATTTGGTTATGTTTTATTGCTGATCCTTCATCAATTCCCAAGTATTTATACACCCCCTCTTGCTCAAGTTCTTTCTTATCACATTCTTGTCCCAAACTGATGTTTTCCTGGTGTTGCAATTTTCCTTTTTTAAAGGTTGCTTTTGCACATTTATCAAGACTAAATGACATTCCAATATCATCTGAAAATGTTTTGATAACCTGCAGTTGTGTTTTCAGTTCATCTGATGACTATACAATTTTAAATCATCGACAAAGAGAAGAAGAGAAGTCATTAGACTTTGTTGTTTTCAAGAATCCAAATTATAGCTATGGCCTAAGCTGTTAAGTAAACAGCTTAATGGGTTAATGGCAAGGCAGAATAGCAATGCTGACATAGAGTCACCCTGGAATATCCCCCTTTGAATTTTTATCCCTGGTATAACAATCTGTCCTTTATCATGACTTAAATGCAAAGTGGTCTGTCACTGTTTCATGGTCACTGTAATGCAATCAATCAGTGTAGGGTGTATCTTATGCAATTTTCAGCACTCTTTTATCCATGAATGTGAGATACTATCAGATGCTTTTTTGTAGTCAATCCATGCCATGCTTAGGTTCTTCCTCTTCTTACAATTCTCTACTATAACTTTGTTTAGCAATAAATGTTCCTGTGTTCCATATGACTTTCTTTTATTGCCCTTTTGTTCTACTGCCATAATTGAGTTTTCTTCAAAATGACTATAAACTCTGTTGGTGTCAATTCCCATGTATATTTTGTATGTCGTCTGAAGACAAGTTATTGGTCTATAATTTTTAAGGTAGCTTGTAGGTTCACTCTTAAGTAAGAGCATTGTTTTTCCTGTTGTTAACCAATGCAGTGTATGTTCGGGGTGCGCATATAAATAGTTTTTACGCATGGCTAAATCCTCGTGCAAAGAAGTTAATACTTTAGGTACTGCATCTGGGCCTGAGGTTTTTCAGTTAGAGGCTTTTTTCAACTTTATTTCAATCTCTCTGGCTGTTATTTCATCCCATTTCATATCCTGTACCTTTAAACTTCTTATTACTTCTTTTACTTCTTCTATCCATTTAGCATCTTTGCTATGTTCCACAGGATCTTCATAGATACTTCTCCAAAATGTATCTGCTTCCTCTTTTTTTAGCGGTCTATCAATTCCTTTTACCTTATTTCCCATTTCTCTATAAAACTTTTTTGGGTTATCAGTAAGTTGTTTATTTTGTGCTTTTTCCTTATATTTATCTTCATATCTTCTAATTCTTTCCTCCTGTTTTGAAAATTTTAGTTTGTTATCTCCAATAGTGCATAATAGATCCTAGTCTGTTCTAATACTGTGCATTGCTTTTATCACATCTATCTTTCTTAATATTTTTGTTGATCTGTTCCCTCTTCTATAATCTTCTAACAATAATACTTCTTGTCTTAACTGCTTTATTTATTTATTTATTTTATTTTATTTTACATTTGTTAACCGGGCTAGTCCAACTGGATACATGTCCATTTTCAGTGGAGGCCCGAGGAGAAACGCTCCACTATCTAATGCATAATAACAAAAATACATTCAAAGTAGATAGGTAATTTAAGACACAACTAAAACAGGGATTTAAAATTACATAGGGAATTAAGACACAAGTAAAACAGGCATATAGGCTTTCCTTTCAGTAAGTTCAAAAAGGTGAATACAGAGACTATCAAATTTCTACAGTACAGGTCACAGTACATAGGTAATTTGAGATTCAACTAAAACAGGCATTCATAATTATATAGGGAATTTAAGACACAACTAAAACAGGCATTTAGGCTATCTTTTCAGTAAGTTCAAAAGGTGAAAACAGAGACTATCAAATTTCTTCAGTACAGGTATATAAAATGTGAGACAGAAATAATTAAGTAGTTTAAAAGCAAAATATAGAGTTACTAGAAAATTTTAGTTTGAAGTTGAGAGAGTCAATTTCTTAGGTAGAGATGAAAAATAAAATGGAGAAATAGAGTTGGGAGACAGTGCAAAGGATGCAGGAGAAGGTAGGAGGTACGTGATCAGCTAGGGTTAATGCAAGAGCAAAGCCAGTGATTGGTTAGAAAATGTTTCAGTTGAGTTTTAAATAGTGTGATAGAAGTTTGGGCTAAGAGGTCTGTAGGAAGTTGATTCCAAATTTTACCAACTGAGTTGGAAAATATAGAGTCACCTGCTGTATTCTTTGATAGAGAAGTTTGAATCAGTATTTTATTGGAAGAGCGTAGGGTTTTTAGGTTGTTATAGGGTTTTATCAGGGTGGAGAGCATTGGTATCTTTTCTGGGTGGTGAAGGGCTTTATGGGCAGTTGTAAGCTGATAGTATTGAATTAGGTGAGGTAACTCCAGCCACCCTAGGTTAAGGAGGTTCAGGCAGTGATGTGTTTTATATGGAGAGGCAGTGGCAAATTTGGCAATGTTGTTATAGGCTGTTGTAAGCCTATTGATGTTATGTTTAGAAAGATTAGTATATATGGGGGATGCATATAGTAGAGTAGAGATAAGATATGTTCTGGCTATGGTAGTTCTTGCATCAGGAGTTAAGAAAGATTTGATTCTGTAGAGAGAACCTAATTTTTTGTTAGTTGTTTTTATGATAGAGTTGATATGAAAGTCAAATTTTAGTAGGTTGTCGATAGTAACTCCTAGAAGTTTGGTTGTTTGGTCAGGAGAGATAAGGGTGCCATTGTTAGAAATAAGTGTGAAACTAATAGGGGGAGACAGGTGTGTGGGTGAGAAGAGGAGAAGTTTAGTTTTCTTAGGGTTTAAGAGAAGGCAGTGATTGGAGAACCATTGTTCTATGGTGGTAAAAGTTTTTTGAGTAAGTGAGTGGAGGTCAGCTTGGGTTGTGGCAGAGCAGATGATGGTGGTGTCATCGGCGTACTGAATGCAAGTAGTTAGTGGGGTGGCTAGATACAGGTCGTTAATAAAGATGGAAAATAAAAGAGGACCTTAGATGGAGCCCTGAGGTACTCCTAAAGTGGTAGGGAGAAGTTCGGAAAGATTGTTGTTCCATAAAACAGCTTGTTTCCGATTCTGAAGATAGGAAGTAAACCAGCTTAAAGCAAGATTATTGAGAGAGAGAGATTTTAAACAATGTAGGAGGAGTTGGTGATTCACCATGTCAAAAGCTTTTGACAGGTCTACAAAGAATGCAGATGAAAGAAGATTGTTATTCCGGTTTATATTAATGGAGTCTATGAAGGATAATAAGACTGTTGTGGTGCTATGGTAGGGACAAAAGTCATGTTGGCAAGTAGCTAGAAGGTTATTAGATAGGAGGTGATTTAAAAGCTGTTTGTGGATGCATTTCTCCATTATTTTATCAATAGGAGATAGCAGTGCTATAGGGCGGTAGTTCGAGTACTCAAATGAATCGCCCCCTTTGAAGAGAGGGATGATGTGGGAGATTTTCCAGAGTGAGGGTATAGTACTTTCTTTTATGGTTCTGTTGATTAGAATAGAGATAGGTTAGGCAATAGCTTTAGCACCTAGCTGGAGATATTCCGCTGGCAATTTGTCAGCTGAGGGGGTTGAGGGTTTGAGTTTCTGAAGTAAATTAAGAATATAGGAAGTAGGTATGGGTTTAAGTTGAAATATAGGTGGAGTGCAGTTAGTATTACCTAGTAAAGAGGGGTCAGGGCTTTGTTGGTTGGCCAGTTTAAGTATGGTTGAAGTAAAGAAGTTATTGAATGCGTTAGCTGTTTGTAGGGGAGAGTCAGGGCAGGAGCCTAGTGGGTTGGGGGTTTCAACATTGCCGGGGGATAGTAGTGAGTTAATTGATTTCCAAAATTTTTGTGGTTTGGCGGTGGGAGGATTGCTGTAGCTTGGTGTAATAGTTCATTTTATCTTGTTTGATAGCAAGCTTAGTCTTGTTCCTTTTTTGTTTGAAGCTAAGGTGATCAAAAGAGTCTTTCGTGGTTCTCCATTTAGTCCAAGCATTATTCTTACTAAGGATAAGTTGTTTGGTGTTGGTTGTTAGCCATTGAGCTGTCTTAGATTTCATTCATATAGAACGGATGGGGGCATGATGATCGAGAATAGTAAGAAAGGTATTATTAAAGTGGTTAACAGCTTCATCTATTGGGAGAGTTTTTAGAGGTGACCAGTTAATCAAGCTGAGTTTGTTTTGAAACTGCTGAAGGTTAAAATGTTTTTTGTAAACGTAAAAATTAACAGCCCACCGGATTAACGCACTTATACCATGTAATATATAGTAAGTCGAAAATAAAGAATAAGGTACTTGTGCGCGAAGTGGTTTTCATACAAATGATGTGTGAAATAAATCCAAATGTAGTTGAATATCGAAATGTTCAATCAGGTTCGAGACAAGTCCAATATAAATCCAAGTTGTTTATTATAATCGGACAAACAAGACAGGAACAGAGATGAGCGCTTTCACTAAAGTTAGCTTCGTCAGATCTATACATTATCCAGTTTAGATCCATCCTTTATATGGTGTTGTCATTAATTACTAATTAAAGTAATTACTGGCAATTAAACAATTATATAAGAAAAGGAAGATAATGCATTCAGACATTTAAAAAGTAATATATCATAAAAAATGTCATAAAATTCATCGTCATCAGCTATGAAACATAAGACATGGTTCACATGTCATAGAGATCGACATCTCAGACCTTAAAATATGGAGCGTGCCTTTACATATTGTATAAGCCTTAAATTAAAATAGTAATGCATTCCATCATATATTAAAGGTACATAGTCCATCTAAACTACTTAAAATACTTTAAAAAAGAGAGTTTTATCACACAGAACCATCATTAAACCTTAAATATGAAACATTTACATGAGACGTGAACTCCTAATAAAAATGATTATATGTTCCATCATGTTATATAAGTAAATAGTCAGCTTCGATTATTAGAGATGTTATTTAAATATATACATCATATGCTGCCTAGATGTATAACAATATAGTCATTAAAATAGTGGTTTATGACATTATCTGAATAAAATATAATAAAATATAATATAATAAAAGTGGTGAGCCTAATAGATCTGTTCATATGTACATGAATAAATAAATAAATAAGTATGACTTGATTGTATATATGTATATATATATATATATATATATATATATATAACCAATATGTGTATATATAAAATACAATGTATATGTATGTGATATATCATTGTGCGATGTATCAATTTATACATATAAAATAATAAAATATGTGTGTATAGATGCAATGAAAAGTATGATGTACAATGTTGAGGTTAAATGCTTGAATATGTATATGTATGATATGCGTAATATAAAAAATGTATGTTGATATGTACAAAATGGATATATATATATATGTGTGTATATTTAAAATAAATATGTGAGTTATATATATTAAATATAAATATAAATATAAATATAAATATAAATATGAATATAAATATAAATATAAATATAAATATAAATATAAATATGAATATGTATAAATAAATATGTATGTCTTAATATGTATGTATAAATATGTAAATATATAAATATGTATGTAAAATATAAAAGTATAAAATTATGTAAATATATGAATTAAATAAATATGTAAATAATTATATAGATATATGAATGCATGTATATAACTATTTCATTATATAGATGAATGTGAAAATATATATAAAAAAATGTATGTAGATATATAAAAATATGACGTCATATGAAGGTATATGTAGGAGACATTAGGTCCATGGGTGCATGGATGATGGAGTGGGTGGATAGAAAAGGGACTGATATGAATAAGTAGATGTATGGATAGTTTGAAAAATATGAGTATTGGTGTGTAATGACCTGTGGATTAATATTGATAAATGGTGTAGATATGTGATGCCAGTGTAAACCACATGCCACTTGCATTATTTAATATGTCTTCGTTGCCTTAGGTATGGTTTGATCGAGGCCCTCTCATTTAGACCATGTCCCCTATCTGCCCTCAATAAAATTATCCAACCACTCTCCTTATTTTCAGTGTGACATCTTATATTTCCTCCCCTTGGGTTTGGTGTTATAACCTCTAAAACCCTAAATGTAAAAGTGTGTTGTTCCCCTGCTTCCATAACATGTTTGGCTAGAGCATTATTGATGTTTGTCTTTCTAATGCTGTAGCAGTGTTCCCTCATCCTATCCCGTAGGCATCTATTGGTTTTGCCTACGTAGAAAGATGAGCAAATTGAGCAAACTGCTAGATAAACGACGTGACATGTCATGCAATTGGCATTTGCATTAATAATAATTTCTTTGTTAGAGTCTGGATGTATAAAAATGGGGTCAATATTAATTAGTGAACAAAAGTTGCAATTACCACAGGGCATAGTGGAATTAACAATACTCATATCCTTTCTGTATGTATTGTAGCATAAGATCCTCTTTAGATTCATTTTATTCCTATACAAAAACATGGGTTTTTCACCCACTATTCTCTTGATGTCATCATCAATAGTTAGAATATCCCAATATTTATTTATAATGGACCTGATTTCATCATTGTCTCTAGTAAAACAGGTTGGAAACTTAACCTTATTTGGAGCAATATTGATGTTCATATTGTTTATATTAACTGGTCCAAAATAGGGTGCACCTCTTGTTTCTCTTATCTCAGATGTTATTTCTAGGTGTTCTTCAATTTCATTTGGTTTATAACCCCTTTCTAGTAGTTGGTTTCTCAACTCATTCAAGTCCCTTTCTAGACCTACTCCATTAGAGTTCATCCTGGACATCCTTAATGCCTGTCCTTTCATGATATTTTTAAAAACATATGTTGGATGCATGCTAGTTCTAAATAATAACATATTTCGATGACAGTTCTTTCTAAAAATTCCTGTGTTAATCAATCCACATGGCAGTTTTTCAATAAATAGGTCTAAAAATTCAATTCTAGTCATACTGTATTGTATTGTGAATTTAAGGCACTCAGTTAAATCATTAATGGCTGAGATAAAATCTTTTAAAATATTCATGTTGCCATTCCATAGAATAAATAAATCATCCACAAAGCGCCTATAAAAAATCACATTAGATTTAAACAAAGGATTGTGAAACAGTATTACCTCTTCCCAGTGGGCTAAAAACATGTTGGCGTAGCTATTTGCACATGGTGTGCCCATAGCTACGCCTTCACATTGCCTATAAATATTGCCATTAAACATAAAAGCATTATTTTCCAAGATCAGTTCAAGGAAATGTGTTATAAGATCAATAAGAACTTCAGAATATTCACTATGCTTCCTAAGATAGCATGCAACATAAGTTAACCCTAATTCATTCGGAATTATTGTGAATAATGATTGTACATCAAGTGTGACCAGTATTAATTCATCTATAGCTGTGTAGTCCTTTAGTCTATCATACAAATCTGTTAAAAAATGCTTAGAGTCTCGTAACACATATTGGTTATTATTTAAAATACATCTCAAGTGTTTCTCAATGAAAACAGAAATATGCTCAGTCACCCATCCTTTCCCTGAAACTATTGGTCGCATTGGTGGGTCAGTATAACTTTTATGAATCTTCGGTAGACCCTGTATAATGGGAATGGTGGGTATAGGTATATATAAATAATCATAAAGGTTTTTGTCAATTAAACCACTTTTAAAAATGTCTGTTAGGACATCATGTACATAAATACACATAGTGTTAATAGAGTTCATACACTCATTAATATAAAATTTATCATGCAACATTGTATTCATTTTGTATATATAATATTCTGTATCTAGAACCACTATTCCGGATCCTTTGTCCGCTGGTCTAATAGTAATACTAGTATCATTCTTTAATTTGTTCAAACTGGCTCTCTCATTATAAGTTAAATTATTAAATCTTCTCTTGTTCTTTTGACCAGATCTGTTGTTAGTATAAAATTTGTAAAGTTCTTCTTCTGTTAGTTTAAAGTAAGTCTCAACCAAAGGATGGTTATTTGGTATAAAATCACTTAGATTTTTAAAACTAAAAGATTTCTTAACATTAGTTGGTGGACTAGTCGTCTCAGAATCCTCATTAGATTTGAACAAATATTTCAACATTAAATTACGACAGAACACTTTAAGATCCCTTACTGTATCAATCACACAGCTGTTAGTATGTGGGATAAAATTTAGTCCTTTATTCAAAAGTTTGACATCATCATTTGTCAATTCAATGCTAGATAAGTTGAAAATTAAACCTTGTGGTTGTTGTTCCACATTTTCTTTATAGTAGTATGATGCAGGGATTCCCCCGATAATTTTCTTTTTTGCCTCCCTCTGCTCATTGATCTGGACCTCCTCTGGCCTTTGTCTTGGCGTATGGCTAAAGGGAAGGACAAATCAATGCTTGGACCTGTAGCAACAACCTTATCCTTTGTTTTGGGTTTTACAACAGGAGTAATTATAGGTTTATCCTTGCTATTAATGTTGGTAATATTAACATTAGGGTATAGATTGCAATTATTAACAATGCCCTCATGCGTTAGATGTATAACGTCTGATGAATCATTACAAACGGTAATTACATCTTTCTCAATTGTAATATTGTTATCTAAAGGGGCTGATACATTACTGTTAACAATATGGGGATTCACTTCATTTTTCTTATGTATTGCAGTATTTCCTGGTGTGTGTGAAACTATGGGTCTATCTGATGGAAAATCATCAGTAGTATGTGGTATTTTCCTCAGTGTTTTATCAGTATTTGGGGCAGAATTCCTACCAGTATCCGTATATTGGTTTTCTCTAGTATCATTGTGATTGTTCCCATTAATGGTTGTTCTTTCATTCATATGTACGGCTGTGTGTACATTTCTAACAGTGTTGTCATTATGAATCACATTTCTAGGCCAAGTGAAGACATTCCCTAATCTAAAGTCCCTAAAGTCTCTAGAGACCTTTGTCTTCTTTTGTTGAAACAGTTTATGTTCATACGCTGATATACAATCTAGAATATTATCAAACAAAACACCAACAATACTTTCAGGAAACTCATTAAATAGTTCGGAATGTTTGGCATTTAAACTATCTATCAATGATTTTTCTTCAGGCAGAAAGAAATCAATCAACAGCCTCAAATACTTACGGCTTGTTTCAATGTTTATACGTTGCCACAATGCTAACAGCTCAGGGTAATCTTTTCCCTGACTGGGCATAGAAAATACCCTGAGTCCTCGTGGTATAATATTATTCTGTAAACAAAATTCAAAATGAACTCTCTGAGTCTGTAAACGTTTAAGTTTATAAAAGTCTTTTTCAATATCCCCAAGGAGTTTATGCAGTTTATCCATATCCAACGCTGCTGCTGCGTTATCAGTAGTTGCATCATTCTCTTCAAAAAACCATGTTGGTGTAGATGTTCCGTTTAAATGTTTCAAGAAACGTGATGTTAGTACGTCCATACCCCGGTATTCACCTCTAATCATTTGTACAGTTTCCATGCCCCGATATTCACCTCCGGGCATTTGTATGTTCTCAACAATATCCTCGCCTCGGTGTTCACCTCTCGGCTTATACGGTAGCTCAATTTCCGCCATATCACTTCACTTTTTTTGCAACTGCCGTAAAATTAACGTCAATAAGGCTAGCGTGATGTTTAGTAACCTTGAAGTTATCTGTTTAACCACGTATCACAGTTCATGCACAAAACGCAAACTGGAGTCCTCTCAAAGAAGCACTGTTCACTCTCCAACTGGTGTATTTAGAAAATAGAAAGTTGTAGACGTAAAGTTAACAGCCCAACGGACTAATTATTTAACCTCGTATCACGTTTCATTCATAAAACACAAGTTGAAATTTTCTCAAAGGTGCACAGTCCACTCTCCGTTAAGTGTGTTATAAAATAGAAAATTGTAAACGTAAAAATTAACAGCCCAACGGATTAACGCACTTATACCATGTAATATACAGTAAGTCGAAAATAAAGAATAAGGTACTTGTCTTGTGAAAGTGGTTTTCATACAAATGATAATGAATAATAATCAAATGTGTAGTTGAATATCAAAATGTTCAATCAGGTTAACAAGTCAAATATAATAAATTTTGTTGTTTATTATAATCGGACAAACAAGAACAGAACAGAGATTTTCACTAAAGTTAAAGTTAACCGATCTCATTATCCAGTTTAGATCCATCCTCCATCAGCACATATCATTTGTCATTAATTGCTAATTAAGTAAAATTTAAAACAATTATATAAGAAAAAGAAAGGAAGATAATAGATTCGACAAAGTAATATATCATAACAAATGTCATAAAACTCAAACTCATCTATGAAACATAAGACAAACATCTATGAAGTTCACATGTCATAGAGAGACATAAAAATAGAAATATGGGCGTGCAGCGACATATTATAGCCTTAAATTAAATTAGTAATAAAAATATATATTAATTAAAATTACATGTCTATATATTAAAAAAACTAAAATAATTTAAACTATTAAAAATATCACACACACAAATCATAAAACCTTAAATAATCATTATTAAACACTATTAGACTAAAAAAAAAATGATTATATGTTCCATCATATAAAATAAGTTATATATCAGCATCTAAGATAGAGATGTAAATTATATATATACATCTGCTACTGCCTTATATAAATATATATACATCATTAGTAGTTTGGTATATGATATTAATATAGTAAAATAAATAATAAATAATATAAAATATGGTATAAAATAGTAATAAAATATATATAATAATAAATAAATAAATGATAAATTATGACTTAATTATGAATATATATATATATATATATATATATATATATATATAACCATATATATATATATATATATATATATATATATGTGATATCATATATAAATACATATATATATATATATGATAATATAATAATAATAAAATATGTGTGTATAGATGAAAAGTAATATGTAATATGTTGAGTTTAAATGCTTGAATATGTATAACCAATACTATATTTTTCAAACTATCCATACATCTACTCATTCATATCAGTCCCTTTAAATATACACATATATATATATATCCATTTTGTACATATCAACATACATTTTTTATATTACGCATATCATATATACACATATTCAAGCATTTAACCTCAACAGTGTACATCATACTTTTCATTGCATCTATACACATATTTTTATATTTATTATTTATATATGCACAATGATATAATCAATGATATATACATTATATTTTATATTTATATATACACATATTGGTTTTATATATATATATATATATATATATATATATATATATATACATATATACAATCAAGTATTTATTTATTTATTCATGTACATATGAACAGATCTATTAGGCTCACCACTTTTATTATATTATATTTTATTATATTTTATTCAGATAATGTCATAAACCACTATTTTAATGACTATATTGTTATACATCTAGGCAGCATATGATGTATATATTTAAATAACATCTCTAATAGTATTTTAAGTAGTTTAGATGGACTATGTACCTTTAATATATGATGGAATGCATTACTATTTTAATTTAAGGCTTACACAATGTAAAGGCATCTATGACATGTGAACCATGTCTTATGTTTCATAGCTGATGACGATGAATTTTATGACATTTTTTGATATATTTACTTTTTAAATATCTGAATGCATTATCTTCCTTTTCTTATATAATTGTTTAATTGCCAGTGATGGATCTAAACTGGATAATGCATAGATCTGATCTCTGTTCCTGTCTTGTTTGTCCGATTATAATAAACAACTTGGATTATATTGGGACTTGTCTCGAACTGATTGAATTTTTCTTGATTTATATATTGGACTTCATAACCTGATTGAATCATATTCAACTACATTTGGATTTATTTCACACATCATTTGTATAATACACCAGTTGGAGAGTGAACAGTGCTTCTTTGTGCATGAACTGTGATACGATGGTTAAACAGATAACTTCAGGTTACTAAACATGGATATGGATAAACTGCATAAACTCCTTGGGGATATGAAAAAAGACTTTATAAACTTAAAGCGTTTTAGACTCGACTCAGGGTATTTTCATGCCCAGTCAGGAAAAGATTAAAAATCATTGATAGATAGTTTAAATGCCAAACATTTATTGTTGGTGTTTTGTTTGATAATATTCTAGATTGTATATCAAAGGTCTCTAGAGACTTTAGGGACTTTAGAGATTCATAATGACAACACTGTTAGAAATGTACACACAGCTGTACATATGAATGAAAGAACAACCATTAATGGGAACAATCACAATGATACTAGAGAAAACCAATATGATAAAACACTGAGGAAAATACCACACTACTGATGATTTTCCATCAGATAGACCCATAGTTTCACACACAGAAATACTGCAATACATAAGAAAAATGAAGTAAATCCCCATATTGTTAACAGCAATGTATCAGCCCCTTTAGATAACAATATTACAATTGAGAAAGATGTAATTACCATTTGTAATGATTCATCAGGGCATTGTTAATAATTGCAATCTATACCCTAATGTTAATATTACCAACATTAATAGCAAGGATAAACCTATAATTACTCCTGTTGTAAAACCCAAAACAAAGGATAAGGTTGTTACTACAGGTCCAAGCATTGATTTGTCCTTCCCTTTAGACAAAGGCCAGAGGAGGTCCAGATCAATGAGCAGACCTGCATCATACTACTATAAAGAAAATGTGGAATAACAACCACAAGGTTTAATTTTCAACTTATCTAGCATTGAATTGACAAATGATGATGTCAAACTTTTGAATAAAGGACTAAATTTTATCCCACATGCTAACAGCTGTGTGATTGATACAGTAAGGGATCTTAAAGTGTTCTGTCGTAATTTAATGTTGAAATATTTGTTCAAATCTAATGAGGATTCTGAGACGACTAGTCCACCAACTAATGTTAAGAAATCTTTTAGTTTTAAAAATCTAAGTGATTTTATACCAAATAACCATCCTTTGAGACTTACTTTAAACTAACAGAAGAAGAACTTTACAAATTTTATACTAACAACAGATCTGGTCAAAAGAACAAGAGAAGATTTAATAATTTAACTTATAATGAGAGAGCCAGTTTGAACAAATTAAAGAATGATACTAGTATTACTATTAGACCAGCGGACAAAGGATCCGGAATAGTGGTTCTAGATACAGAATATTATATATACAAAATGAATACAATGTTGCATGATAAATTTTATATTAATGAGTGTATGAACTCTATTAACACTATGTGTATTTATGTACATGATGTCCTAACAGACATTTTTAAAAGTGGTTTAATTGACAAAAGCCTTTATGATTTTTTATATATACCTATACCCACCATTCCCATTATACAGGGTCTACCGAAGATTAATAAAAGTTATACTGACCCACCAATGCGACCAATAGTTTCAGGGAAAGGATGGGTGACTGAGCATATTTCTGTTTTCATTGAGAAACACTTGAGATGTATTTTAAATAATAACCAATATGTGTTACGAGACTCTAAGCATTTTTTAACAGATTTGTATGATAGACTAAAGGACTACACAGCTATAGATGAATTAATACTGGTCACACTTGATGTACAATCATTATTCACAATAATTCGAATGAATTAGGGTTAACTTATGTTGCATGCTATCTTAGGAAGCATAGTGAATATTCTGAAGTTCTTATTGATCTTATAACACATTTCCTTGAACTGATCTTGGAAAATAATGCTTTTATGTTTAATGGCAATATTTATAGGCAATGTGAAGGTGTAGCTATGGGCACACCATGTGCAAATAGCTAGGTAATACTGTTTCACAATCCTTTGTTTAAATCTAATGTGATTTTTTATAGGCGCTTTGTGGATGATTTATTTCTTCTATGGAATGGCAACATGAATATTTTAAAAGATTTTATCTCAGCCATTAATGATTTAACTGAGTGCCTTAAATTCTCAATACAATACAGTATGACTAGAATTGAATTTTTAGACCTATTTATTGAAAAACTGCCATGTGGATTGATTAACACAGGAATTTTTAGAAAGAACTGTCATCGAAATGTTATTATTTAGAACTAGCATGCATCCAACATATGTTTTTAAAAATATCATGAAAGGACAGGCATTAAGGATGTCCAGGATGAACTCTAATGGAGTAGGTCTAGAAAGGGACTTGAATGAGTTGAGAAACCGACTACTAGAAAGGGGTTATAAACCAAATGAAATTGAAGAACACCTAGAAATAACATCTGAGATAAGAGAAACAAGAGGTGCACCCTATTTTGGACCAGTTAATATAAACAATATGAACATCAATATTGCTCCAAATAAGGTTAAGTTTCCAACCTGTTTTACTAGAGACAATGATGAAATCAGGTCCATTATAAATAAATATTGGGATATTCTAACTATTGATGATGACATCAAGAGAATAGTGGGTGAAAACCCTTTTGTATAGGAATAAAATGAATCTAAAGAGGATCTTATGCTACAATACATACAGAAAGGATATGAGTATTGTTAATTCCACTATGCCCTGTGGTAATTGCAACTTTTGTTCACTAATTAATATTGACCCCATTTTTATACATCCAGACTCTAACAAAGAAATTATTATTAATGCAAATGCCAATTGCATGACATGTCACGTCGTTTATCTAGCAGTTTGCTCAATTTGCTCATCTTTCTAAACCAATAGATGGAACACTGCTACAGCATTAGAAAGACAAACATCAATAATGCTCTAGCCAAACATGTTATGGGGAACAACACACTTTTACATTTAGGGTTTTAGAGGTTATAACACCAAACCCAGGGAGGAAATATAAGATGTCACACTGAAAATAAGGAGAGTGGTTAGATAATTTTATTGAGGGCAGATAGGGGACATGGTCTAAATGAGAGGGCCTCGATCAAACCATACCTAAGGCAACGAAGACATATTAAATAATGCAAGTGGCATGTGGTTTACACTGGCATCACATATCTACACCATTTATCAATATTAATCCACAGGTCATTACACACCAATACTCATATTTTTCAAACTATCCATACATCTACTCATTCATATCAGTCCCTTTTCTATCCACTCACTCCATCATCCATGCACCCATGGCCCTAATATTGCCTACATATACCTTCATATGACGTCATATTTGTATATATCTACATACATTTTTTTATATATATTTTCACATTCATCTATATAATGAAATAGTTATATACATGCATTCATATATCTATATAATTATTTACATATTTATTTAATTCATATATTTACATAATTTTATACTTTTATATTTTACATACATATTTATATATTTACATATTTATACATACATATTTATTTATACATATTCATATTTATATTTATATTTATATTTATATTCATATTTATATTTATATTCATATTTATATTTAATATATATAACTCACATATTTATTTTAAATATACACACATATATATATCCATTTTGTACATATCAACATACATTTTTTATATTACGCATATCATACATATACATATTCAAGCATTTAACCTCAACATTGTACATCATACTTTTCATTGCATCTATACACACATATTTTATTATTTTATATGTATAAATTGATACATCGCACAATGATATATCACATACATATACATTGTATTTTATATATACACATATTGGTTATATATATATATATATATATATATATATATATATATATATATATATATATACATATATACAATCAAGTCATACTTATTTATTTATTTATTCATGTACATATGAACAGATCTATTAGGCTCACCACTTTTATTATATTATATTTTATTATATTTTATTCAGATAATGTCATAAACCACTATTTTAATGACTATATTGTTATACATCTAGGCAGCATATGATGTATATATTTAAATAACATCTCTAATAATCGAAGCTGACTATTTACTTATATAACATGATGGAACATATAATCATTTTTATTAGGAGTTCATGTCTCATGTAAATGTTTCATATTTAAGGTTTAATGATGGTTCTGTGTGATAAAACTCTCTTTTTTAAAGTATTTTAAGTAGTTTAGATGGACTATGTACCTTTAATATATGATGGAATGCATTACTATTTTAATTTAAGGCTTATACAATATGCTCCATATTTTAAGGTCTGAGATGTCGATCTCTATGACATGTGAACCATGTCTTATGTTTCATAGCTGATGACGATGAATTTTATGACATTTTTTATGATATATTACTTTTTAAATGTCTGAATGCATTATCTTCCTTTTCTTATATAATTGTTTAATTGCCAGTAATTACTTTAATTAGTAATTAATGACAACACCATATAAAGGATGGATCTAAACTGGATAATGTATAATTCTGACAAAGCTAACTTTAGTGAAAGCGCTCATCTCTTTTCCTGTCTTGTTTGTCCGATTATAATAAACAACTTGGATTTATATTGGACTTGTCTCGAACCTGATTGAACATTTCGATATTCAACTACATTTGGATTTATTTCACACATCATTTGTATGAAAACCACTTTATTCTTTATTTTCGACTTAAAATGTTTTTGCTGCAAGATGGGAGGTGTTGTTAGATGAGTTTTGTGCCTAATGATGTATGTGAGAGAGGTCCTGGTCAGGGTACCTGTTGAATACATTTGTTGGGGACTATTTGTCAAGATCCAGTCGAGAATGGTTTCTTTGTTATTGTTTTTATTTATTCTAGTTGTGGAGTTAATGGTTTGATGGAATCTGTGCAGGTTAATAATGGTAGTTAGTTTGTTTGCACATGTTCCAATCAATATTAAAGTCGCCTAGTAGTATTGTTTCTTGAAGGAGATTAATTGAAAACCAGTTTAGTAGGTCTTCTAATATGGGGGAATTGTTGCCTGGGGGAAGATAAGTGCAGATAATATTAATAGTTTTGTGTGAGTTTAGGGAGAGTTTGGAAATAATCAGTTCAACATTAGAGTCATGTGGTGGGGTAAGGGCTGATTTACTTATTTCCTGTCCAGTTTTGAAGAGTATAGCTACTCCTCCACCTTTTTTGTTAAGACGATCTTGTCTTAGGATGTTATAGCCAGGGGGGATAATTTCGTTATCTTTTATTGTGGGTTTAAGCCAGGTTTCAATAAGACAGAGAATGTCAAACTGTTGGACTTCTAGTAGGGCATGAAGAGCAGAAAGTTTGTTACATATGCTATGGATGTTAAGATGAGCTATTATGAGAGATTTGGGAGGTTTAGTTTGTGGTGTAGACATAGGTTTCATAGTTTGGGAATTAGGGGATGGTATGTCTGTGTTTGGGCCTGGGTTGGGGTGGATGTCCCCATCAATTAATGATAAACCATGAATAAGGTTAGTTAGTTGTGAGGTTTTGATGCTGTGCAAGTGTTTTGTGAGTCGAAGAATAAGGTATTTGATGTGTGAGAGATGATGATATTTAGGTTCAAGATATGAGTTGCTGTATATGGGACTGTAATGGTTTGTGAGTGTAGTTGGTGGGGTAGCTAGGGTATGTTTGTGTGGGGTACAAAAGGTAGGATTTAAAGGTTGCTCATAGTAGGTTATGAGGTAGGTAGAGGTAAGAATAGTTAGAAGAGTTAGTAGTAGGAGAGGAAGGTGAGTGTAGGACATGTTGAGATGAGTGGGGATTGTATACAGTAGGTATGTGTTCAGAGAGGGAAAGGGTGGGTGTGGGAGTGGACTGCTATGGAGTGGGTGGAGAGAAGAATATGTTCTGATTGGCTAGGGAATGTGGTGGGTGTGGTTATGCGGGGATAAATGTAGAGGTCCCAGGGCGGGTGAGATTTGGGGCAGGGAGGGCGGAGTGAGCCCGAACGGAGCGGGCAGAGCCAAAGGAGTAGGAAATTGCTGAGAGGAAACAATCAGCCAGTTATAATAACAGCAGGTAACAATGGCAGATCAGTAGTCAGGAATCAGAAAAATGAATACTAGTTGTAGAAATCCAAATACAGCAAAAAGTAAGTATTACTTTACAAATCTGAACACTTTTAAAAGAAATTCCTGAGGTCTAATGGCTTACCGGCTAGCAGAATGTAATTGCTGAAGAGCACTTGTGTCCTGGTGGGAGACCAGAAATTTAAAGATGGCTCCATGCTCAGCAGGATTTTAATATATACTTTGTATTGGGGCAGGGAGATAGCACAAGGGGTGTAAACCAGGTGGAATGCAAAGAAACCAGAGAGGCAATCAGAGGAAATCAGTGAAGGCCTCAGAGAGGGTAAGTAATAATTCAAACTACCTGTAAAGTGAAGGAGAGAAGAGACAGCAAAGTTTATTAAGGTTGGGAGTGTGTCTTCACATTGACTTGCTGATTAGTAACCAGTTTGTGCACAGATTAGAGTAGGGAGATACATTAGCAATGATAGAGATGCAAATAAGCAGGTGATCCTCCAAGTGATACAAACTAAGGCAGAAAGAACTGAGAGGGCTGCTTGATGGTTAATTTAATTTAGTCACAGGGATGTGAATTAAAATCTATACTGTCTATTGGACAGTTAGGATTAATGTACTATCAGGGGGGGACACAAGGCTACAACAGTCAGTTTTATTAGCAAGCTGAGAACTACTAAGAAATACTGCTAATGTAATAGCTTCACTCTTATAAAACATACCAGTAGAATGCCTGGGTGGACTGACCCTGCTCCTGAAGCTCAAAATGTATATCCTTGTTTAGTTTGCAATACTGAGTCCTTCTTACACTGTATAGATGGAGTGGTAGCCGCAGACTGCAGATTTGCTTGAGTGTGCTCCTGCTCTTGAAGCTCAAAATGTATATCCCTGTTTAGTTTGCAATACTGTTTCCTTCTTACACTGTATAGATGGAGTGGTAGCCGCAGACTGCAGATTTGCTTGAGTGTGCTCGGCTAGCAGAATGTAATTGCTGAAGAGCACTTGTGTCCTGGTGGGAGACTTCCTATCTTTTCCGTCGCTACCCTATATTCCTGTGGTAGAACTTTATCAGTTATTAATTTAGCAGCACAGTAATATATTCATTACTTCTGTTATATCACATGGATCTCTATGGACAGTCCTAATTATTGTGTTCATTTGTTTTATCAAGCTTCTGACTTTTGGGGTTTTATTAACCTTCTGCAGTCTATTTCTTTCATTGATCTTGATATATCTATCTTTGTCTATTAAATCAAGCAACTCTTCTCTTAAATCCTTTTCTTCCATACTGAGGGCACATCCCTTGTTTTCCATTTCCTGTGGGCATTCTATAGAAAGTTCTAAAGCAACTTTCTGTGACACATTCTCTTTGATTTCATCCTGTGTCATCTGTTGTTCTGTCATATGGGAACTCACTGGCCTATCTCGTCTCAACATTGACTGCGTCAGAGTTTCCACAGTTTCCTGTTAATTTCCTTGCTGTCTAGCTTCAAGTGAATGTTTATACTGGTTTCCTGTGGAAGGCTCCAAAATATCTTGATATGGCACCTGACCACTTACTTCCTGTTCCACTGGTTTCCCCTTAATTTGGTTATCCATTGCTCTATACTCTTGTGGTGCTTTCTGCATTTGATTTTCTACACTGAATCTTTCTCTTTGCAGTTGTTCCATTACTTCAATTTCTGTTTCTTTGATGTCTCCATTACTTATCTCTTTTTCTACTTTTCCTCTTAGTCTTCTTATTTTTTGTATTGTAAAGTTTTCCATATCCGGATTCCTTTGCCTATATTTTTCTTCAAATATCTTAGGTGCTGCTCTTTTAGTATTAGTTAGTTTTGCTTTCTCCTTTGCATAAATATTACACCATATTAAAATCTGTTTTCCTTTCCCATGTCCATATTTCTACTTCACGTGTCTCCTGATCTTGCTTTTTCTTATTCTGAGGACTCACTCCATTCTGCTCTAATGTAATCTGATTTAGACCTTCTACATTAAATTCTTCACTTCGCAGGCACTCCATGACTTCAACTTCTATTTCTTTAACTTCTGCTTCACTAATCATCTTTTCTACATTGAATCTTTATGTTTTTAGTCTTTTTATTGTGAAATTTCCCATATCTGGATGCCTTTGCCTGTATTTCTCTTCGAATATCTTTGAGACTGCCTTCTCCATATTAGTTAACTTGGCTTTCTCCTTTGCATAAATATTGCACCATCTCAAATCTCTCTTTCTTTCCCATGTCCATATTTCTTTTTTACATTTTTCAACTATCTCTAGGTTTTGTTGTTTATATTTTCTCACTTCCACAGAGGCTCATTTTTCCTAAGAGATCAAAGTTACTTATCTATATACTGTTTTTCAAAAAGCTGTTGTATTAATGAAAGCAAATTTTTATTTGAAGCTTGTAACAGTTTTTCCTGTGGAAGTATTTTTCTTTCCTCTAATTTCTCTCTTAATTGGTTTTTATATCTTGTGTCTGGAAATTCTGGGCTTTTTGTGTAAAAGCAACAATACATAATTTCTTTCTTATCCTCAATAATCCACTCTGTCATCTTTATGACTCTTCTTTGGCCAATCAATTTTTGTTGTTTTTGTGGATTGCTACTTCCTTCTACAACAGGGGGGGGGTCCAGTCTTATGTATAGGTATCATACAGTCTTCTGTATAGGTTTTCTGATGATTCTCTACTAGTTTTTGATAACCCCATACATTAACAAAGGTAGTTGTCTCTAAATGCTCTATACACCTGAATAAGGTCTCCTCTTAAGTGTCAATATGAGATGCTGTACAAGTTCACATGTTGTAGTCTTTCATAATAACTTACATTTTCACATCCATGGATGCCCTTGGTTTATTTCTATAGTACTATTTCCAGTTTACTCAAGATTGTTTTCTTATGTTTCCATAATATTATTCAAGTTTGGGTCTACTGTAACTAACAAGCAATGACTTCATCTCTTCTGATTTCCTAGATGTTGTAAATCTTTATATACAACATATAATTCTATAACTGTCACTAACTAATTGGTTTATATGATTCGAAAAAACTCAAAGCTGTATCTAACCATATACCCAGGTCCATAAATGAATCTACGGTTTCAATCACTGTGTGTTGTAGTAAATATTCACCATTCAATTTATATCTCCAAAATCACATATGCTTAGTTTTTGATGTATTTATCAACATTATTCTCCTGTGTCCAAATGGCCAATTTAGTCAAGTTCTTTCACAGACATGCCTTATCTGTAACACATGCAATTAATTTACCCAATTTCAGGTCATCCGTATACAGACTGAAAAAGATAGATCTGAAATATACAATCTAACCAAGTAAGGGCCTAAGATAGAGCCCTGTGGGACACCCTGACTGTAACCAAAAATTTCACTTGTCCAATTGCAGTATGATTCTTGCCTTGTCCTATTTGTTAGTCATGCAGTTATCCATCCTATCAAGAACACTCAACAACAGTGAAATCTTAATCACCAAACTAGAAATTAATAAAAATAAATCTATCTACATCATTTGCTGTTATATCCCCCCAGGTAACAATATTAATAGCCTAGACAACCTACTGAGCTGGCTCTCAACCTCTTTCCCTCAGGAAACCATACTATTAGGTGACTTTAATATTGATTGGAACTGTTGTATTTCCCAATTTCCAAACTCTCACATAAACCTCTATGGCTTTACTCAGACTATTACCGTCCCTACCCGAATAAATAAAACCAGTTCCAAACAGAGTATCCTGGAATGGATTCTAGTTAACACTAACCCTATGTGTTATATCACAGGTACACTACCTGATAATATCAGTGACCATCAAATCACTTTTATCAACCGACAAAAAAGCCCCATCCCCACTAATACTCAACTCAGAACGAACAGGAACAAAACTAACTTCAACATACACAACTTCCTATTAGAGCTAAAAGCTTGCAACTGGTCTCCTCTGAAATATTTGCCTCTAGATGAAGCTGTCTCTTACTTTAACAATAAATTCCTTCAAATCCTTGGCCACCATGCCCCTACAAGAGTAACAAGAACCAAAACAAAGCCTGCACCTTGGCTATCCAAAGAAACCAAACAAAAAATGTTACTTAGAAATAGAACATGGGACAAATGGAGAGCTACCAAAAACCCAGCTGACCATGAGACCTTTAAACAACTTAGAAATGAAACAAAGAAACTGATAGTCACTGATAAAAGAAATTACTACTCAAAAGTCCAACACGCACAACATCAAAATCCCCAGAAATTCTGGATAGGTATCAACAAATTACTGCACCCAGGTAACTCCAAAACACCTACACCCTCAAACCTCACTCAGACCTCCCCAAATCAAATTGCTGATGCATTTAACTCATTTTTCAAAGATACTGTTACTTCCCTAGCTTCATCCCTATCCCCACCATCCATGCAAGCACCCAACTCCCTAAACGATAATACCCCCTCATTTAAACTTCAACCAGTCTCAACATATCTCATTCATAAATTACTTACCAAGCTAAAACCTTGTACCCCTTCAGCTGACCTCATTCCAGCAGAATACCTGCAGATTGCAGCCAAACCACTGGCCTTCCCTGTCTCTATTTTAATCAATCGTACCATAACAAAAGGCTGTATCCCAACCCTTTGGAAAGTCTCTCATATCATCCCATTACATAAGGGTGGTAATGTAAATGACCTCTCTAACTTCCGTCCCATAGCCTTACTTTCCCCTTTAGCAAAAATCATGGAAAGATGTATACATAGGCAATTACTTAATCACCTCCTCCAAAACAATCTCCTAGCAGACTGTCAACATGGTTTTAGACCTTATCACAGTACTACTACTGCTCTCTTGTCTTTCACTGACCATATTAAAAAAATCGGAATAACAACTTACTGTCCTCTGCTCTATTCTTAGACCTCTCTAAAGCCTTTGATATGGTCAACCACACTCTCTAACTTAACATCCTGAAATCTTTTGCTTTGGACTCTCATGCTAGCCAGTGATTCTATTCCTACTTAGAAAATAGACAACAAGCAGTGCTATGGGAAAATCACTTATCATCTCTTCTTCCTATCAAAATAGGTGTACCGCAAGGCTCAATACTAGGACCTCTCCTCTTTTCTATTTTTATAAACAACCTAAATAACTCCCTTCCTCAATCAATCTGTATTCAATATGCCGATGATTCAACACTCATATGCTCAGCTTCTTCCATAAATGACCTTTAAAATATCACTCAAAAAGCTTTCACAGCAGCCGAAAACTGGTTCCAACAATATTGCCTCTTACTGAATCCAAAAAAGACTAAACCTTTACTTTTCACTCCATCACATAAGTCATCCTCTCTCACCTTCAATATATCCTCTAACAATGGCATCATAATATCCCCTGATCCTACGACCAAACTTCTTGGTGTCGCAATAGACCACAACCTCAACTTTGATTCCCATATTAACTTAACTAGCAAATCAATCAATAGAAAACTTGGATCTCTCTACAGGCTTAAACCCTTCCTCACCCCCTCAGCCGGAAGTACTTTAGCACAAATTCACCTCCTCTCTACCCTATTTTATGCCTCTCCAATCTATACTAACCTATCTACAAGTAACCTCAACAAACTAGCAACAGCCTACCATAACACAGCCAGATTTGCAACAGGAGCCCCATTTCTTACCCACCATTGCTCTAATCTCAAACAACTAGGCTGGCTAGAACTACAAAATCATATTCGACTTCAGCAACTGACCATCACCCACAAAATCTTTCATCAGCCCACTAAGACCACTATACTCTGTTCCCTTATTACCCCATATAAAAACATCTCTTCCCTACGCTCTGCTACCAAACTACTAGCTGCCTCCAACAAATCCAACAACAAAGCTGGGGATAGTCTGTTATCCAACTGTACTGCACCCATCTGGAACAAACTTCCAAGTGAACTTATGTCTATTACCTCTTTACCTAATTTCAAGAAGCAGCTAAAATCATGGCTCTACTCCCAGTGGCTCTGCCCTTGTTCTAACCCTGACTAATCATTTGCTCTCCTTTTTTCCATGCCTTTTTCTTCTCCTGCTATCCATAACAAGATACTCTCTTACTGTTTCTTTATTTCTCATCTACTCTTGGACTCTCAATACCACTAGGATGGATGGATGTTTAAAATAAAAATCTATTGTACTTTTTCCTGTTGATGCTAGTATTAGTTTTAGATTTTTATGAAAATGTTATGTACTACATTCTGTCGGTTAAATACACCCTCTGTACAACTATCTTTCTAAAATTATGTCTTACTGTGGAGCTTTTCTCCCCGGGCCTCTACTGAAAATGGACATTTATCCAGCTAGACTACCCCGGTCAACAAATGTAAAATAAATAAATAAATAAAAATAAATAAATATGTCAATTCCTAGCTGTACTAATTTGCTAATCTGTGTTTTGTATATGGCCCTGTCAAATGCTGAGGTTAAATCTATATAAATTACATCACAGCACAATGTTTTATTCATAGCTGTTATTATATTGTTATAGAACATCATGTTAGGTGGTACTAGATCTATTTTCAACATATTCAGACTGATATATGGTTTCAAGTCCCAACGTTTCCACTACTAACAATAATTTATCCAATATTACCTCCCCATTTATTTATTTTTTCCATGCATGAAAGTAGATGTCAAGGTCTGTATGACTCTGGGTTTGTCCTTTTCCCCTTTCCCTTAAAGACAGGTTTAATAATTAGTGCATGTCTCCAATCTTGAAGAATCTCCCTGTAGATCAGAGTGTAAAGTGTGTATGATATATCTTTAAGAAGCATGCAAGGTTGTGCATGAGCGTATAAATTCCAGACAGGTACAGTCCCTAGTGCCATTTTGTAGAAGCAGCCATAGAGTGAGCATGCATGATCACAGCTGTTAGTTTGTATACAAGTTACTTAAGTTAGAGTCAATATTCAACAACAGTAATGTGTTTGTATGAAATAAAAATGCTTGAACAGAACCCACGACAATTTGGTTATTCATGTCCTTACACGAAACGATAGGGTGTCTGAATCAGGATGGAAGAGAGAAGAATATTCTGAACCATGAGATGCAAAGATGACAGTGAAGGGAAAACCGAAAGAAAAGAGTACAAACATAACCAGAAAGAATCAAAGATAATGAAAAATAAAACAAATTATTTACTTGATGTAAAAGATGAAAAAAAAGGGATATTACAAGGGGAAAAACCGCAATATCAGGCAAGCGGAAAGCACTAAAAAGTTTGTTAAGTAAAGATGTTTAAGATAAAACTATTTGATGAAATAATTAACAGTAAAGCAAAAAACAAGTATGTTTAAAACAAAATGAGTGTGTTTGAGGCAAAGCTTGGCATGTTTAGAGTAAAACGAGAACAAGAGAAGTACATTGGGCATGATAAGGGCTTAAATCAGCAAAATGATTACAATAAGAAAAGAAAAGGGCATGTTAAGCAAAAATAAAGCAAGGCAACAGCATGTGTTTTGGGCAAAGTGCTGTGTTTGGGCATAACTACGACTTTGTGTTGTATCAAGGGCACAACTAAAGTTATTTGAAGTATCTCAGAGTGTGTAAAAGTGCTTACAGTGTGTGCTTATTACTGTGCATGTATTTCAAAGAGTTCAGTGTGTGCAAAGTGCAATTATTTCATGCAATCCAGTCAAAAAAAGTTTCTTGTGCTGGGTGTGTCTGTTTGCAAATTATCACTATTACTGAGTGCTTCTTGTACTGTAAAGAGTTGCCTAACAAGGTACAACCATTTTGGAGTCATTTCACTGTGCTGTATGCAGTTATTCGGCAAGTACAATTACTTCAAAAGTTATTGAGATTTGGGCAATAGGTGTTTAATTTATTTGCATTGTGCAGTTACTTGACATGTTTCTTACACTGATAAGAGGTGTTTTCTTGCAAAAGATGACATTACAAAAGTATTACTGTGCTCGTGAGTTATTCATTCACATCGTAAAGTTTTCAAATGTTTCTTAAAGTGATGATAAATGACGAGCATTTCTGCCTTTATCAATAAAATTCTGTAAGCAGTGAAAAGCCCAAGAAGTTATTTCGCAAAGTCCAGTAAAGTATCGAAAACCTGGGAAGTTTATTTTGCAAATTCCAGTTATTTGAAAGTACTATGAGTTCATTCATTCCCATAATTTTGATAAGCCGAATGAAAGTATAAGTTCAGAGCATGAAGGCACTGGACAAGTTCTGCTTATGCCAGAAACTTATGCATATGTGTATGTGTGTATATTCATGATTATTTGCAAAACCCTTTCACTGGTATGTGTCAATATGGTAGCTGGATTTCGAAAACCCATACCACTTGTGTTTGATCAGAATGTTGCAGAGAACTGGAGAATATTTTAGCAAGGGTGTGATATTTTCATGCAAGCAGCTTATATAGACTGAGATGCACTCACCAGGGCATTCATTTTGTTAAATCCTGTAGGGTCTGAGGCCATAGAAAGAGAGAGTTCATTTGTGTATGCACCAGCAGTGTACAAAGGAAAATATGTGGACCTCTATATTGTTGTACAAGCTAAATCAAGGGAAAACCTGAATGTTTGAAGTGCAAGTTTAGAGAAATGTGCAACCCCCCCAGACAAATATTACATTAGAGAGGCAATTGTTTCACACAAGAGATCAGAAACCAGGAATAACATTTGCAGCTTATATAACTCACTTGAGAAACATAGTTTGGTCATCTAAAAGATGAGCTGATAAAGGACATGCTTGTATGTGGTATTAATTTTGCTGCTGTGAGAAAGATTTTACTTCATGACAGTGATTTCACATTAAGCAAAGCGATAGAGATTTGTCAAATCCATGAGGTGACAGAAAAATATACAAGTACACTTGCAAGTGACAAACGTATGGGTTCAGTTGGCTCCAGAGCAAACATGGATAGTATGCAACATGTAACAAACAAGAACAGGTATAAGCATGTGGCAGCTACAGGATTTCCAAAGAAGCCACAAGGTTTTCTAGAAAGTTCCAGGAAAAGTGTGAGCTCCAGCATCAGCTCAGTGCAACACAAATGTGAGTCAACAAAATAAGACCCAAATCTAGCTTTATTGTTAATTGCTGCAATTGTGGCATGAATCGTGGAACTAAAAGAAAGAAGTGCTTAGCATTTGGTCAGAAATGTCACAAGTGTTAAAAAATAGAACCATTTCCAAAAGTTTTGTGAATCAGGTATCCCTCACATAGTTCTGAAGAAAGGTCGTACAAATAGTCAGGTTGATCAAGTAGAGCCAAAAGAGTCAACTTTCTATGTAGATGGTGTATCACTGCCTGGTGAAAGAGTTGATTCAGTAAACTTATTAACAACAAGTGAAGTGTTTTGTACTGTCCGGATTAATGGAAAATCCACAGAGTTCAAAGTAGACACTGGGTCAAAGTGTAATGTTATATAAGCATACACAGTTGCAAAAGTGAGAACTAATGAACAACTCAATGTAACCAGCAGTGCGAGACTTGTTGCTTATGTAGGTGAAGAAATTCAAACTGAAGGTTCAGTGATACTTTCATGTTATTTGGCCAAGAACTGTTACAACTTGTTATTCTATGTAGTCCGAAGGCCAGTGCAATCTGTAATGGGCCTCAAAGATAGTTTAAGAATGGATCTCCTTTCTTTTGCTAAAGATGTTCATCATGTGAGTGTAGTTTCAAGTTTCAATTTCTCCATAGCCATTTGCTCAGAGTATGCTGATGTTTTCGTTGATAAATTGTGCAAGCTTGCAGTTGTGCATTCCATAAAGCAAGACCCAGAGGTCACCCCAATCGTCAGACCAACAAGAAGAGTTCTGATAGCTATGCAAGATAAAGTTAAAGCTCAACTGGATAAAATGATGCAGCAAGGTGTGATTTGTCCAGTCACAGAACCTGAATGGGTGTTGTCCATGGTAGCCAATCACAAGAAAGGCTCAGATGAAATCAGAATATGCATTGACCCAAGAGATTTGAAAAAAAACAATAGAGAGACTGTGTGATCCAATGTGCACAGTTGAAGACGTTGCAGCTCTAATACCGAATGCCACTGTATTTTCAGTTTTGGATGCAAAAAGTTAATTTTGGCATGCGTTGCCTGATCACAAATCCTCATTTCTAACTAATTTTGGGTAAGTGTTTTGCAGACTCAGATTCCTAAGAATGCCATTTGGAATAAATTCTACAAGTGAAATCTTTCAGTGAGCAATGGAACAAATTTTTTGGGTTATCATTGTGCCATAGTAGTAGACGATCTGTTGGCTGGAGGCAATGGTGAAGCAGAGCATGACAGAAGCCTCAATAAAGTTCTAAGCAGAGCATGTGAAGTGAACTTAAAGTTCAATCCTCTGAAGTGCAAATTTAGACTTCCAGAAGCTACTGACATAATACATTTGTTTACAAGTACAGGCTTGAGACCCGACCCAACCAAGCAAGCAGCTATTCTAGAGATATCAGTGCCAGACAATGTACAAGGTTTACAGCATTTTCTGGGCATGGTCAATTATTTAGGCAAATTTGTACCAGACTTCAGCGAGTTAGCAGCACCTATAAGAGAGTTAACATGCAAAAATGTTGCATGATCATGGTTGGAACATAACCAGAAGGCACATGAAGACCTGAAGCAGAAAATTGCCACCCCACCTACATTAAGAGACTATGATGTGAACAAAACAGTTATCTTTCCTGTGATACTTCAAAATTTGGCCTAGGCACAGTTATACTTTGAAAGGACAGAGGCAGCAGCCCATGCATCTAGAACACTTACCCAAACTGAGATGCAGTATGCTCAAATTGAGAAAGAGATTTTAGCTAAAGTATTTGCATGCTCCAAGTTTCATGATTACATTTATGGTTGAACTATTCAGATTGAAACTGATCATCAACCTCTAGTTGCGTTCTAAAGAAGCCTATGCATTCTGCTCCAGCGAGATTACAAAGAATAATGCTCAAATTGCAAAAGTACAATTTAAAATTGCTCTACACTAAAGGACAATTGCTCTAGCTGGCTAATACCTTATCCAGATCTCCCAGAAGTACAACAGAACAGCTTGGTGTAGAGACTTTTGACTTTGATGTGATGTCAGTCTGTAATTTTTCCACCATTAGACCTGATGAGTTAAGAGATCACACTCAGACTGATCCAATTTCACAGAAGCTCAATCACTATATTAATGGCAGATGGCCATCAAAGCAATCTAGTGCATCACCTGAAGTGCAAGCATATTTTCCTTACAGAGATGAATTGTTGATGGAAGATGGCATTACTTTTAAGGTCCTAAAATTGTTGCTCCTGTTTCCTTACAAGAATATTTTCAGATTTTGCATTGTGGTCACCCAGGATCCACATCCACTATGAGAAGAGGAAGAGAATTAGTATTTTGGCCTTCATTATCAAAAGACATTGATAGAGTTCTTTCTTCTTGTTCAGTATGCAATAGTACTAGACTGCACTTGCAAAGAGAACCACTTCAGCTAAATCCAATTCCTGAACTACCTTGGTCTACTGTAGCAACTGATATCTTTGAGTGGAATAATCAACACTACTTAGTTTTGGTACCAGTTCATGGTAGCCCACACCAACTTTTTTCTGACAATGGTACTCAATTCACCAGCCAGTTGTTTCAGAAATTTGCAAAAGAATGGGACTTTGCACATGTCTCTAGTAGTCCTAAATATCCTCAAGCCAATGGTCTAGCTGAACATGCAGTACAGAGTGCAAAGCAATTACTTGAAAAGTCAAAGCTTGGCAATGCCAATGTGTTCTTGAATTTACTTAATCTCAGAAACATACCCCATGATGATAGTCTTGGTTCACCTGCTCAAAGACTACTTTCCATGCAAACTAGAACTATGTTACCTATTTCTTCAAGTTTGTTGCAGCCTAAACATAAGAACAATAAAGCCATCAAGGCTCAATTGTTTAAGAAGAATAATATCCAGAAATCTAGTTATGACAGATCGAGCAGATAACTTTGTCCATTGAGGGAAGGAGAGAAGGTACGAGTCCAGATGACAAAAGGTTTTGATGAAATAGGGCAGATTACAGGCATCTGTGCCGAGCCGAGATCCTACTTGGTAAATTTCAAAGGAGTGGATTGTTGGAAGAATTGCAGACATCTTCTTCCTGTACCAAAAT
Organism: Protopterus annectens; assembly: GCF_019279795.1. Classification (NCBI taxonomy): domain Eukaryota; kingdom Metazoa; phylum Chordata; order Ceratodontiformes; family Protopteridae; genus Protopterus; species Protopterus annectens. Next base: position 666,427,124 of record NC_056728.1, on the reverse strand, counting down.
CAACATCATTGCAGTCACAACACTGTATCTGTGATGCAAACTCTAAATCAAAGAATGAGTCAGACACTGTTTCCAGACCAGAATGTGTTCAAAAGTCTGATTCTGTTGCAGAAAGTGATTCGAACATTCCACAGGTCAACCTTTTTGAAGCAACTGGCCCAGTTGCTAAATCTAATTCCCAGTTTTATGTCACACGATATGGATGTGTCTAAACCATGTGTGAAATATGCAGCAAAGTGGGCTTGATTATATATAAATATAAATATATATATATATATATATATATATATATATATATATATATATATAGATTCCCTACACTACACTGACATGCCACAAAGCTGACACCCAAAACACCAACACCAAAAGACCAACAAATCACAAAACCGACAACTCACAAAACCGAACACCATAACACCGACACACAAAACGTAAACTACACATTACACACAACTATATATGCACTAACCTTAACCCAAACCCTAACCCTAAGGTCTGACACTACCGCACACTTACCCTATTTGCACCCTAACCCTAACTCACTTAACCCGCCCCTAAACTTAAAGTCTGTCACTATCGCACACTTACCCTACCCGCACCCTAACCCTAACTCACTTAACCCACCCCTAAACCTAAAGTCTGTCACTATCGCACAGTTACCCTACCCGCACCCTAACCCTAACTCACTTAACCCGCACCTAAACCTAAAGTCCATCACTATCACACACTTACCTTATCTGCACCCTAACCCTAAGTCTGACACTACCGCACACTCACCTTTCCCGCACCCTAACCCTAAATCCTTCACTATTGCACACTTACCTGTCCGCTCCCTAACTCTAAATCCCTCACTATCGCACACTTACTGAGTTGCACTCACATGTTGTCCATGTCGGTGTTTCGGCTGTCGGGATTTCACCTTGTCAATCATGTGTGGTCGGTCTTCTGGTGTCGGTCTTTTGGGCGTCGGCTTTGTGGCATGTCGGTGTAGTGTAGGGGACCCATAGACATATATATATATATATGTGTGTGTGTGTGTGTGTGTGTGTGTGTGTGTGTGTGTGTGTGTGTGTGTGTGTGTGTGTGTGTGTGTGTGTGTGTGTGTGTATTTAGTATTGTATAATGCATATCTATAATGTCTACAGATGACCTGTCATTTCTGCATGCCAAATAATCTCATGACAAATTGCATGATCTATTTCTGAAAGAGGGAGGATGTAGATCATAGTGTAAAGTGTGCACTATATCTTTAAAAAGCATGCAAGGCTGTACGCGCACTCACAAATCCCAGATATGTGCAATCCCTAGTACCATTTTGAAGGAGCAGCCATATAGTGAGAATGCATGATCACAGTTATTAGTTTGTATATAAGTTATTTAAGTTAGAGTCAATAGTTAACAATAGTAATGTGTGTGTATGAAATAAAACTGCTTGAACAGAACCCACAAAGATTTATTTGTGTCCTAACATGAAAGCGACACTCCCTATATGTATACAACTTAGAAAATTATAGATATAATGGTACTGTAAGTTCTTGCTGAACTGTTCTCGGGTCATTATTATTAATTCCTTCTCCTCCCTGTACTTTGTTTAAATCCAGTTTGCATAGCTCTTTTTTCAATATATTCTAATTTGATTTTAGTATTTGCGATTGCCTGGATGTCACTAGGATAGCTTATTACTCCCCTTTGTGTGTTTATATAAGATTTTACAAATATACATATAACCTGTTTTATCTGAGAATACATTTTATATCACTTTGCATGTCTTTACCCCTTCCACGTTATGTATCCATAAAATGGTTGCCTTTGCTCAATATCTTTATATACATTTTCTTCATTTTTTTTTTTAATCTGGTCTCACACTACGTTTGTCCAGCTTGTTTATTTTAGTTTTCAAAGTTGCAGTTAGACCTCTTTTCTTTTCTTATATTTTGTCTCTCATTTTAATCAAGTATCTTGATATTATGGAAATATATCCTCCTGACATTGTGTGTCTAGCTACTGATGTTAAACATCTTTTTTTTATTTTTTTTTTTTTGCATTCAAACAATTTCTCTTTCAAAACTTTCAATGTTTCTTGCAGTTTTTCCACTGAATGCATCACTCCAATTAGTTGCACATAGTGACTGTTTTGCTTCTATATAGTATGTTATTAATCGTCTGTGGATTGGTTTAGATTTCAGTTTGGCAGAATTATCTAGCAACAGATTAACCTTTATAACTCCATGATTACTGGACATGAATGGTGGTAAAACATGACATGAAGTAACAGTAATTTCTTTAGAAACACAAACAATTTCTAGTATGTTACATTCCCTGGTAGTTTTTATTTTACAATCTGAAGCAACTGTTGTTCCTTAACATACTTTGTGAATAATTTCCTTACTAAAATTGTTCAATCAATATTATTCCAGTCTGTTTCTGGTGAACTGAAGTTCCCAGCCACTATTATTCTTGTCTTGGGAGGGAGAAATGTATGAATTCCTCTAGGTCATCAGCACCTAACTTTTGTGGTGTATATGCTCCAGTTGTTACATTATCCAGGGTTGTCTTTATTACCACAGTTACACAGTCTATAGTATTGGTGTTATCATTGAACATGTAATAATCAAAGGTCACATAACTATCTTTAATTCCTATCATAACACACCCACCTGACTTTTTGTTAGACTGTCTGTAACAGTAAAATCATTATACCCTCACAGAACTGGTTTCCTGTCATTGTACTTTAACCATGTTTTATAGGTTCATAGGTGTCCACTAGGCTAATGTACTGGGATCCTTTACAAGCCTAGCCCATAGAAGTGCTCTAGCATCGTGCCTCCTGATGTTAGTTCTCAGAGCCTCCATCAAGCAGAGCCACTGCAATGATCCCTAGGGTGAACAGCCTATTTCCCATCCACTCATCAAGATTTCTCTAGAAGAGGGCCAGTGAGGTGCTCTGCTTGACATGTATGGGAAGTCTATTCCAGAACATGGGCAGTCTCTAAGTTATGAGCCTGTCCTTCCGGCATGATCTGTTGATTGTGGTAATAAGATTGAGGTCTCTGAAGCATGTGGTGCAGAGGGATTTGGATTTCTTTAGATGTAGCATTTCTAACAGAGCTGGGTCAGACATGGCTTTGTAAGTCAAGCAGAGATCGCCACTTATTAGACAATATGAGACAGAGAATAGCTGGAGTTTTTTTAGTCTGTCTATAAAGGACATCTATTTAAGGCCTAGGATCCTCTTCGTGTGGTACTTTTGAGGCCTTTCCAGCTTTTGCATGTGTCTTATGAGGTACATGCCACATGGCAAATGGGACATTATACTCGATGACTGGCCTAATGAGGGATGAGTCCAGAGAGATGATGACCTCTTTCTTCATGGATGCAAAACTCTTGGTAACGAGATGTGCCAAATAGAAGGACTTTCTAATCCACAGTGGCAATGTGGTGGTCAAAGGAGAGGTTGCTGTCAACCTATGTACCCAGATCTCTTATAATGCCTTTAGTGTTCATTGGGCTCCCATCAATGTGGTAATTAGTGGGAACTGTGTTTTTCCCAAAGGGAATGATGACGCATTTTTTGGCATTAAGCTTAAAGCCATGGCTTTGATACCAGTCACTGGTCTTAGTGAGGCCTTTCTGTAGGATGTCTACATCACTTGGGGAGTTAATAATGGCTCTAAGCTTGCAGTCGTCTGTGAACTTCATCAGCCAGAGTCCCTCCAGGTTGGCCTGGACTTCTGAGAAGTAGATGTCAAGCAGGAGAGGACCCAGGACCAATCCCTGTGGGACTCCACTTGTGACTGGTTGGCAGTCTGACTTGGAGTCTGCTACTTTCACACTGTGGATTCTATCTGTGAGCCAGTTTGCAACCCACCTAGTGATATAGAGCTTGATGCCTAGTTTGATGAGTTTGTCAATATTGCCTGAGTGGGGAATTGTATCAAACGCCTTGGACAGATCATGGTAGGCTGTATGAACTGCTTGTTCTCATACACAGCTCTGGTGACATATTCAAAGAAGTCAGCCAGGGTGAGCAGGTATGATCTACCTTTCCCAAAACCAAGTTGCATGGGATCTAAAATTTGGAGATTCCCTATATCTTTGTTAATTAGGCCGATGATGTTGCGCTCCATAGCCTTACATAGCAGACTCGTCAGGCTAATGGGTGATAATTCCCAGGGTCTGTAGTCACTCCTCATTTATGCAGAAGGATGACTGTAGCAGTGCGCCATTCAGTACAGACAAAGCCTGAGGTGAGGCTGTGATTGAACAGGGCACACAGATGTGGTGCCATTTCACTTTGTAGTTCATGTAGAACACATTCAGGGATATTGTCGGGTCCCATGGAAGCTGTGGTCCTGACCTTGGACAATGCAGCTTTAACCTGTGCTGCAATAATGTGGGTGCTTGGCATTCCTCTGGTATTATGATTGGTCCTTTAGGGGTGAGGGGTAAAGTTGGCATTGAATCTGTCAGCCAGTATGTTGGCAATATCTGTTGGCTTAGTATAGGAGATACCATTGTGCATTAACAGAGCAAACCTGGGTATTGCCATGGATATTCTTGATATAACTATAGAAGGCCTTGTGGATGTTTTTAGTGTCTGCCATAATTCTGCCTTCATAACTGGCTTTAGAGGTTTTGATTAGGGATCTCAACTTTATGGTGAGCTAATAACAGAGTTTTTCCAGTCTTGGGACTTCACCTTTTTTGCAAACAGTTTCTTCCTTTTGTTATAAAGTTTATTCATGGCAGGGGGCCACCAGATTGGCTTCTTTTTTTTTGGTCCTGTTGGTTATGGCTAGTTCCATGCATTTATGTATGTGTTTGTACAGTGCATTGGTGTATGATTTGGCAGTCATGCATCTATTTTTCATTGACATGGGTGCTGTGACATTAGCCACCTCTGTTTTAGGAGCCCAAAATTAGCTTCGGAGAAGTTTTTTATGGTGGTTACCTTTGTGGGGGGGGGGGGGGGAGGGGGGTGAAATGTGTATTTCCATGGTGATTAGTTTATGGTCAGGTCTAACAGCAATAATGACATAAATCTTGTGGCAATGTAGCAAATATTCAATATATATATATATATATATATATATATATATATATATATATATATATATATGTCTGTGCATATATTATTAATGCTCCTAGCATTAAGAACCATTAGAGATGCCTCAAATGTTGCTATATATGAACTGTTAAATTTTCAACCTGCCTTGTGTTTGTGTGATGGAGATAAAGTACCTGAAATGGGTGGTACGATGTGCACTATGGGAAAGATGAAGAAATAAAGACATCAGAGCAGAAGCCAAAGTAGCTCCAGTTTCAGACAAGGTCAAAGAGAACAGATTACAGTGGTTTGGGCACTTGTGTAGAAAAGCAGAAGGCAATCTGTTAAAGAAAAATGCAGGACAGACAGGAAGAAGGTAAGATAAATCGAGGGTATCTAGCAAAGAGTTGGATAGTTTGTGTGAGAGAAGACCTACAGCAGTTGGATATGATCACCAAGAAAGGGGGGAGAGTGGCACTGAATCTAGTGAGATTGTGACAGCTGACTCAACACCCAAACCAATGTAGAAAATTGGTAAAAGTGGGATGATGATGATGATGATGTTAGTGCATTCAGAGATATGCAGAAGATGAATTATTTGTAATTGTTGCTTTGGATCTTATTCATATTTACTGACTCAATGTTGCACATTCATCTAGGGCATTAGCAGGAAGTAAATGCTAGTGGATCCGTTTGCCTCACTTTGCATTAATATTACTTGATCTTTTCTGTATCAAGACCACCACAAAAGGGGAATCATATTGTTTCTCCGAAAATTGATGCAAAATATCACTGGTTTCAGGGACTGACATTTTCAGCACATTGGAAATGGCTGCATTACATGTTGTGTCATATAGCTTTGCTTTACATAAAACGGATGAGAGGGAAGATGTATTTTGGCTTCCATATTTACCCATTACCCTGAGTTTGAGCAGCCTCAGATCTGGGATAAATAGAGGTTGGAGACTGGAGGTTTGCCCCAAAATCTTGGACAGTGTAAGTCTTACCCACCCCCAATAAATTGTTTAGAGAGTTGTGAGTCATTTGAAGTGTTGTTGTTTTCACTGTTGATTTTTTGTGGGGAGAGATGAGATGTTTTAGCTGTGATAAATGGTGTGTCAAATGAATGCCATGCAATTAATCATGGTAAACCACAAATGAAAGTATGCAAAAATACAGCTATACAGCAAAAGTAAAACTGCAACTAATTCAATAAATACAACAAGCATTGGACTTTTATATTTGTTTTCTCCTTTAGGCAGTGACACCTAATGTGAACATTGTTTCTGGCCATCCAGAAACATGATGCCATTAATACTTTCGGGTGTGAAAACAAGATGATTACTTCAAGCAGAATACTTATTTATTTATATGAAAAGCCAGGACCTTCATGTTTTACTTATAGGCAATATTCATAGAAATGTAAAATTGTATATGACAAGTCATATAAATGCAGTTACAAAAGCCTTCTTTTACTTACTATATAGTATACCTATAATTAAAAGCACACAGACAGCCTGGGCAAATGCCTGTTTGTCTTACAAGTAAACAAATACATGTTTTAAACATTTTCCACAAACAAGTTCACTTTATCAAAATGATTTCAAAACTTATATTTAAAAATTACCATTACTAACTCCAACGAAAGGAGCTACATTTAGGTCATCACAATTTTGATTGATTTAATGAATTTCTCAAACATTCAAGTATTTAAGCAGACATACCCACCGTTAAAGTCATTCTTCATGCCTGCATTAATGAGAATAAATTCCCTCCAGAGGGTTTCTGGGCAGACCAGCAAAGACTGATGCCTGAAGGTTTGCATCTGTCTGTGTTTCTAAGATTCAATTAATCTGACTTCTTGCATGAGTAAACTGCAGAGTTATACCTGCCTAAAGTTCCTTAATGATTACATAATTTTGTAATGAATTCTGTTCTACTGCTCAGAGTTTTGCTTTGATTGCTTCAAAACTTTCATAAGGCAGTTTTCTCATTATACCTAAGAGACATCTAATCAACACCAGTAAAAATGACATTATAAATATGTAGTATAATGTGAAAAGCAAACACAGCAGCACAGAAGCATAACAAATCTGTAAATTAGTGCACTTGCAAAAGTAAATATTAGGCAATATTTTATTTCCAAAAGAGCAAAAACAGCTTGCATGGTTTTGCTGAAGGCAACCTTGCTCCTGTCAAATATTTCCATTAACTGAAGGCATATTAGCACTTGTAAAAGTGCAGTTTGCAGTTAATGCACAGCAAACTTGGAAACATCTTATTCAGAGTCATTTCGTAGAACTCCCTGATATAAAAACTTAAAGAGCTGCTATCATGCTTGCTCTAAAGCAAGTAGATGAAGTCTGGACAATGAGCTAATGAATGGAGTAGGAGAATTAATTATTATATGGGATACTCTTCCCAAATAGCTGTAGTTGCAGTACAGGTTTCTTTTCTCTCCTTTGCTGTTTCTGTCCTATGTACTCTAACTGCAGGGAAGACGAGATAACAAGATGATATTTATAAAACTCTACATTCCTTTATCTGTAACAGCAGGATAGGCTACAGTCAATTTTATTTTAATTATTCCGCTTAAACTCATTTTCAAATACTGAGACTGGAATGGCAGACATAGAGAACACCACAAGCATTTGATACCAAGCACACAAAAACCATTATTTCAAAGGCAGAAACTCAAGCACCTGATAACTCCTGTAGGCTGCTGCTCATGCATTAAACTAGAACAAGCAATCATGGGAATGTAGCATGTGGGGGATTTTAGGTTTAGGGAGCTGAAAAGGAGTTTTAGGGTTAAGGTAGTAATTGGAAATTTAGTTTTAGGGAGTGGAATGGAAATTTAGATTTAGAGAACAATCAGAGATTTTGTGTTAGGGAAGGAGAGTAGACATTTAGGGTAAAGGAGCATGGACTCAGGTTGGGAGCTAGGTGGAAGTTTTAGGGTTAGAGTTTATGTTCTGGTATGGTATACAGTTTTATAGGGTCAGGAGTTGGGATGGGGGCTAGTGGGAGTTTGACCACTTGTTTTTCTGCAGCAAGTGTGTCACATACTGCTAGCATGTGAACACCTATAGTAGGCTTACATAAACATCATAGTAAATTACATTTAGCTTGCTTCTGAACAAAGTGAGGACACATACCAGTATTTTATTGGTAAAAGGGAAAAACAGTATTCCAACAACAGGGAATTTAAATAAGATTACTGGTTGGAACTTCCTAACAAGCTTATCTATCAACAACTCTTAATAGCACATAACATTCTATATCAACCATCAAAAACACCAGCTCTTAGCAACCTCTTGACTAACTCAGTAGGCAAAATATGGAATAACCTTCCCTTTCATCTTTCTATTATCATATTTCTTTATTCAACACTGTAAGATTCTCTCTGATCACAAATGACTTAATGACTCTACTGCTACTATTGTTCTCATATTGTATATACATTTTGAACTATGTTTTCTTAGATTGCCTGTGTCATAAGTTTTATTGTATATGTTTATTTTCTGTAACCTTGTTGAAAATGGACATTGATCCAGCTGGACTAGCCTGGTCAACAAATGTAAAATAAATAAAATAAAATAAAATTACCTAAGACCTTAGCTGAAGAAACCTAAAACATTCACCCCTTAATTTAAAAAAAAAAAAATACTTAGGGCGTTTATTACACAAGGATTATTATAGAGGTATTTTTTATGTCATCAACCTGAAAGGCCCTTTGCTATATCACACATATTGATGCTAAAATTAAGTTATCACCTCAAAAACTTTAAAATACATTTGCAGTCCCTTTGAGACTAGATGGTCCAATAAAGCAAGTAAATTAAGGAAGTAAACTTTAAAACATACAGAGATTAATGGTGCTTAGTTTAGAATGGTAGTTTGGTGAGATATTTTATAGGACAAGGACCAATTTCTTAGATAACATGCAAGTGCTCTCGTGTAATGGAGCACCATTTGTTGTCAATTTTACAGAAATATAATAATGGATGCTTTCAATGTCTGGAAGTTGGGTAGGGGCTTATAAACTTTGTTATAAAAGTTTTTGAAAAAATCTTAGGTTTTGGAAGACACAGTGGGATTCATTTATGTTAGCTCTTAGCTCTGTACTGGATTGTTCCATTCCATGCAAAAACTACATGGAGCAAATCATAAGCATCTCATTTGTATGCCTTTGAATGGGACATCTAGTGCAGGTAGAACAACTGTGCAGGTGTTCCCCTAGCAACCCATTCAATGCCATCACAGAGACACCTGAGACACCTATGCAGACACATAGTCTCATATATACATACACTTACAAACACAACAGTCCAACAGAACATATGAATATATGCAGGCACACAGACTCCTGGGTTGTTTCTGTCTACCTCATACACAGACACACACAAACACACACGTATGCATGCATGCATGCTCACACACACACACACACACACACACACACACACACACACACACACACACACACACACACACATTTATACAGTCCCATATGGGAAGTCCATTAAGGAATTCCTTCCCTGGTTATATCAGAATACTTCACACTCTGATTTTCCTCTCACTTCAAGCTCTTTGTTAAAAAAAAAAAAAAAACTCTTCTGCTCTCAATGTGCTTTTGCAGGTCCATGAATTTAGAATTATGTGTGCTGTTCATAATAATGGCATAAGTTAATATACAAATATAATTATGTATATTTTATTTTGTACTTATAACCAGAACAAGCACACATGAGGTCCTACACATATACTTATAAATAAACAGTAAATGTTAAGAAATATTTTCTTAAATAAATGCCAGAAAATATAATTATACAAATAATTTATCTTTTGATAGAAATGTGTTGGTACTTTTTAACGTGGAAGGACATTTATGGGGTACTGTATTATCTGAGATGAGCTCCTATATTTATAAGGACAGTCTGCAGTTAAATGCAATCTTTGCACTATGATTGATACATTGCCTGTTAGTACCATGATCTGTCGATATGATTTCATGGTACTGACAAGCAGCATACAAAGGAATGCCTTTTTAATGATTCAGTCCTTCTGGTATTCTCTTGAGTTTCAGTGCCAAAGATATTCCAATTATTAAGCTGCACTGAAGTGAAACAAAGTAACAGAGAACAGCCATTTAGAAAGGTGTGACTTGGGGAAACTTACTAATTATTAGTAACCAGCTGACTGACAATCAGAACATCATCACTAGAAGACTGCAGCCATCTTGGGATGGCAGTTAGACTTAGAGAAGACCTAATAGGTGAGTACTTGATTTTTTCTCTTTTGTTTTCAATTTTCGATAAATAAATACATATATATATATATATATATATATATATATATATATAAATCTACTTCTGTTCATCATAAACATGTTTTTTTGAATAAAATCCACTTCAGAGAAAGTGCACTTTTGCAAACACTGGTTCACCGAACCGTGAAACAAAACAGACAAACTCTGTAAACACACTTTCCTGGTTCACCAAAGCACAGTACAATGGAGATAAGGAAATATACTTGTTTCCCCACTGTATTGTGATCTCGGAGTTAGTATATATAAGTGGGGGGGCACAGCCCCCCACATGAGGGGGTGCAGGGGTGTGTTTGCAGAGTTTGCATGTTTTGTTTTCTGGTTTGGTGAACCGGTGTTCACAAAAGTGCACTTTAGGTTAAGTGCACTTTCACTGAAGTAGGTTTGCAATTCTGTTACTCGAAAAAACATGTTTTCAATGAACAGAAGTAGACCAGATCCATATGTGTGTCCCATCATGTCATATCTATATCTATCCATATATATATATATATATATATATATATATATATATATATATATATATATATATCACTGGCGATTTAGTCATGGGCATAGGGGCACGCGCCGACCCTTTTTAAAGCTATTAAGACTCCCTGATGATTAAAAAATGCATTGCACTGTTATTTTGTTGAAATCAGAAAATGTACATTCTTCCGTTTCAACTTAACAACATTTTTTTTTTAAAAAAGCATCAGAGATGCGATCGGATGTTGCAGTCAGGTGATCTATACAACGATCATGAACTACTTCTCCAAAGGCATGTTGGTGTAATTGATTGATAGGCCATAGAGATCGAGTTCTATTTATCATGGATGACAGTTAAAGTATAATACTGAATGTGTGGCAGATGCTTTCAAGGCAGAACTTCCAGGAACGTAAGGTTCCTGCCATTGAAGTATACTTACGAGATATAATTCTTAAGTAGGTTGTGCTGAGGACTTGGGAGTAATACCCGGGTAAAATTACGTCTCCATTTTGATTTCCTCTGCCTTCCTAAATGTTAAGATTTATCAGTGGCGAAAAGTAGCAATAAAAATTCAAAGTGGCATACTTCTGGCAGGAGAATTAACTACATTTACAGACACCCAACTCCACCCTCCCGAAGAAAAGTGGAACTACAAATGTAAAAAAAAAAAAAAAAAAAAAAAAATCTCAAAAGTTTAATCGGAGCAGATTATTACTCTTGCCTTATTATTCATCTACACTAGTTATTCATATTATGATAATACAACATTTGCACACATTTGTTTTAGAGCAATATAGAGGATAAGAATCTCAGTCTGTTCCACAATACTTTAATAAGACTCCCCAGCTTTACACCTGTTCAACAGCTGCTTATTCTGGTGTGTTTTCTGCTTTACTATTACATGGCAAATTAATAAAAAAAAAGCGATTGTTCGGATTAGGAGCGCAGTTCTAGCTTGTGCAGGCATGGCTGGTACCAAATTCATCTGACATCCCGATGGTGGCTTTGGTTTGAAGGTTAACCCTTTCTGTCTCAACTGGGAATAGGGGTCAAAGGGTCTAAATTGGGGTTGTTTTGTAAATATTATTATAATCCTATTTGAGAAGTTAATAGAACAGCAGTTTTGTGTGTGTGTGTGTGTGTGTGTGTGTGTGTGTGTGTGTGTGTGTGTGTGTGTGTGTGTGTGAGTATGTTTATTTTTTACACAAATGTGAACTTGGCGATCATTAAAAAGGTGACTACTCAGATCCCGCAGGGGACTGATGCACTCTGCAACATCTGCTGTACATGGCTTTAAGTGGCTTGTGGTCCAGTGAAGCAGGGACAAACTCCAAGTAAGTAAATGATGACAGGCAGAGCAAAACTGGAGAAAAAAACACCTAAAAGCTTTATAAACGCTCCAGAAGGAGGTGTCCCTTAACTCTTTAATTGCATTAACAATCCCCGACATTAGTATGAAACATACCTCTCAACTGTCCAAATCATTGAAGCTTGAAGTGGTTTGAAGTCACAACATAATGACAAGTATTTCACTTTCAGACTTCATATCAATTAGAAAATGTATGCCAATGCAAAACCATTTATTCTAGCAACATTCTAAGTTTATATGAGCAATATTTAAAATGTGTCCCTCTTTTTGGGTCTTTGATCTACCCCCTAATATTTTTATCTTTGTCCAGATTTTTTGTGCTAAGAGGTTGAGAGGGATGGCATGAAATGGTGGATATAAGTTCATATGGCTATGTCCAGCTTACGAAAGCATTCTTACTCCAAACCAAAAGTAAAATGCAACACCACACCATGCCATAACTACAAAAGTAAAAATGTTATATTCATTCATGTTTGCTTAACACAGTAGTGTATAGTGTACTAATGACTCCAACTGACCAATTTCACTCACAGCCTGATGAACTTATCACAGTAAATAAATACCTAATAATAAGACATAATAATACAAGATACTTTTTATAAATAACACACAGCAACATAAATAGCTTTACACTACAGCTATAACGCTTTGAAGGTATATAACAAGTACAATATTTACATTAATATTCCAAAGGTGTGTAAAATGAAGGAGCTAAGGAAGAAGTGGACGAAAGAGAAAAAATGGTAGTTAGAAGTTCATGTAATATGCTCCTTTTGGAGAGAGAAGCAATGGACTTTCTTGAGGCAGAAATGTAGCTACCTCATCAGGTAACCTATGAAGATCCTGAAATTGGTGATTCCCCCCAGTCAAAAAATAAAAAAAAAAAAGACCTCACTGCTCTTGCAACTGTAGCAATCTTCTTATTAAAATTGCAACAAGCAGCACTCTGCACACAATCACCTCACACTAACCACTTCAGCTGTGACTGGAAACACAGTATCGTCATTCATTCATGAAGTGGAAGACATCCTCTTAGCCTCATGAATCACTTACAGTACTGTTCTCCTTCACCACCATCACCTGACAGTCAACCTTCCTGACAGCTTGCTTTTGGGGCAGTCACCACCTTCACCCCACCCTAGTTATGGTTCTGACTTGAGGAGATGTTTTTAGTTGAAGTCTGAAGCTAGGATAAGAGGAAAGTTCTTTTTCAAGCATGGGGTGGGATTTCAAAAGTGCAGGAGTCATATCAGAGAAGAAATATTCAGCGAGGTGTAGTCTGAATGCTGGAAGGGAGAATGTTTTGCAGAGTAATAGTTCAAAGAGCCAAGCTCCAAGTAAGAATTCAGCTATGTGTTTAAATTTAAAATAAGCCATTTGGGTTTAATAAGAGTGAGTCAGTGGTGGGATGGTGCTCCAAAGGAGATGAGTTTGTGATGAAGCAGCAGATTTTACTGGTGATGATGCTGCCTCACAAGAAGAGGTTCCCCAGTTTGATTCTCAGCTGCTAAGCAGAAAAGCAGTGTAAACTTGAATCTTATAAATGTAAAAAAGTAACATTTATGGATGGATTGTAAAGAAAAAGAGAATAAACTACATATTATAAACCAGAATAAAAAGAAAGAACAAGAAAGGATTGAAGATGAGGTATAAATAGAGGAAACTTTAGAAAAGAAGTGAGATGCTGAAAAAATAATGAAGGAGATGAATTAGAGATAGAATCAGAGAAACAAGTTAGAAAATGGCAACATGGGAAAAAAATTCCTTTGGTAGAAGAGTTAAGGATAGAAAAAGAAAAATTAAAGCCATTAATATAAAGGAAAATAAGAAAGTAAATGAATAAAGCTTTTCTTATAAGAAATTAGTATAGGATGGTATCTCCTAAACTAAGAAACATGGAAAGGAATAATTTAAAATACATCTATGAATGTTAATAGTATGAAAAATAGTACTAAAAGGATAGCAATTCTACAATGGTGTAACAATTGTGATGGTGTCTTAATTCTGAAACATGAAGAAAGACTACAGAAACAACAATAATATGGAAAACAGGGAATGAACAGTGTTTAGGAATCGCAGTTCTATGTAGAAGAGTAGTGAAAATTCTGGATGTTATATTAGTTAAAATGGGAAAAAACAATTATAGATGTAAGATGGCAAGGAAATCTATATAGAATTATTACTATATATGTATATTTGACTAGTAAAGAAAGGGAGAATCTATTTCAGAAAATACTGGATTATGTGTTTATAAACATGGACTTAATATTTTATTTATTTATTTAACATTTTTTTAACGTGAAAGTCCGACTTAGAATGAAGCCAATTTTCAGCGGAAGCTCAGGGAGAAATGCTCCAGATGTATGTCTTTGTCCGTGGGAGTAAACCAGAGCACTCAGAAGAAACCCACATGAAAGCAGGGAGGACATACAGACTCCATACAGAAGGCTTTACAGCTGAGAATCAAACCGGAGAATCTCTTGCTGTGAGGCAACAATGCTACTGCTGCACCACTGTGCCATCCATAATAATTACAAGAGATTTTAACTGTAACTTAAGGGAAAATAAAAGAAAAGAGGAAAAGATACAAAAAAGATGATGAAAAAAGTAAAATGGAAATGTAGTTATATGGCGTAAAAAACATGGACTTACAGGAGAGGTACTTTAAAATCTGAAATAGAATGCTTTGTATCTGAAGGAATAGGTATAATGGAAGAAAAACTATTGCAACAGATTTTTCAGATCATTTGCCAATATGTTTAGAAAATGTATCACAATAAAGAGTATATAAAGATAGGAAAAGGTATAAAAAGAATGAATTAACAGGAAAGTAATGAAAATGTAAAGAAAGGTATTAAGCAATTATGGAAGTATCACATTAATGTTTGTCTTTTTGGCTTTTCCCTGTTATGGGTCGCCACAGCGGAACTCCGGTCCAATAATGATTGGCAGTAGTTTTTTTTTATGGTGCTGAGTTGCCAGCCCGATACCCAACCTTCAGCGAAGGCACACCCATTCTCGCATGTCTTTCGGAGGCCACTCGACCGTGGGGAGTATCACATTAATATGAAAGCATTTTATGTTTATTGGTTGGAATGGTGGACTGCTTTTAAAATAAAATATAAAGATGGTTATAGATTTTGGATAAATAAAGAAAAGAAAAGCAAGAATATTCTAAAATATATGAAGATGTAATGAATAAGTTAGAAAATAATAACAGAGACTATTATGAAAAGGAAAAAGAAATTGATAAGAAAATGTATGAAAAAAATACAGAACTATTTGTATAAACAAACCAGAAAGAAAAGAGGAAGTTTCACTTTATTTAGCAAGATAGTGGATGCGCATAGTACCATAATGTGAGCGATAAAAGATAAAGAAGACAATAAAAAGAAAAGTCAGCAGCTAATTATGGAAATTGTAAGTTATGTGGAGGAAACTTTTAGTGAAAAAAGAGATAAGAAATTGGAAGCAAAACATTTTCTGAACAAAATAGTAATTTGGAAAAGAGATCACATTATATGAATTATAAAAAGCATTTAAACAGTTATTGAATCAGCATCAGGATCGATAGTATTGGGTTTGAAATGTATAAAAATGTAGAAAAAAGGCAGAAAAACTATTTAATATGTGTATTCAATAAATGTTTAAATGAAGGATTAAAATATAAGGAATTGTGTAGTGCAGTATTACATTTTATATGGAAAAACAAGAAGATATAAAAATACTTCAGATCTGTAGTTTAAGTAATGACGCCTTAAAACACAAACAGTACAAATGCCAACGCGCTTTTTACTGCTACTTCTTTTTAGAGTGGCTAAATTGCAGTCTTTTGTGAATCTTGAATTGTACTACTTCAACTCATCTCCCATCACCCTTAACATCTAACTTCACTAGCTGTCAAAGTGTTAAGGGTAATTTGATCTGTTACCTGCTGTGATTGACAGCTCACAGCAAGAGACTTGACTCATGCACTGTTTCCTTGTTTTAGCATTTACTTTCTGTATTGGTAGGGGAAGGACCAGAGAGCTGTGACATCACAGCATGGGTAGGTTTTTAGGATGGTTGTGGTGATATTTGGGGAGGGAATTGGCCAGAAAACTACCTGTATTCATTGGCCTTGATGACATCAATGAATCTGAGACTGCAGCAAGCTTTTGCCAGGGCGGGATAAAAGTTATTTGAAAGTGAAACCACCACAGTACAGTAAGGTGCTGTTCTAGTGGAGAGAAACAGTCTGTTTAAAATATCTTAAATTTTGTATTGTTCATTCATAGCAGGGACTATAAATAGAAAGAAAAATGACAGAAAAGATGAGCATTTAATAATAGAATCCCATTGTTGTCCTTTAATTTTTAAACAGAAGCATTACTTTTTTATTTATTTATTTTTTTTGGTAAAACGTTAACACGTATTTAAAACTACATTTTCTATGCAGAAACAGGTGTTATTTTACTTTTTGGTGCTGGGGTATGTGTTTAAAGTGCTATTTACTGCATTTTTGGGGGGAAAGCTACTTTTTTACAACTTAACCATTTTATCAGCTATTCCGGCACATTTTTGTAGCTTAACCATGGAACAAGCTATTAGTTCATTGATGGTACCTTCTTCCAGCCACAGTGAATCAGCCTTTGCCAGAACATCAAGGTGATATATTGCCTCAGATGCATGGGGTGGGGGGGGGGGCAGTGACTGCTGTTGCTAAAGCTGGTTCCTCAGACCTCTCATCTTTTTTCTTAGGTACCACTTGTGTAGTCCTTACAACCACCATGGACCAGGAGTTAGACATGTTCTTTGTGGCTGTTTGTCTGCCTTTGTTTGGCAGGGAAGAAGCACCTTTGTCTGTTCATTAAGACAGGGTGAGAATCCCTCTCTTCTTAGCTACAAAGCTGTGCCTAATCCTAAGGGGACATGATTGCTGGCAGTTCTGAGTGTGTTTCTACATGAATTCCTCTCAAAAAGAACAAAAGACTGAATGTGTATTCTCCCGTCTCAGTGACACTGGACAGGAGTAATTTATTGGGCTTAGCACAGGGTTTAGGGCAGGTTTTTGACCCTTCTTATCTGGCAAGCTCTGTTAAAAGAAAAAGGAATTTTTCCTTTCCTGAAGAGATTTAGAGTTTGACCCACAAAAGGAGTAAGAGGGAATAGATGATGCAATATCTCCACAGATTTCTGATACACAGTTTGAACACAGTGTGACTTTGCAGATTACCTGCAAAGGATTCCCTTTCTCTGAGACTTTCCAGAATCAGTCAGTTGTTTCAGAGGGAAAACAGTGTTGTTTCCTCAGTCCCTCAGAAAATGTTATGATTTACTACAACTGGAATTTCCTGAACATACTACTATTCCTCCTGATCTTTCTGCTTTGTTGATGTTTTTGTCACAGTCTGCAATTTCCCTGACAGTCTGCCTGCTGCTCCCCACAAAGCAGATAAATTAAATTAGGTTCCTCAGTCTTTTAAGTTTTTATAAACTAATCCTAGACCTGACCCAACAGCTATAGCATTCATAGGTTCATAGATTAGTACTAGGCTAACTACCCTTGGTGGCCATTTTAAGCCTAGCCAATTAACCCATGTGAAAATCAAACCCTGCACTTTGAGTCTGTAAGGCAAATATCTTAACCATTATACCAATCTCCCTCTCCCAGCTGCTGCTAAGCATTTTATTAATACTAATCTCTTTCCTTCTTATAAGGATGAGAAAGCTTTTGATAAGTTTTGAAAAAATAGTGTATGCTTCTGCAAATCTTGTATTTAGAATTCTTAGCTGTCAAGCTCACATGTTGAAATTTATCCTGACCTCTTGTGAAAATATGAAAAATGTTTTAGCATTGATTGCCTCTTGTGAGTAAAAATCTGCTTTGTATATTGTGGCTTCTATGTGCACATGACTCTACTGATGTCGCTTCTGGGGTTGCTGCCACTGTTACTAAACCTCCCAGCAGATGTAAACAATGAAATGCTAAGTTCTCCCTTAGATAGAGGATTCGTTTTTGGATGATCTGCTACAGAGGTCTTTAAGTGTAACTAGAGGGAGAAGCTGATTCAAGGGATCTTTTAAATTTGTCTGCCCTTCTTTTCCAAGTTTACCAACAGATTCTATCCATTCTCTAACTTTCAATAAAAATCAAAATAAACAGTCACAATCTGCCAGTAAACAGATGTTTACAAAGCAATGGCAGGGAGGTTCCAGAAAGAAAGTAGGATGCCTCAGAAGAAAGGACAGTCTAGTAAAGCTCTATGAGTAAATGATGGACTTTCCTCCCTCCTACCACCTTGGCAGTCCTTTAATTCCTCCAGAAGTCAAACCCTCTGTTTCTGTCTTTGGCAACAGCTTGTTTCAGACAGATAGGTTCTGAGAGATTACAGATGGCAGTGTGAGTGTCTCTCTCCTTTTAAGGGAATTCCTTTTGTTCCATTAGACAAAACTCTTCTTTTCCCTCCTGTCATCTAGCATATGTTGGCTCAGGGGGTGATAGAGAACGTCCCTCCTCCTCAGTTATGGGAAGGATTTTATTCAAGGATGTTTCTGATGCTAAAGAAAGAAGCCCCTTGGAGAACATTTCTGGACCTTTCCTTTCTGAACCAGTTTATGATACTGTCCAAGTTCGAAATGTTGTCACTTCACAACTTGTGACTCTTTATTCCACATTTTAGTTTCCTAGTAACCTTACATTTAGAAGATGCATATTATTATATCCCAGTAGATCCAAATGTCAGGTGTTTCTTAAGGTTTTATGTGCCTGGATCATATTATCAATTTGCTGCTTTACCCTTTGGGTTATCTACTGCTCCAAGGGAGTTCAGAAAGTGCCTAGCCCCTGTAATAGCCTACCTCAGACTGCAGAGTATTCACGTTTTCCTTGTTTAGATGACTTGCATATTTATGCAGAGTCTTTTTCAAACTGTCAAGAATCACTCACTTTGGTAAGGGATCTCCAACACAGGCTGAGATTCCAAAAGAACATTCACAAATCTTTTCTGACTCCATCTCACAAGACTCTTTTTCTGGGGTGTCTGCTGTACATCACAGTTCACAAAGCTTTTCTTCCCCAGGAAAATATAGATCTGTATTATGAGCTATTGCTAAGATTTCCACTCAGATGTCCATCTCTGTAAGGGAATTCCTCTAGATACTGGGTCTCATGAATTCAATGCTACTTATGATTCCTTGTGCAAGACTCCACGTGATAAAGGTACAATGTTACCTGAAATCTCTATGATCCCAGCACCAACATCCATAGACCTCTCAAATTTTAATTCTAGGATTTTGTGAAAAGGAAGTGTATGTGGTGGAAATACCAAATTTCTCAGAATCCAGGTTTTCCATTCTCACCTCCTGCTCAAGCAGACATTAACACCTAGAGCCAGATCATCATCAAATGGGGTCCTAGGCAGTATAAGAGATAAGGGCCCTCCCAAGCAGCCCTCTACAGCAGCCCCTTCACTAGCCATTCCACTGTTCCAGTATGTGGTTATTTCTCCCCAGTTATCACAAAACACTGTTCATACCTTTTAATGTACATACTGTTTTCTTATTTACTTCTGCAGTGATTACAGATATTGAAGTTGGTGTTAAGTTAAAATTTTATAGCACAGGAATCAATAGCCATTTACTAAACAAAACAAAGTCTCACAAAGAAAACAGACTTAGCATGAACAGTAAAATTCACTGCCCTTGAAACTCACTCTCATTGAAACAGCATTAAATCCCACATTCAAAGAAAATGCATCTGACCAGTGGAGGATAACGTTTACATTTGGGCAGTTTTCAAACCATAGGCTCCTTGCACACATTTTTAGGGCCATGCATACATGTATGTGTTCTTTGAGTTACCTTTCTGATTGTATTAAATTATATCCCTTGTTGAATACAGCAACAGTTGTTAGAATGTGTTTTAAATTTGTAGTTTTTAATATTTTTCCAGTAAGCAATGAAACAACATGTATAAACCAATAATGACAACACTACCAATTTTAGAAAATTTCAACCATAAAAGGTCACTCAAACTTCTGTCATTACAACCCACCAATATCAGTCAATATGCACATAGTAGGGATGCACTGGTCTTCAAAGGATCAGCATGATCTGCATGATAGAATGTCAATGGTGCTGTGCAGGGATTTGTGTTGAGCCATGTCTGTTAAGATATTCATATATTATGTCAAAAGACAATTTTGCAGTAGAACAGTTTGATTGCTATGAAGATGTAGGCATTTCTTGCATCTATCTGTCTGAAGCTGTAAGCATTTCTTATAGCTATCTATCCATGGAAAATATATGTATGAAAGATCAATACAGAGATTTAGACACAGTACCATTGTTCCACATTCTATGCAGATGAGGTTATTACATGTGTATATGAGTGTGTGTGTGTGTGTGTGTGTGTGTGTGTGTGTGTGTGTGTGTGTGTGTGTGTGTGTGTGTGTGTGTGTGTGTGCATAAGGAAGATGCCTAAAGGGAGCAGCAGCATGGAGAAGGAAAGAAAAGTTAAAGAGTTTGGAGGTGGAAAATAAGAAGCTGGAGAAACATTTGTTCAATATGGAGTATCAGAATGCAGATAAAGATTCCTGTGTTAACGATGATACAGATGAGAAGAGTTTAGCTGTCTCAGTGGAGAATGAATTAAGAGAATCTGTTGGAGTGGTGCAAATAACGGAATCAGAAGGGCTTGCAGATTATGTTCTGTGCACAGTAATCAAGCAGGCTGACCCAGTAGACAATTCTGCTGTTTCATGGAGAGAGAAGTCAAACTCCCTGTCCTACTTTCTGAATCTCACTCCAGTAGTCAACTAACCAGACTGTGCCCCCCCCCTTGCAGATTCCTGGATCCGCCACTGCAAATGGCTCGCCTGCTCCACCTGAGGGAGCTGACAAGCTTCCCAGAGCAAGTTCTCTAGAGGTCTGAAACTGCTGTTGAGATCCAAGGGAAGTGACTGTGCCTACAAAAACCTTTTATCTAATGTTACATTACATCCAGTACAGGAGAGTATACTATAGGGCTGCCCTCCATGGGTGTAACAACTAGAGCCCCCCACTACATGCCACATCAGTGGTAGGCTACAGTTATCTCACTCCCATCCTCCTTATCAACTCCATCCAGTGATTAAGCTGCTAGTGCAAATCAAGTAGACTGGGATGCAGCCAAAACTTCATCTATCTATGCCAGGGTGAGAATCATGGGTGTTTTGAAAGAAAGCTCATCTGTCTTGCAGATAACAATCTTCAAGGAATTCTTATTATGGAGCTTAGGCATGCCCAAAATACATCCGTTTTATGCTGTTCTTTTGCCATTACTGCATGCAGATATTGCTGCTTAACATTATTTTTACTTTTATGCATTTTTGAAATGAGAATGATCTCAAAATGTGTACAAATATAACTAATGACTTTAAAGCAGGTTTTTTATATCTATATTCCACTGGATGCAGCTTTTGTCATCTTGAATAGTCATGTGGCATCCAACTCATCTTTTTTTTAATTTTATTTCCCTTGAGCTATATTTGCCTCTTTTTTTAAGTAACACAACTTGTTTTTATGTTTACAGTTCTTTGTACATGGTTTTAACCTGAATACTTGAATGTTCACTTGCTATACATGCATCTAATATTTTATCAAGCATCAAGTCTGCATCATTTAATATTCTGTGCGTCTTACTAGATAATGAATGATATCAGATGCACAATGAATCAAAAAAACACCTATCTCTCAGTATTCCCCTGTCTATATATGTTTGTTAACCTACTAGTCACCGAGTTTTAGGTGGGCAGGCTTTTAGCTCTTCCTGATTAACTCAGTAACATTAACTCAGAGAAAAGTTTTTTGCCACTGAAAATAACAGCAGATACTGTTTTCGTATGCATACTAGTAGGGATACACTGTATTTGGCATTTTCTTTTTTCTCCATAAGAAGATGTAAAGAGCTGACACACTACAAAAATATAAATGGCTTTAACAATATTTATTTATGTGTTTATGTATGATGTATGTATTTATTTTTGTTTTGTGGAAGCTTTTCCCATTTGTAAATGGGAATATGAAGGAATAACATATACCATAAATATCTACTGACTCCAGAAATGCTTGGTTTTTAGGGGGAAAAAGAATGCCTTATATATGGAAAATCCTTCCAGGCAAAATTCTAACCTGTCTCTGTGTCCCTATTTTCAGGTCTGATTTTCCCCTGAAAATAGTGTACCTACTTTTGGAGCTGTGTCCCTATTTTTAGGCTTGATTTATCTCTACACACACTTTTCTGAATACTCCTCATCACATATGATTTTTAAAGCATTAATGATTTAAGGAATAATGACACACATCTTACATCTGCTATTTTTCATAAGCACAAATCAGTGATGTGTGGTAGACGTTTGCAATGCAGTTCACTAAGGCCTACAGGTTTTACATTGTCTCTTTGATAATGTGCTTATATTTTTCTATCATGTTTGTCACTTTCTGTTTCTCAAATGTTTTTTCTGAGTTATACCTGCATTCCTACTGGAAGTGGGAAGAGTGCTAAATTTGGTATACAGATTGTATGCTAATTAGATGCCTAGATTTTTGACTGGACCTACTTTTCAAGGGTCCTTGTTCTTATTTTCAGTGTCTGAGATGTATACCTGTTTGAGGCTGGTAGCGTTAAATATCTTAGCTGTTTTTTGCCTGAAACATGAAGAAACATTGCAAAATGTTTTTTTGTCATTCAACATTTCCACTTGCAGTGATTTAAAGCTTTTTTTCTTCATTTCATAACTTCCAGTTTTCAAATTAGTTTCTATGAAGTTCGGAGCCGCTGGTCCCTGTAATGAACACTTTTGAGCCAAAAATGAATTAACTGTGTCTGGGTAATTGAAGTTTAAGCAGTACTGAGAGTGAATTACCATATGTAAAAATGAGCATTGAAACTGAAGAGTCATTATGTATGAAAAGATTCTGGGAAATGTAACACTACTGGTTTTGATACTGTAATGCACAAATACAAAGCAGAACAATTAACATTTTACTGAAAATTGAAATATGACACTGAGATGAGACTGTGCGCAACTTTGGTACTCTAGTGGTGTTTTTGAAGAGGAAGAATGTAGAAAAAAGATGGGACAATAATATATATATATATATATATATATATATATATATATATGTATATCTGAGAGCATGCACACATCTACAAGAGTATTATCAATAACATCTACACTCCACATAGCAATCAGGTTAAAGGAGATTACCATGTATGTTACCAGATGCAATATGACATGACATCAGCTCTGACATATAGACATATGGCGTCAGGATAGAGAGATTATAAAATCAGCAAGCAAAGGAGAGCAGTATTCCTGGAATTGAATTAGCCCTCAAATCTTAGTGAGTGCCTTCACAAGGTGGACCCTATTTTTACAAAATCTCACCAAGATGACATTGAAATATACAGTGTATTTTTTATCATGGACAGAAACTGGTTAAAAATAAAAAGGGAACTAGGTACAGAAGTTCCAGGATAAAAATGTTTCCATTCCTGGTAGGTGCACTGATGCCAGGGATGGAAACAAATGTTAGTGCAGAATCCTGAAGACACAGAAACATTTCTAAATAGGGTTAGGCCAGGCTCAGGAGGATGGTCCCCCCTCTGCTGTAGAAGGAAGTAGTAAGTCCCCAAAAACATAAAAACCCTCAGGCCAAAAAAAGAGTTACAAAGACAATAATGTGGACTATTGAGGATAAGAAAGAAATTGTATATTGCTACTATTATCCAAGAATCCCAGAATTTCTGGATAAAAGACATTCAAAAAAATTAACAGAGAAATTAGAGGAAAGAAAAATGCTCACACAAGAAAAACTGTTTTGTTCATTAATACAACATATTTATGAAAAACACTATATAGACAAAGAAACTTTGGGCCATTAGGAACAAGGAGCAAATGAGGAAGTGTGAAAATAAAAAGAACAAAAAACATACAGATTCTTGAAAGATATAAAAAAGAAACATCGACATTGGATAGAAAGAGAGATCTAATATGGTATAACCTTTTTGCAAAGGAGAAAGCCAAACTAATCAATACAAAAAACAGTTCTAAATATATTTGAAGAGAACTACAGTTAAAGCCACCCAGATATGGAAAATTTCACAGTAGAAATAGTAAGATCACAAAGGGGTAATGTAGAACAGATTAGTAAAGTAGACGTTAAACAAATAGAAGGTGAAGTTACTGTATACATGTGAAGTGAATGATTTAGTTTAGAAGGTCTAACACAAGTTATGGCACAACAAGATGGAACAATGACTCCCCAATGTAAGGAGAAACAGGTGGAGCTGGAGACATCTGAAGAAGAAATATTGCCATAGGAAAGAATACAAGATTTAATATGGTGCAACATTTATGCAAAGGGGAAAGCAAAACTAATCAATACAAAAAAAGCAGCACCAAAGATATTAGAAGGGAAATACAGGCAAAGGCTTCTGGATATGGATAATTTTGCAATACAAAAAATAGGAAAACAAAAGGGAAAAGTAGAAAAGAGGATTAGCAATGGAAAAGTTAAAACAATAGGAGATGACATTAAGAATTACCTCTGAAGTGAAGGATTTAGTGAAGAAAATCCAACTGTGGTAACATCACAGCATGATGGAATAGTGAGTCCTGAAATGAAAGAAAAACAGGTGGAACAGGAAGAATCTGGTCAGTTGCCACATGATACTCTGGAGCTTTCAGTAACAAACCAGTACAAAAGTTCGGTCAGAGTTACATAGCATGGGAAGGAAGAGGAAATGATGGCAACTCTGACGCGGTCAATATTGTGGAGTAATAGGCCAGTGAGTTTCCATATGAATGAGCAATGAATGACGCAGGATACAGTTGAAGAGAATATGTTACAAGAAGATGTTCAGGAACGTTCTGTAGAATGCCTGCAGGAAACAGACAATAAAGAATATGCCCTCAGTTTAGAAGAAACAGATCTAAGGGAAGAGTTGCTTGATTTAATAGTGACGGATAGACATATTAAGATCAATGAAATAAATAGATTACAGAAAGTCAATAAGATCCAAAATGTTGGATCTTTAATAAAACAAATGAACACGGTAATGAAGACTATTATCAGTAGTTCATGTGATGTAACAGAAGTAAACTGGGTATATTGTTGTGCAACAAAATTAATAACAGATGACATTTTACCACAAAAGCTACAAGGCAATAAGGGAAAGGAAGGGAAGAAATCAAACACCATCACGGACGAAACAAATAGAGAAAACTGTAAAGGAGTTAAACAAGAAGTGTCATTGTTACAAGAGTATAGAAGAGGGAGCATATCAAAAAAATGCTTAGAAAGATAGACATGATAAAAGCAATTAGTAGTATTAGAACAGGATACGAACAAAACTGCAGTAAACTACATCTGGCAAACAGATGTTCCAAAAGAACACACCAACCAGTAGAAACATTCAATTTTATTCCAACAAAGCTTTAAGGAAAACTCCCTTCACCAGTGTTTAACTAACATTTAAAATCACATGATTTTATACTTCATTTCAAACAACACATGACACAGCCAATGAATACATTCATAAGAACAATTAATTATGCAAATGAAGTATGCAAATGAAATATTAAAAAGCTTACACGCTAAAAAAAATCGTCCTTAAAAGACATCTTCCATAAAAATATATACATATATCTTTCATATTTCCATGAAATGACATAAGAGAATAAACCTATTGATTTATTTATATTGCTTTTGTTTTTTTAGCCAGGACAGGTTTTATTGTGTTCATATTGTTCAGTCCTGGATACTTGACGGCTTCAAGTAAAGTAATCCATTTATACTCAGCCACATCTAGTCTATTTATCATATCCCCACCTCTGATTTTCTTATATATTACTTCTAACACTTTAAACCTAAAAATTTGCATTTCATTATTATCAATAATGTACTTAGCTATTAGTTTCTACCTTCCTTTTAATTTCTGACTTGTGCTCAATTATCCGATCTCTTAGACGTCTGGAACATTTCCCAACATAGAAGCATCTACATCTTTCACATGTTCCTAAGTAAACTATAAATGTAGTGTTGTGGTTTACCTGATATCTAATTTAATATCTAACGTCTGTTACAAGGGGTTGAAAGTACTGTTCTTCACAAATATCCTTACAACTACATACTTTACATGAAATGGTCCCATACCTAGTTACCTTAGGAATAGTTGCATTCATATCAAAATCTTTATAACATAATTGTCTTTTCAAATTTAGACACCTCCTATAGGTGAACCCAGGTATATGCCCCAAGACTGAGATAAGCTCCTGCATGGTCATTAAAATCCACCAGTGCTTACAACTAATATTTTCTACTTGCTTAACCCTGTTTGTATATGTAATAACATACCTTACTGCTACTGTTTCTACATTCTTCTCATCAGACGTCATATCCATAATTGTCTTCTCTCCAAATATAGGGCTGGCCCGATGCACTTTATCTTTTAACATATTATTCATGATGTTTTTTATTAGTTCAGCATCATAACCCCTATTTACAAAATCAATGAATAATTGTCCCATTTGCTCTTTACATCTCTTTTCATCAGTATTAAGTTTACTAATTCTTAAAAATTGCCCTTTTAATATACCTTTAAAGATATGCCTACTATGCATGCTCTTAGCATGTTTACATTTGTTAACTTGTACTTCTTTCCTCTGAACAGTAGTAGCAAGTTGACCATGTTCCTTAAGTAAATGCACATCTAAAATTACAATATCAATGTTAGAAGAAGTCATCTTAAATTGTAAAAAAGAGGTAGTACCGTTCAAGTACTGTATAAAAGGATTCAAATCATTGAGGGATCCTTTACAAATTATAAAACAGTCATCTGCAAAATGCTGATAAAAGCATACATTATCTTTAAAAGGGTTATTGCTATTATTTATAAACTCACTTTCCCATTCATGTAATACCATATATGAATATGTATTAGCCATAGGTGTTCCCATGGCAATACCACTTTGTTGCAAAAAAGGTTGCCCGATAAACAAAAAAAATTCTTTGTTAAAACAATTTTAATCAAACCACACCAATTCTCTATGCTCCTACCATCCATGTCTGTATTCTTACATAAAACATCATGTGTGGCATTCATTCCATAATCATTCAGTATTACGGTAAAAAGAGAGTTTATATCAAGTGTAGCCATCATATAATCAGCATCTAAATTCTGCTTATACCAACTATAAAGTTTAGTTAAAAATCATTATTTGTGTCCTTTAAACTACTAGGACAAAACACCAAGTCTTTACATAAAACATTCTGCATATAAATAGATGACTCGGTCACCCAGCCCCTTCCTGAAACAATAGGTCTCATTGGGGGGCGTGTAATTGATTTATGAAGTTTAGGGATCCCATATGTCATTGGTGTGACTGGACGTGAAAGTGTAAAATAGTTAAAAAACTCTAAAGAAATATTGTTTTGCAATTGAAGCTCATATATATGCATATTTACATCTGCTATATGTTATCTTACTTCATCAAAGGTAATTACTCTAAAAGTCATTTCATCAGATAAAAATTCTTCCATTAAAGCATTATAATCACTTGTTCAACAAAGCAATAGTCTCACCTTTGTCTGCTTGCCTAATTACTATATTGTCATCATAGCATAGATCCTTTAATGCTTTAAACTCTTCATATGATAAATTATATGCATTTTTCTTTCTGAAATTTCTATATTCATACAATTTATTTATATCCTGCTCACAAATAGACATAAACGCATTTAACACGGGGCAATTATTTGGAATAAAGACACTAGATTTCTTACAAACAGTACTACGCTCATGCAGTGTGTCTTTAAAAATCAATTTTAAATTCACATTTCTAACGAAAGTCTTTAGGTCATTTATTGCATCAACAACTGTATCTGACCTCGGTATAAACTGCAGACTTTTGTCAAATAATTTCTTTGTGGCTTCTGTTAAATTATAGCTAGATAAGAGGAAATGATAGCAACTCTGATGCAGTTAATATTGTGGAGTAATAGGCCAGTGAGTTTCCATATGAATGAGCAATGGATGACACAGGATGCAGTTGAAGAGAATATGTTACAAGAAGATGTTCAGGAACGTTCTGTAGAATGCCTGCAGGAAACAGACAATAAAGAATATGCCCTCAGTTTAGAAGAAACAGATCTAAGGGAAGAGTTGCTTGATTTAATAGTGACGGATAGACATATTAATACCAACGAAAGAAATAGATTACAGAAAGTCAATAAGATCCAAAATGTTGGATCTTTGATAAAACAAATGAACACGGTAATGAAGACTATTAACAGTGGTTCATGTGATATAACTGAAGTAAACTGGGTATATTGCTGTGCAACAAAATTAATAACAGATGACGTTTTACCACAAAAGCTACAAGGCAATAAGGGAAAGGAAGGGAAGAAATCAAACACCATCACGGAAGAAACAAATAGAGAAAACTGTAAAGGAGTTAAGGCAAGAAGTGTCATTGTTACAAGAGTATAGAAGAGGGAACAGATCAACAAAAATGCTTAGAAAGATAGACATGATAAAAGCAATTAGTAGTATTAGAACAGCCCAGGATCTATCATACGAGATTGCAAAAAATAAACTAAAGATATTAGCACAGGCAGAAAAGCTTAGAATATATGCAAATAAATATAAAGGAAAAGTGCAAAATAAGCAATTCACTGATGACCCAAAAAAACTTAAACAGGCAATTGGGAAACAAAGAGAAATAGAAACACCACCAAAAAAAGGGAAAATATTTATGAAGACCCTGTGGAACATAACACAAATGTATGTATAGAGAAAGTAAAAGAAAACGTAAGAAGTTCAAATGGACAGGATATGAAATGGGATGAAGTAACAGCCAGAGAAACTGAAACAAAATTAAGAAAAGCTCCTAATGATAAAAAACCCAGACTTCGATGCAGTGCCTAACTAACTACTGGCTAGAAAGTATTAAAATCATTACACAAAGATTTAACCCTGAGTAAGAAGTACTTATATAAGCATCGCGAACACACACCAACCTGGTTAACAATTAAAACAATGCTCCTCCTTAAGAGTGAATTTGCAAGCTATCCTAAAAACTATAGACCAATAACTTGCCTTCCGACAATGTATAAACTATATGATGGAGACAGAGTTTATTGTCATTTAGAAGAAAACTCAGTCATTGCAATAATGAAAAGGGTAACAAAAGAAAGTCATATGGAACAAAGGATCACTTGTGGAAAAAAGTGTTATAATGAAGAATTGTTAAAAGATGAATAATCTAAGTATGGCATGGATAGGTTACCAACAAAGCATTTGACAGCATCCCACATTTATGGATAAAGGAGTGTTCACAGATGTGTAAGATGCATGCTGCATTGATCAATTACATTACAGTGACCATAGAACAGTGGCAAACCACTTTGCAGCTAAGCTATGCTAAAAGACAAATTGTTATCTCAGGGATAAAAATTCAAAGGGGGATATTCCAGGATGAGTCTTTGTCACCCCCATATTTTGTCTTGCTGTCTGCTTAACAGATTAGGTTTTGGTTACAATTTGGCTCCCAGATAACAGCAAATGTAAAGACTTCTCATCTTGTTTATGTGGATGATTTAAACCTGTATAGTTCATAAGATGAGAAACTGAAATCACTACTGGAAGTGGTCAAAACCTTATCAGATGATATAGGAATGTTATTTGGTCTTGATCAATATGCAAACGCAACACTTAAAGCAGGAAAGCTGTCTGCAGCACCAATAAACTATCAGTCTGGGACAGGAATGTGATATAAAGAAACTTGAGCAGGAGGGAATGTATAAATGTTTGGGAAGTGATAAAGGATTGACAATAATATATGAATAAATCTGAACAAAACTCAGTAAAGAATATTTTAGAAGACTAAAATTAATGTTGAAAATAGCCCTGACATCTAGGAACAAAGTCCAGGTTATAAACCAATTTACTATTCCTGTACTAACTTACAGTTTTGGGGTGATTGTCTGGCACCAAAAGGTATTGGATCAGCTGGACAAGAAAACAAGAAAAATGTTTCATGTTTGTCAAATGATATATAAAAGTCAGTGTATAGCAATATTATATATTCCTCATTCTGGAGGACTTATGGGCCTCCTCAAAACTGATTACATGTATAGATCTCCAATTGTAGGACTGCATACTTATCTGCTGACCTCATCAGATCCAAACATAGTGAAAGTTTTGAACATGAAGATAACAAATCTAAGATAATTCCCTGCTTAGTTTAGCAGAAGCATATTGGTATCAAACAGGAATGGAATTCAAACCATAAGTAAACAAAAATCAGGCAGCATCTGAATGTGCCAAAAAACAAAAGAAAGAACAGATATAAGGAAAATTATATGATAAGAAGGCAAGAAATATGGAAAAGGCATAAATATAATTGCAAAAACAGAAAACTCCTGGAACAACCTCATGTCACTCAGGATCTGACACAGGAATGGGTTCTGAGGAAGTCTGGGATTTATACAGATGAAAGCGCTTAACTTGCATTATTTTTTGTGTTGACTGTGTCTTTGGATAATAAACTGGGTCGTACTTCTGCAGTGGTGCATTACTTGTTTCTTGGTTTTTGTTGGACTACTCACTTTTTGGAGATTTACAGGAATGTGTAAGGAGAGATGAATTTAAATCAAAAGATGAAAGGTTAATATTAGAGGCCCAGGATAATGGAATATGTACATGTTGGTTTGCAAAGTCCATTGAACATGTGGGAGAAACAGACAAATGCAGGTTGTGTAAAACAGAACTGGAAACAGTTGCACATCTTATTGCTGGGTGTCATATACTAATGACAGAGGGCTTGCATAGCTGAAAGGCAAAATAACATGGCAAGACTGTTGCATTGAGGATTATGCAAACATTACAATATTGAAATAGCTGAAAAGCATGGGAGACATGAGCCACAAATCATTATAAAAATGATGAAGTTGATATCAAATGGGGTCACCTATTACTAGCAGTTATAGATGTGAAAAAAAACAGATATACTGGTCCATGAAAAGAAGACAAAAGTAGCAAGGATCATTGGAATTGCTATACTCAGTGATTATAGTGTCTTACATACAGACAAAATGATAAAACAAATCAGTATCAGTGTGGTGACAAATCCAGTACAAATAAGGTAATTCAAAGAATAGTAAAAAACATGTACCTGGAACCATGAACAGTAAAAAGTATGTTTAAATGGTTATCCACCAAGTTGTTAAACTCACTTCAGTCAAAGTGCATGCAAATGCTAAAAACTCAAAATGCAGTTCAGTCAAATTGCACACAAATGCAAAAAAACTTGGGGTCCAAATGCAAGTGCGAAAAAACATTTTTACCTGGTAGGCTTCATCAGGTAAATGGCAGATGAATTGCATGGATGAGTATATATAGCATTTCAGTCACACGATTAAAAAGTCACATGTTTAGAAGAAATCATATGATTAAAAAACTCCATGTTTAAAAGGAACCAGTGAAATTAATTTTTAGTATTCATGCACACTTTGACTGAACTGATTTTAGCAACTTGGTGGATAACCCATTAAGCATACGTTTACTGTTCATGGTTCCAGGTGCATCTTTCTTCTCTTCTTTGTCTTACATACAGAGAGACATACAAAGTCATAACATACCATTGAATTGTAGGCAGAAATGAGGCAATATAGAAAAAAGATACCCAGAATTTTCCACTAATAATAGGAGCAATGGGTATCATAAAAAAGACTCTACAGTCATATTTACATATGTGACTGATACATGGAATTCCATATGATTTACTGAAAGAGTCAATACTGGGTACATTTCAGGTGCTGTGAAGAGAACCTTTGGCTAACATCAAAGATTGAAAACATACTACTTTCATAAACTTTAATCATGCTTTGCCTTAGGATTGGGGCCCATTCCTGTCATGGAATTAGAAACCCAAAAGACTTGGAGAAATTAAACCTGGGTAAAAACGTATAAAAGATGGTGTGCTGTGATCATTTTGTGTATAATATGTCATCCTTTCCCCCCAAATAACCAAACCACACTGCCTGTATGAGTGAAATACAATGTATGGCATCTCAAGCAACTTGTAGCATAATACCTATAACTGAACATGATTAACAAGTGAATAGTCAACCTGAAGGACCAATGATCATGGTCATGACATGTAATTAGGACATAGTTAAGTGTGGGGACCAATGTGCATAGTGATTTAACATCGCAAGCATATGACAGAATTCAGGGGAAGTGATCTGTGGGTTACTCTAAATTACAATAGGCTGTTAGTTTTCCCTTATGTCAGGTGGCAGATTTTTTTCTACCAATCTAGAAGAAAGGGAGTGGCGAAAGACTTTGTCTCTTTTTTATGAGATAATTTGAGGTATTCAAGGATTATACATGTTAGCAGATCAACATGTGTTCTGTAGAGTTTTTTGCCCAGGTGCTTGGCATGTTGGCTGTGGCAAGGCTTTTTACAGAGTAGGTGTTACTTGTGTGTAAACAGTGCCTGACTACAACAGATTTCGGTCTTTAGCTGAGGCAATGCAAGCACCTAAGATGCAAAACTGTGATGGTCTATAGCTTTTATTTTGATGATAAATATAACAATGTTGTTACAGGGAATGCTCAACTTCTCAGTGTTTGTTTATTCCACAGATCAGTTCCCTTTATCTCACCTGATTCATGCAGGGGCATACTCCCTAAATTTCCTTTTGCCATGACCGTATCTCTTTACCAGTCTTCTGACCCTTTCACACCTCGCTCACTTATTTCTTTATTTTGATATATTAAGCAGGTGGGTGAACTAGTACATGAACCTTTTACAGCCACAGCCTAGAGGATTGTTTACAGTGCTGTATACAATGATACATTTAAGACTAATAAGTATGTGGCTTTAGATCTTTTAACCTTTAAGCCTTACTTCCATTTTGTCTTTATCATGGTATGTATCGAGTGTGAGATTATGGACTATAATGTTCTGCTTACATGATTTTATTTGTGGATTGATATCAAAAGTGTAGCCATTTATAAATGACTAACATATTTGTGCCTGGTGGTTGAAAATGAGGAAAATTAGTTCACTTGACCTGAACAGTACATATGTAAAGTAGTTGCTTTTGGTAGGAAATATGTTGGACTGTTAGCATAGCTTTTGTTGCCATTGACTTAGCCATCTTTACCATCTGCCTTTTTTTTCTCTTTTTTTTTTTGTAAAACATACCTTTATACCATCATTATTTATGTAGTTTATTGCCTTTTGACTCAGGAAAAATCCTGCTTGTATTAACAGGGGACTGACAGGTTACAAAATATTGCCAACTTGTGTGTATATTATCTGATATTATATTTTACATATATTTAGCCAGAACATTGTCGAGCTTTATAATTCTCTTTTTTTTTTTTTTTTTTTGCCTCTTCACAATAAATATCAGAGGCCTGCACTATAAAATTTTATGATAAACCAACCGTTTAGGTATTCACCTGGCCCTCATTTTCACCCCTCCTTTTTTCCTACGCTTTTCTCCTGTTCACTTCTCTGTGCTGGAAGTCATCATGGTACAATGTAAAGTTAAATGTAGATTTATCATATCTGTTTATTTGGTTTACCTTTATAAAGGCAATAAACAGTCGGGCGAACAGCAAGTGTTTGAAAGGCGGTTTGCAAATTTTGCAAATGCCGAAAGAAAAAAGGTTCAAATGTACAATGAGCAAATGCACAGTGACATTCGCTCATTGCACATTTGACATTGTGGGGTGGATTGCACTATAGTGGGGATCGGGAAATGGTTCCATTCCCCACTGTAGTGCGATCTCGGAGTTAGAATAATAAAGTAGGTGGGTGTGGGGGGGTGCAGCCACCCACATGGGGGGGTGCAGGCAGGCTTGCCCCCTGCTTTACACTTCATTTTATTTTTGTTCGACATTAATGTTCGAAAAACAGCGAATCTGCTTTTTGATTTGCTGTTTTTCGAACGTTAAAGACTGTCGACGTTTTCACTTTCGTCACTTATATGAGCACTTGAACCACTGCGATTCGAGTTTATGAAGGTAAACCATTTATTTATCTCTTTCAAGACCAGTTTCACACAAGAAAGTATGAATCTCACCTGAGAAGCAGAAAAGCATACCTGGAGTTCATGTACTTCCACACATTCAGAATTTGTTTTAATTATCAGTAACCTGGCACAACCTTATTTGATATCTTGACATTTTTTTTTTCAGATTATGCTAGTTTTCCTCTTGCATCATAGATCTTAGTAGGACTTTGAATATGGTTGGTACAAATTTCTTTTCTGTCCATCGTTATTTGTCTTTTCCTTATTTTTATTAATGTTCTGACTTTTGCTTTTATTTTTGGTGATTAAATAGTTACAGTTACACCTTAGAATAAGTATACAATGTTCTCCTGTATCCAGTTTTATATTTCCCATTTTAAAACTTCACTCTTATTGAATAAAAACTGGACTCATCATGCTACTGTTAATGCAGTAATGTGACATATGAGCTTTTTACATTTCCAGACCAAATGAATAACAATGTATTAGATGCATCCTTGAAAGCTGGTACAGAGCAGACTCATGTCATCTTTCATATAGTTTTCTTTTTCATATTTCAGTCATCTATATATTTGCATTATCACATTATTAGACCAATTTTATTGTGTCAGGGTTTTGCTTCCCGTAATACATAATATATTAAGGCTGTGGCAAGAGCATACAAATCTTCGTTACATTCAAATGCAGTGAGTCAGCTCATAAAAATAACCCAGGAGAATACAGAGCAAAAAAAGGAAAGGCTACCTGCAAGATAAGTTTGCATTTTTCCCAACTATTTGCTAAAAAGTGGTGCTGCTTGGATTTTTGCATAGCACCTTCCATTTAACTCTGGACTATTTATTCTAACAAAGAAGTATTCTTTTCAAGAAAAAAGCCTGTTGGTAAATTACTATCACATTGCAAGGACTTAACACTTCCAAAGCTCAATATAATTTATAAGTATCAACAAGAAAAACTGGTCATTGTAGCTGGAGATGCACATTTTATTACTAATAATGCAGAAAACTTTTTTTTAAATACATAGTTCATTGATAGAGCTGCTTAAGCAACTGACAGTTTTATAACTGGACTGAACAGGAAGAATGTTGCAAAGATTCCTCACACCTTTGATAGTTCATATGCTTATTCTGGTTAAATGGGCTTAAGGGGCAATTCATTTGATGTCACAAAACAGCATTGCACATTACTGTGAATGGCTATTTCTAGTGATACTGATAGTTTCAGATGGATACATCAGATTAGTGCTCAGACTCATTATGTGGAGTTTTTCCTTGCAGGCACATTCACGCAATATATAATGAAAAGATGACATCATATAAATTAACAGCTGTCACATTTGCTAAGCTAGTAAGACTGAATTTTGTACAGTCTCAACATAATTTAAATGTAGAATAGATTATTCATGCAAAGTGATCATTTACAACATTTTCTAAATGAAAACTGCCCTTCAACACCTATCACAAGAAAATATTGCAGGGGGCTTCAGAAAACTACATAAATTAGTGGGCAGATTAACAGCACAGCAGGATATCCATTGCATTACTGATATTATATACCCTCTAACTATGAAGGTGATAATAGAGTTGTCACATATTTTAAAAACTTTTCTTTCATATTTCAAAACATTTCTTCTCATGTCGCTAGCTCTGAGAGTGGAATTATTGCTTTATTACCAAAGCCATTTGCAAATGCTTTTCCAATGGAATGGGATAGATAAGGTCAGAGACCTTCATTTACATGATATGAATATCAGCAGAGCCTTTAAAAGAGGAATATATGTCAAAGGTATTTAAAATGATTTAGAGCGTTAGCAAAATAATGTGGAGAGCAATAATGTGCTGGAATGGGGGATTCAGAGACACACGTAATGTGACTGGGTAAGAAGAAATAATAGCTCAGTATGCACCCCATGAAAGTGAGCAGATGATGCTATGTAAATGAATGTTAATATGCTAAAGAGATCCATTGCATATGATAGTGATTAAATCAAACAGAGCAGCATGAACAAAAATGTGTTAAATTAGGGCAATGAGCCATGGTGATCTGCTTTTCTGAATGCCTTCACCTTTTGGTTTGCTTGGTATCACCTATGCTAACATACTAGGAGTATAATTTTTTATAGCTGGTCTGTGTGTGCTGCTGACTGCCATGGTAGACAGTATACAAGATATTGCATTTTGCTGCTGTCTGTGTCTCATAAGTGTCTACTAGCAGCTGATGCCCCATCACCTTTATGACCATCATATTGACAACTGCCACTGTGTCGACAGAGACACTATACAGGAGTTAGTACACATGTGCTGTTCTCACATGGAATCAAAGGGGATCCATAGACTGCCTATCCCAGTGGACTTGAAAGTCTGTGCAGCTATAGACATCCTTACTATAAGAATATCTGAAAGGGGCAACATTAGATTTTAATGCAAACAAATACTATAACTGTAACAATGCTGCATTCTGTCTGTGACTCCCATCACTATATGGCATTCAGACAGCTACATGCCAATTATATACCTCGTCCATGGGTTATCACTCTTGCATGTCAATTGTTGCGGAATGACGAATGTCTGTATGTACGTGTCTGAGAAATCCATTCACAGTTGCAAGTCACTGTCCCTACCTGGTATAAACTCCTGTAGTCACTTGGGCAGTTTCCACCAACCAGTCTCCTATATCTAAAAGCAAAATAAACAAACAAACAAAAAAAGAAAACAGGTATGAAGTGTCTATATCTTTCCATGGTGAAGGATACTAGGAATTCCTCCTTGTACATAAGATGCCTCTGTGTTGTGGTCCACTGTCAATGGTCAACCTGTCTCTAGCACGGAATAACATGATAGTAATCTTGTGACACACCTGTTCTGTTATCTTATTCTGGCTGTCAACTGCATTGATGTTCTACACCAGACCTTGCCACACCAGGATAAAGAAGGTCTTGTCTGATTTACCATTCTCAAAGATATGCATATGATGTGCTTGTAAGGCTTGTAGTGGCATATCCGTGTTCAGCATGGTTAACTTTTCCAGCCATCACTGTTCATTTTTCACAAGTAAAGATGTCCACCTCTGGGTTACTAATATGTGGATCATTGTGTGTATGTGCTTGCTTTTCCATTTCAGCTGACAAATGTCCCAGTATGGCCCTTTGTCCCTTTATGGTAGCCATGGGTCTATATGCTACTAGATAGTAACCATTCTAACACTTTACCATAGTCTGATAACTATGAGCTGTGGGCATGTTAGCAATGCTTGCCATTCTTGAAACAGTCTGGCCTGGTATTCTGGTTGACCTATATCCTCATGTAGCATGTCATGTTGTCTTTGTGCATATAGAATAGTGTTATGACAACTACACAGCTGAGCGATGACTGGGTCTCACCATGTTTCATGCAACCCAAAAGGTTTAGCTCATCAGCAAGACTACAAAACATTATTTTCTGTCCTCTCTGCCCTGTCAGATAGGACATTCCCAGCAGGAGTGCAACCTTTGACCTGTCCCCCTTTGTCTGCCAGGATGAGTTCCCAGCAGGACTGAATCCTGTGTTGCCCTGTCAGGGTGAGATTCACCCCAACCCATCTCGTCACTATCATGCCCTATGCAGTGTTATCTCCACATACTCAAGTGCTCTGTTGCAGTGCCTGGCATCTCCTTTCAGCTTTGTATCTTCAGTGCAATCCTGCCGTCCATTAACAGTAGCCTACCCTAGTGTCATTTTGCCTATATGATAGTATACTCTGGTATCCACGGTAGTCTGATTCTCTAATCTGCTTGACATAATGCAGTCCCCCATAAAATACTAATTGAATTTTTTATTTTATTAAAATGGGGGTTTTGCATAGTAGCTATGATAATCCAGGGATTTAATGTGATTTCCTCTGAATCACATCTATCATATGATAAGTTATCAGACCTATGGGGGCCTATGCCTGCTTATTCCCGGATGGGAGGACATGTATGGTATGTGCTTGTGCACAGTCATTAAAAAGCATGGCCATGGTACTATAAGTGTGTGTCACGCCATATATCATGTGCTTCAAGCTACTGTTAATGTGCATCATGCCCACCAGGGCATGTTGAGTGATCTCTACTATGAACTATGATCAGTGGCAGTGTACATCAAGCTAATGTTTGCTCCACCATTACATATAGTGAGTGGACATGGCCTCTCTTGAACACAGGGACCATAAGTAGCATCTGCTAGACAATTAAAGGGCCCTCTTTATAAAGCTGACACCTGGAACCAAGCTCACCAGGACAAAGAGTGAAGCCACTGTCATCACCCACTCTGATGAGCAATACAGACACAAGAACTGTTCTAGAAATGTGTCACCAAAACATTTTCAACAAGTAGGAAGAAGAGATTAGTGAAAAAGAGACACATTTACATTGTAAGCCTTATGTTCTTAGTTAGACACTGTATAGTAGACATAGCAACTATAGCTGCAATTGTCTGTTGTCATGGATAGGCTGTGCTCTTTACCATTTGATTTATGTTTCTAATGCCATGGGAGATCGGTACAGGAAGCAAGATAGGATCTCCCAGTGGCAGGCCACATGTAGTGCATTGCTGGCAGTAGTTTACTATTTTAATAAACTTTATCACACATTACTAATGTGTTGTATTTGTGTCCTTTTTTATTTGCTTTACTGCTTTGTTTTTCTCCATTTACTTTTTTTAATACAGGATCATCCATGATGTATGTAGTGGTGAGATAGTAGCTACCATGCACTGCATTAGCAACTGTTCTTACTGCTGAGTGGGACCTAAATACTCTCCTCCCTGTAAAAGATTATGTGAAGGGATGATTGATGGCATCTGTGGCTACCTGTCAGCAAGGAGGTAAGAGCTTTTTATATGAAAATGATGCAGAGAGGCCCTCCTGGAGAACCCTAATGGACATGCTGCATCTGATGAAGTGCAAGGTAAACTGGACACTAGATGTCCACATTGGCACCCTGGAACATGTTTATGTGTGATGGATAGAAAGCTGTGCTGCCGATCAACAAACCCTGACTATTTGGCCACCAGAGGCAGAGCCCACCTATGATGTAAGTCATGGAGGTGAATGACGTCCAAGTAGCTTCTCTTCTGGGCTTATTTGGCAGGTCCTCTTCATCCTTCAGATTTGCAATCATTGTGTTCTCCATTCTTCTGTTTTACTCTCCATTCCTCTTTGTAGCCACTTCCTTTTCAGCATCAGCTGCCCTCCATCTGTCAGTTGTTGCCTCCTTATGTGTCACTTCCTCCCCTAGAAGACTTTGCCTGCATTATACAATTTTTATCTCACCCTGCTTCTTTTCTATTACCCTCTTTCTTAGATGCACTTTCCCCTTCCTGTTTCCCTCATCTATCTTTCCTTTTTTAAAAGGCTGTATTTGTATCCACAGAAAATAGCCTTTCCCCCAACACCAAACTTCCCTTTTTGTTGTCCTTCTGTGTGTTCCCCTATTTTCTTTCCTCATTTCTTGCTGTGTTACCTAAAATGACTTGACACTTTTCACTAGTGCCCCTGTATGTGCTGCACATTTTAACTAGGAAGCAGCTATGGGATATTTTCAATGCATGTGTGAATACGTACATAGCACTGAGAATGTCATCTGCATGTTCCTTTCCCTTGGGTTTCAATGATCATTCATAGCATGATCAGACTTACTTTTTAATTTGGGGTTTTGGCTATTTCTCTTCACCCTACAGTTTTTCCTTTGGGGTTTAATGAGACCCTAACCTATAATGTACCTTACATACCATACATTGGTCATGCCTATCCTAAATATAGCGGCATTCACTGTGAGACCCTCTTGCATTAATCAATTTAATACTATCTGTAATTTTGTTGAATGAGAATTCCAGTTTGTGAAATCAATCACATTATTGTCAAGGTAAGCTGCAGCATAGAGTTGGAGGGGTTTCAAGTCCCTATCCATACATTTTTTGAAATGTATCCAGAGTGCCATGAAAACAAGGATCTATATTATAACATTGAATTTTATAAAGTTTGAATGTTATAATATTGAACCAGTTTTGTTGAGCGCTGAAAACAGCGAAGGTGTAGGACACCAAATTCTTTCTCAGGGAAAGAATTCGGTGGGCCGTTGCTGTGGCTTCTCTGTTTTCAGCCTTCGATATGTTGGAGCATTACGAGTCGGGTTCAGGTAAGTGTGTGATTGTGTGTAGGTTAGGGTTAGGGGGCGGGTTAGGTGAGTTAGGGTTAGGGAGCTGGTCAGGTAAGTGTGCGGTTGTGTGGACATTAGTGTTAGGGTGCGGGTGAGGTAAGTGCGCGATTGTGTGTAGGTTAGGGATAGGGGGTGGGTTAGGTGAGTTAGGGTTAGGGCCTGGGTCAGGTAAGTGTGCAGTTGTGTGTAGGTTAGGGTTAGGGGGCGGGTTAGGTGAGTTAGGGTTAGGGCACGGGTGAGATGAGTGTGCTATAGTGATGGACCTTAGGGTTAGGGTCGGGTTAAGGTAAGTGGATAGCTAGTAGTGTATGTAAAGTTTAGTTTAGGTTTAGGTGTAGGAGTGTATGTCTGTGGATTGCTGTTTTTTGTGTGTGTTTGTGTTGTGTGTATGTTTCTCGGAATAGCGATTTTTTTCTCCAGGAAAAAAATCGCTATTCTGACTGTCCGATGCTTGCGGATTTCGGTTTAGGGTTCGATATTATAACATTCGATCTTTGTAGATTTCGATGTTATAGTATAGACCCGAAAACAAAACGTTATATGGTGCATTGGAAAAATTCTTCTGTCATGGAGAAAGCTGTTTTTTTCCTTAGAGTCTTGGGACTGAGGGATTTGCCAGTAGCCTTTGGTTAATTCTAACATCATGAAGAAGTGAGACTTCTCCATCCACTCCATTACCTTACATTCACCAGGGGCTTGGGACAGGTGGTAAAGTTTGATATGCTCCTTTATTTTTTAAAATTATTACAGAACCAGATAGTTCATCTGGCTTTGGCACCAACACTATAAGGCTGTTCCATACCACACACTATTAAAATTTTTGTTCACGCCAGGTTTTAGCATCTTCTTTATTTCCTCCTGTAAGATCTGTTTTGGAACTTTGGGGTCCTACATAGTCTGAGATTTGCCTTTTCTTCTAGGATAGTCTCAGTGTTGTGGATAATGGGAGTGACTAACTCTGGTAAGTCTGAAAATATGTGAGCTTGTTCCATAAGATCAAATTGCAAACACAGACACACACACACACACACACACACACACACACACACACACACACACACACACACACACACACACACACACACACACACATACACACACAAATACTGATAAACCCCTCTGCTGAGGCACTCACACAAAAATACAGAGAAAGCCCTGTGCTTAGGTATTTTCAGAATCATAGAAATGAGTACATAAGGACTCAGAACCCACCCAATATAATGCAGCAGCCTGACTTGGCAATGTTGAGATTCATTTCACAGACTGGATTTCTCATCTCACAAAATTACAAGACTCATTAACATTTCTCTGATTCTGACATTGACTAAGTAGAAAGTTTCCCTCTGTGTGTGTGTGTGTGTGTGTGTGTGTGTGTGTGTGTGTGTGTGTGTGTGTGTGTGTGCGTGTTTGTGTGTGCATGTGTGTGTGTGTGTGTGTGTGTGTGTGTGTGTGTGTGTGTGTGTGTGTGTGTGTTTTGTGTTGTAACTTGACATTTTCACTATTCTGGGAGATTTCCTAATTGAAAGGATAAATCTGTTCAGGGAAAACTGATTTGTCTAGATTCTCTTGTTTGTCCAGCAGCAGGAATATGATATGCTGGACATCTTGGGTGTGAATCCCAAATAAGTGCTGATATCATCATTTCACTTCAGTGATTCTAACTTCTATAAGCTAAAATCTAGGACTTTTGTTTTGGATGGCAATCTGAATTATTTAATTAACTGAGGCAAACTGCTTTTGCCAGCTGACGACATTTGATCCTGCTCTTACCATACTGACCTCTGAAGTAATTTAGTAAATGAACTTAACTAAAAATGTATTTTCACTCATGGAGATTAAGACTACAACTCACTTTGTTACTTGAAATTCTCTACGGTGAGCATTCTGTTAGGTTGCTCCTTGTGGCCTTGTTTGAGCCTTTTATATGCTCCCTTCCTGGAGTCAGTCCCATTCACATTCCTTCCTCAGTTCTGTCATTCTGCTCCACTACAACTCTAAAGAGGATTTCTTCTTCCTTTTAGATTTTCATCACTATATCTCATAGTCCCCTGTGCCATAGCTTATATAACAACTCATAGGTGCAAAAGCCAGTGGAGGTTTGAATAACTTGCCTTGCAGAAAATCTGAAATAGGATAACATCTGGTCCCATTTCTTTCTGACAGCTTCTATTACCTTCTTCAACATCATCTTAAGGGTCTTTTGAAGCTTTCTACTTAACGTGCTAATTGGGTGGTACACCGATGACCTAAAATGTTTTACTTAAAAGGCCTGCTGTAGATGTTTCACAATCTTGGACATTAATTTGTTGTTGTGGTCAGTTAAAATTTCCTTGAGCAACCTTTCTCTTGATGAAAGCAGAGCCAACTCCCTGGCTGTTTTCTAGCCTTGTAATTGGCATTGCAAAGATGGACAGCCTTATGGAAATGGGTAGCACAGTCGTACAGTAAGTCCTGAAGTCACACCTGACCACATCCATGCTCCACCAGCTCTCAATAGAAGAGTAAAAAAAATGTCTTTGACTTGCTGTGTGACTGGCTACCTACAGTATAGCAGCCAGTCTACAGAATCCAACTCTTTAAGTGAAGAGAAAAAAAAAAGCTGAACTCAACTGCTATACCTGCATTTCAGTACAGAAAAAAAAAAGTGCAGAGGTCTGAAGTGCACCCCCAACACTTTGCGCTTGCAGCAATTCCCCCCTTCACCCCACCCTTGCTATGCTGCTATTCACCCAAAATCTTGATCATATTTGCTGTGGCCTCATCTGAGTCTGATGTTGTCCCTAACTGCATCTCTTCAGTGCTGTTCTTAGCTCTTCTGTGGTGGGCTCTCCTTCCTTTTTCATCACTGGCAGTGTCTGAAACAGTACTGAGGTTTTCTTCATTCAAATGCTGTTTGAAGTACTCCTTCCATCTGCTTTTAATATTTTGTGGACTGTTGAGCAGATTCTTGCTGGCATCCCTTGTGAACTGTGTCTGATGCGTATTATCTTTCTATCTTTGCCATCTGCCAAGTCACTTTCTAGAAATTGGTAGAATACATGATATCTTAAAAGAGATGAATCTTCCCATCTCTTATTTAATTATAATGAGGCAGTTAAAAGATTTGGCCATA
The DNA here is from genome assembly GCF_019279795.1 of Protopterus annectens. Taxonomy (NCBI): domain Eukaryota; kingdom Metazoa; phylum Chordata; order Ceratodontiformes; family Protopteridae; genus Protopterus; species Protopterus annectens. Next base: position 666,383,546 of record NC_056728.1, on the reverse strand, counting down.
AATTATTTTACCAGTTCTGAAATAAAAAAAGAGGAACTAGTTATTTCAGGTCATCTGTGGGAAGCATTGCAACAAGATAGAAAATACATATCCTCAGCATATAAAATGGCAAAAGAGAGAAAATATAATAATCATATTCTGTTATCCAAATACTGAACATTAAAATCTGTATCACTTCAAAAACTGGTCTTTCAATTGATGATATTTAACAATGCATATTATACCCATCTTACACTTCATAAATTTGATTCAAAAGTCACCTAAATGTTACACATGTTCTGGAGTTGCAAGTGCATTTATAAATTAAAACTCAACACTCTCCTGGGAATTTCTGATTTTACATATTCCACTGGAGAATTTGGACAAAACAAAAAGATTGTAATTATGAATATTAGTTTACTAATGAAATTATATATAATTAAGCATATATTAGTGCACAAATTGTTAATTAGAAATAATAAGTTTGGCATAGTGGTTCCTATCCACGATTAGATAGAAAATGTAGAAATAATACAAATTATTGGCTTGAGTTGGTTTATAATTGTCTTAGATGCTTTTATGTTTAATTTTTGTGATTTTAATTTCCTGTACTTGGTTAAAATTATATTTATTCTTATTGTATTATAGGAAATTCGTGAAATGTATAATGGTTTGGCAAAACAATAAAAATGAGTATTGAAAAAAAAAGAAATTGGTAGAATGCCTTTGATGCCTTATTCTTTGCTATTTTGACTGTTCTTTTAGTATCCTTGTTAGCCAACCAGTATTCCTTCTTTGCCTTGTCCATCTTTTCTTCCTTTCATTTTTTCTGCAGTCCTTCTATCTTTTGATAACTTCCTGGACTTCTACATTCCACCACCAGGTTTTCTTATAGACCATATTTGCATATCTGGCTTTGCCACATATCTGCTCTATAATCCTAGCCCATGTTGTTTTAAGATGCTGTCATTCTTTTTCTATAACTCCACCTAATCTGTCTTCTTTCTGATGTGGTAAAGCCCCAACTATTTCCATGAAATCTTGTGCTTTCACTGCAATCAACTTCCATGTCTTCAGCTGAGTCTCTTATGACTTAGAGCCTTCTCTAACCATTGCTTGCAGATTACCGTGGTCAATAGTGATTTATACTGTGATTTACCTGTTTCACTACAGATGACTTTGTGATCTTTGATTCTACTCCAATGCCCTTTCCTTACTAAGACAATGTCTACCTGAGTTGCATGTCAGCCCATCTTGTGACTGTGTGTCTGTCTGTCTTGGTTAACCATGTGTTGTCTGCCATTAAGAAATTTGTCAGACAGATAGAAGTCTAAAATGGTCTCTCCTTCTTTATTTCTGTTGGGACAGCCTTGTGCCCTCATATCCTGTTCTATCTTTCAGGTATGAAAACCATCTAATGTCCTGCTCCTGAAACTGCTGCCTGAATGCATTATTTTCGTCATCATCACAACTCTGCTTTGGGGACATAGACAGAAGTTATGTATATTGCCCTACCCTGCTCTGTCTTTACCAATGATGTCTGATTGCCACACATCTCTCATTAAGTCTGATGACATTCCTTACTGTCTTCAGAAGACTCTCTTTCATGGCATTTCCCACACCACACCATTATTAGATTGTCTTCACCCTGAGTAGTAGGCTCTGCAACCCAAGCCAGGTAACTTTGCTGCACTGCCTTCCTCCTCATATCGTCACAGAATGTCCAGTTTCCTCCATAACATCATGTCATCTGCCATTTTCCATTCCCAACAGTGAACCTACATTTAATGTAGCTATTCCTAGTTCATATTTAACAGGTTAATTGGCTTTACATCCAGCTTTTGTTCAGCAGAGTAATCCCAGGTAATCCAGGCTGGGTAACTTGGCCAGTCAGTAGCTTATGACCAAGGGATAAGCCCTTGGTTGGGTCATCCACCTAGCAGATAACCATGCTCATTTTGGAAAACAGTAGTTAATGTGATTAAATCACTTAGATTCACAGTGGCTAGCCTTAAAATGACACAGCATGCTGTCTGTCATTCATGTTCTACATTCTAGAGGATACAGCACACCACAGTTGATGACTAAAGCAGTTGCCCAATAGGCATTGTCCAGAGTCAGAGCTGCTGCCCATGATTCCATTCAATTTGTGTTTTAAGAGAGGAACCCCAAAGAGTCATGGGGAGAACATGCAAACACTTCAAAGGTATTGGTTGAAGGTCAGAACAGGAGCATGTAGCTTGTGCTTCACAGGAAAACACCTTAACAATTATATCAATTGTGTTATATTGATGACTTCCTATCAATGGTAAAGTATCAACTGGATGATTTTTCAATTCATCACGTACACTTCCCGATCTTTATCTGGTCAATCTCTGTTCCCAATAAGAAATCTCTGCAAGGGTAGTTTTTATTGGTGTGCTGAGAGATTCAAAGTTTTGGGGCATTCAAGTTTTCATTTAATCAATCCATTAAATGCAAATGTTAATTATTTTTTTCAGAACTGAGTTTATTACTATAGAATATAGCAATATTATCAGAAGTGTCTCTGTGTTCCATCTAATAAAATGCATAGCAGAATGTTGCAACACTAATCAGTGATATAACATGTTACATTCTGCAATTGTTTTGAAATAGTTATGTTCTTCATTTATTTTAAAGGAGAGTACTACAAACAGATAGCAGGTGTAGCTATGGGGGCGGCATGTGCCCCCATATATGCTAACTTGGTATTATTGGATTGGGAGGAAGAATTTGTCTTGGACTCCACTTGGATGGAGTATATAGTTTGTTATGTGAGATATCTGGATGATTTGTTTATTTTTTGGAAAGGAAATGAGTAGAATTTGGAACGATTCATGGAATATATCAATGGAAGTTCCCCTTATTTGCAATTTACATATAATATCAGTAGGACAGGAATTAACTATCTTGATACATACATTTTCAGTGATAGAATAACTTTTCAGTCCAAGATTTTTAGGAAAGATACATTCTGTAATGCATATTTGGAATTTTCAAGTAACCACCCCTATACACAGAAAAGAAGTATCTTGAAAGGGCAGTGTATAAGGGTGGCCAGAATGACTTCTAGAAGGGAAGATATGATTGAAGAAATGAAAATTTATTGGTAACTTATTTAGTCAAAGAGGTTACCCAGATCCTATGGTCAAGGACGTCACTGAATATGTTATTAATGAATGGGGAAATAAATATCCACCACTCTTGGGGAGAGATTTTATACTTCGTAATGAGGGTAAATCTAACCCATCAGGTGATGGGTACCAAAGGGCATGTATATTACAATTTGGACAACATGTGGGGGAAGTTAGAAAGATCATAGACAGTAACTGGAATATACTCACTAGTGATGAAGGAATTTGTGAGAAATTAGGTGGGAGACCTACTTATGTATATAAAACTGGGATGAATTTCAAAAGAATGATTGAAGTTAGGACTAACTATATAGACCATGTTGGGAATAAGGGTAGGACAGGTACCAAACAATGTGGACACTGTAATCAATGTTCGTTTATTTTACAAGCGGAGAGTATATGTCTAGAAAATAATATTAGAAGTAGAATATTTTTTAATTAAAGGAAACTGTCAGACCCAACATGTAGTATATTTGGGGAAGTGTACTTCTTGTCCAAGTTTTTATGTTGGAAAAACGGACAGAAGGTTACGTAATAAAATTTATGACCACCTATATTGTATTAAGAAGAAAGACAAGAACAATGCACTGTACATACATTTGGCTGACAGTGTAGGTTGCGATTCATTTAGATTTGCTATTTTAGAAGCAGTCAAGAGTAATCCCGGGGGGGGGGGGGTGATATTAAAGCTGTTCTGGGGGAAAAGAGATCAAATGGCAAATCAAATTGAATGCTGCCAGCCCACCAGATATTAATGAATACATCCTCACTAAGCCCCTTATAAGAAACTAACAATGGTATATATGTTACTATAGGGCTATGATTTTTTATTAAATAACATTTTTTATTAAATAACATTTTTTATCAACATTCAATGAAATATCATACTAGTGTATTTTAATAAAATCATATACTTCTATTGAATTATTTTATATATTTTATACACTATCAACATGTACTATTATTGACTTTACACTGATGCAATTTCGGCCTGTGGAACCTAGTCGGACTTTCCCGGTCAACAAATGTTAAATGAATAAATAAATAAAAAATAAATAAAATATGTTTCCACTTCATATCATTGAAATTTCATTTCATCGAATTGCAAAACATTGAGACCAAATCGTCGAAAACTCAAATCATCGAAAACTCATAACATCGAATCTCAAATCATTGAAAACTATAAAGCAACTAGAAATAAAATTCCACAGAGTTTTTACTACATTTATGCAGGGGGGCAAGCCCCATTGCACCCCAATATGGGGGCTTCACCCCCACACCCCCGTAAATAAATGTACCAACTCCAAGGTCGCACAACAGTTGGGGGGAGGTAATTTCCTAACCCAACTGTAGTGTGACCTTGGAGTTGGTATATTTAGTTACGGGGGTGTGGGGGCAGAGACCCTAGATGGGGGGTGCAGGGGGGGCCTGCCCCTCTGCATAAACATAGTAAACAGTATCTGGGATGTTATTTCTAGTTGATTTATAGTTTTCAATGATTTGAGATTCGATGTTATGAGTTTTTGACGATTTGGTCTCAATGTTTTGCTATTCAATGAATGAAATTTCGATGATATGAAGTGGAACTATATTTTATACATATATATATACATCTATATATATATATATATATATATATATATATATATATATACATATATATATATATATATATATATATATATATATATATAGATAGATATATATTTATAGAGAGAGAGAGAAAGAAATGGATTACCTTCTAAATTGCGAATCCCAGAACACCAGCATTCAGAATGTTGAGACAACAATACCGCAGACTGGCAATCAAGAATGGCTGATGTTTCCCAGGGCAAGTAAACACTTTACCAACACCCAACATAAACACACTTGCCTATATAACAACCACCTAGGTGGGAGGCTATGTTCCCCACACCCCCCAATATGGGGGTCTGCAACCCCCACACCCCACAACTATATATACCAACTCTGGGATTGTACTACAGTGTGGAAAAGGGTACATTTCCACAAGCTGGCCAAGTTTTTACGTCCCCTGGGAAACATCAGCAATTCGTGATTGTCAGTCATTGGTATTTTCGTCTTGACTTTCTGAACATCAATTTTCTGGGATTCGCGATTTAGAAGGGGATCCGTAAGTATATATATATATATATATATATATATATATATATATATATATATATATATATATATATATGTGTATATATAAACAAATCATTAGTAATAAATGCCTTTCATCTATAGTAGGCTTTTACTTTCAATAAACATGCAAGGGATGTTATACCATTAATGCATGGTGGGGTGTTAGCTTTCAAACGTGATTCCCAAGTTAATTCTTTATTCTCCAAATTCAAGCCCCAACCAAGGTTCTCTCTGCAAGTTTTTTCCAAGCTGTTCAACAATAACAGACTTAAAATAGTGGTTCAGATGAGTGTTGACATGTTTAGGAAGAGCATTATTATAATTTGTATTCTTGATGTGGTATAAATGTTTATAAATATATATATATATATATATATATATATATATATATATATATATATATACAGTCATTCAAGCATCTTTCCACTTTCCCAGTGTAAAAGCATGCACTGATTTGGCAACAGACAATGTAGACCAGCCCTTTTGATGCAGAAGTATATTTTCTATAAATAGTAATATCCGCTCGCCTCACAGTAAGACGCTGTCCGGTTCGATTCTCAGCTAGAGCGTCTTCTGCGTGGAGACATGCGTGAATGGGCGTACCTTCATTGAAGGTTGTGCGTCAGGCTTGGCAAGCCAGTACGTAAAAATCAACTGCACAATTATTAGCGGAACGGAGTTCCGCTGTGGCGACCCATAACTGGGAAAAGCCGAAAGACACAAACAAACATTAATATCCTCTCATTTAACATTAAACTTGTTGCCCACAAGAAAATGATTGTGGTAATTGCATCCAAAATATCATCACCTGATGGGTTAGATTTACCCTCATTACAAAGTATAAAATCTCTCCCCAAGAGTGGTGGATATTTATTTCCCCATTCATTAATAACATATTCAGTGACGTCCTTGACCATAGGATCTGGGTAACCTCTTTGACTAAATAAGTTACCAATAAATTTTTATTTCTTCAATCATATCTTCCCTTCTAGAAGTCATTCTGGCCGCCCTTATACACTGCCCTTTCAAGATACTTCTTTTCTGTGTATAGGGGTGGTTACTTGAAAATTCCAAATATGCATTACAGAATGTATCTTTCCTAAAAATCTTGGACTGAAAAGTTATTCCATCACTGAAAATGTATGTATCAAGATAGTTAATTCCTGTCCTACTGATATTATATGTAAATTGCAAATAAGGGGTACTTCCATTGATATATTCCATGAATCGTTCCAAATTCTCCTCATTTCCTTTCCACAAAATAAACAAATCATCCAGATATCTCACATAACAAACTATATACTCCATCCAAGGGGAGTCCAAGACAAATTCTTCCTCCCAATCCAATAATACCAAGTTAACATATATGGGGGCACATGCCGCCCCCATAGCTACACCTGCTATCTGTTTGTAGTACTCTCCTTCAAAATAAATGAAGTTATTGTCAAGTACTATATTAATAAATTCAGATAAATTCAGATAGGAGGTCAATCCTGTCCCATTCTAGTTGACTATGTTTGTTTAAACTATTAATAAATCTAGTCACACCATCAACTCTTGGTATACAAGAAAACAATTCCTTTATATCAATAGTTACAAACAACAAATTCGAATGCCATAATTCCTGTTTGAACTTCCCAAGAAATTCCCAGGAGTCCTTGATTATGTGCGGTGTCTTGGAATAAATATGTTTTAACCATTGGTCTATAACTTTACCAAAAGGAAAAACCTTACTACGACTTCCAGAGATAATAGGTCTAAATGGGGGATCCTTGATATTTTTATGTATTTTGGGAATCCCTACAATGGTTGCTAAGATAGGATACTCCACTTTCAACAAATTGTACAAGTCTTGGGTAATACGATCATCCAATAGGAATTCCTCCAAATATAGATCAATCCTTCTATGTGCAATGTTAATTTGGTTTAAAGAAAATACCTCGTATTGTTCAGAACTATTTAAGATGTCAAATATTTTTAATATGTAATTGTCCATATCATTCAAAACTACTCCACCCCCCTTATCAGGGGTCATAATTCTAATATTGTGTATATCGCACAGTGAATTTAAAAGTTTTTCAACTACAATGCTCCAGTTACTATAATTTCTTTGTTTCTGTAATTGATTATATATTTTCCTACTAACCACCTTATCAAATGTAATTAAAGTGTTATGCATGGGTGGAGTAAAGTTACTTTTCTTCCTCAAACAACCTACATTGGTATTTTCTGTTACAGAGTTCTGAAAAAATATCCCCAAATTGAGCTTTCACAAATATAATTTCAGCTCTACCAAGGTGTCAACTAAATCAAATTTCCTCTTTGGAATGTATTTCATTCCTTTTCGAGAATAAGATAAAGAGTTCAATATCTACAGGGTATTGTGTATAGTTATAAATTTTGAAATCTCCTACACTATACACTACCCCATCAGTAACCGTAATTTATGTGTTGTCACTGTCATGTATTATTGACCCCTGTAGGAATTCCGTTTTCCTCTTTCCACTTGTCTCCATCGATTCACTTCCCATCTGTGATTCCCCCTCCCATTTTGTTCTTGTACTAAAAAATCTTCCCCATGTGAAACCTCTCTATATTGTTCACTATGTAGATCCCCCACATCTCTATCCCATTCTGTCCTATCAAATCTCTCATGTCTCTCTCATTGTATTCTCTCATGAATTGTTTTCTTGTATACCAAGAGTTGATGGTGTGACTAGATTTATTAATAGTTTAAACAAACATAGTCAACTAGAATGGGACAGGATTGACCTCCTATACATGTAGTATATTTGAGGAAGTGTACTTCTTGTCCAAGTTTTTATGTTGGAAAAACGGACAGAAGGTTACGTAATAAAACTTATGACCACCTATATTGTATTAAGAAGAAATACAAGAACAATGCACTGTACATACATTTGGCTGACAGTGTAGGTTATGATTCATTTAGATTTGCTATTTTAGAAGCAGTCAAGAGCAATCCTGTGGGGGGGGGGGGGGGTGATATTAAAGCTTTTCTTGGAGAAAAAGAGATCAAATGGAAAATCAAATTGAATGCTGCCAGCCCTCCAGGGATTAATGAATACATCCCCACTAAGCCCCTTATAAGAAACTAACAATGGTATATATATGTGACTATGGGGCTATGATTTTTTATTAAATAGCATTTTTTATTAAATAACATTTTTTTATCAACATTCAATGACATATCATACTAGTGTATTTTAATAAAATCATATACTTCTATTGAATTATTTTATATATTTTATACTCTATCAACATGTACTATTATTGACTTTAGATTGATGCACATCTTTAGTTTCGGTTTACATTGAATTTCATGATAGATTTGTGGTAGTTTTGTTAGTAGTATTGTGAGGATTTTATATGTATTGTTTATGTATATTTTTATATATTTTTATGTATTTATATTGTTTTTATTACTATAAAATGTGAATTCTTGGTATTACAAATATGAGAATGTAGTAAAGTTTATATGCTTTTAAAAGTTAATTGATGGTATAATTGATCAGGTGGTTTGTAAGGTGGGTATTTTGAAGTATATAAGGTGAAGATTTGTATTAACAAGTGTTCTGATGAAATCTACATTGTGTAGATGAAAGTGCTCAAAATTCTTTTGTGTTTTAATAAAGAAGATATTTGTGGAACTTATTGGATCGTGGTCTTGTCCTGGGAATTGCTTTTGGTTGTGGTTGTGTTTCACTGTGTTGGGTTCCCTGGACATTTGCTGTTTGTGATAGTTGTTAGAAACAAAGTTATTTTCCCATTGCAGCATGACCACATTGGCATGCAAGACACCACATGCTTACCCCACTGCTACCCCTTTTGTTTGGAGAAAAAATTAATTGTCAAAAGTGATGTAATTATTATTTAAAACTAAAAATAATACATCTACATATACGTTTATTCTTTTCTTGGACAAATTAATTTCTGTTCACAAAAAAATAGTGAACCTTTCCAGGCCTGTCAAATGGGTGATACAAGTATATAGATCTTTTACATTAATGGTTAAAAAAACAGCTGCTTAATCAAATATGACCTGGTTAAATTTACTCAGAAAATCCCAGGAATCTTTACGTAAGTGTTTAAATTTCTTTAGTTCGGACCTAAAATGGAAATCAAGAAATTTAGCTGAAGTAGAAGTAATATAGGATCTAATATCCACTACTGGGCACATGGATGGATCCTGCAGGTCTTTGTATAACTTCGGCACACCAAATATAGTAGGTATCATGGGATTATCAATGTTGAAATATTTATACTCATCTTTCGAAATCTGGCAATGTGATGATCAAAAGAGAGGTCGCTGTCAACCTGTGTTCCCAGATCTCTTATAACATCTTCTGTATTCAGTGGACTACCATCAGTGTGGTAATTCATGGGAACCAGGTTTTTCTCAAAGGGAGTGATGACACATTTTGTGGCATTGAGCTTAAGACCACAGTTCTGACACCAGTCGTTTGTCTCAGTGAGCCCATTCTGTAGAATGTCCACATCATGTGGGGAGTTAATAATAGCTCCCAACTTGCAATTGTCTGTGAACTTTGTCAGCCAGAGTCCCTTCATGTTGGCCTGGACTTCAAAGAAGTAGATACCAAACAGGAGAGGACCCAGGACAGAACTCTGTGGGACTCCACTCATGACTAGTCGGCAGTCTGACTTGGAGTCAGCTACTTTCACACTGTGGGTTCTATCTGTGAGCCAGTTTGCAAACCACCTAGTGATATGGGGGTTGATGCCAAGTTTAGTGAGTTTTTCTATGATTCCTGAGTGGGGAATGGTATCAAAAGCCTTGGCCAGATCAAAGTAGGCTGTATGAATCACCTTGCCTTCATCCACAGCTCTGGTAGCTGATTCAAAGAAGTTGACCAAGTTGAGCAGACATGATCTACCTTTCACAAAACCAATATGTGTGGGATCCAGAGTTTTGGAGATTCACTATATCCTTGTGTATTAGGTCCATGATGATGCATTCCATAGCTTTGCATATCAGGATCATCAGGCTAAGAGGGTGATAGTTCCTAGGGTTTGTAGTCACTCCTTGTTTGTGGAGAAGGATGACTGCAGCAGTGTGCCATTCGGTAGGGACAAAGCCTGAGATGAGACTGTGATTGAACAGGGCACACAGGTGAAGTGCCTGTTCACTCAGTAGTTCAAGTAGAACACAACTAGGTATATTGTCAGGTCCCATAGAATCTGTACTCTTGGCCTTGGACAGCGCTCTTTTAACCTGTGCAGCAGTAATACTGGGTTCTTGGCAATCTACTGATATTGTGATTGGTCCTTTGGGTGGGAGGGGTAAAGCTGGCACTAAATCTGTCAGTCAGTATACTGGCAATATCTGTTGGCTCGGTATAGAAGATACCATTGTGCAGTAGCTCAGAGCAAATCTGGGTATTGCAGTGGAGATTTTTTACATAACTATAGAAGGCCTTGTGGCTGTCTTTTCTATCTGCTGCAATTCTGTTTTCATAGCTAGCTTTAGAGGATTTGATGAGGGGATCTCAACCTTTTGCTGAGGCTGATAAGGGAGTTTTTCCAGTCTTAGGACTTCACCTTATTCTGCATCAGTGTCCTCCTTCTGTTGTAGAGTTTGTTTATGGCAGGGGCCCACCAGATTGGCTTCCTTATTTTTTTTTTGAGGAGAGTATCTTGGTTCTATTGGGTATGGCATTTTTGTACATGTTCATACAGTGCATTGGTGTATGATTCTGCAATCATGCAACTATTCTCCATTTGCATGGGTGCAGTGAAGTTAACTATGTCTGTTTTTAGGAGCCCAAAGTTAGATTTGGAGAAGTTTTTTATGGTGGTTACCTTTGCGGGGGTGGGGTGGGGTGGGAGGGCTGTAGATTTCCAAGGTGATTAGCTTGTGGCCATATCTAACCAGGGAGGAGCTGACTATTGGTGTAGACTAGAGCAACGGTCACCCATGTTAGTAATGACCAGGTCAAAGATATTGCTTCCTCTAGTGGGGGTAAGAATGAGCTGGTCCAGGGCATCAGAATTAATGAACTCCAGGAAACATTGGGCAAGTGTATTGGTACATGAGTAGATTACCCAAATAATGGAGGGGTAGTTGATTTTGCCTAGTAAGAGAGTGTTAGGTTGGACCCTAATATTCTCCAGGGTGCTTAGGACTGTGGAGTGTGAGTCTTGGGACATGGTTGGGGACTTATAGCAGGCTACAACCTGAATTGCTGTCTTACCCAATGTTAGCTGCACCTGAAGTATCTCTGATGCGTTATGTTGGGCTATCAATTTGGAGGTGTGCACATCCTTTATGAATATGCAAACACCACCCACTTTGGAATTTCAGTCCAAGTTCTGGGGCCGAAAGGTGTGGAATGAGTTATAACCTGGTAGTGCAGGGGTGCTTTCTGCTGCCTTGAACCAGGTTTCTGTTACAGCACCAGTGTCAATGTTCTCCATTTTAAGGAGTGCTTTGAGCGAGTGCATTTTGAGATTTAGACTTCTAGTTGAGCAGCATGACCCTCATATTGCATTTATTTATAGCTGTTACAGTGGTAATTTGGTCTTTGGGACACCACCTAAGAAAGGCACTACAGGGGTGGCAAGAGTCTTGGCCAGTATACGGAAGCCCAGGGGTGACAGATGCAGGCCATCTCTGGCAAACTATTGAGGTCTGTCAATCATGTCATCCCAGGCAGACAGATACTGGATCCCCTTAGAATGACACCAGAAATTTAGCCAATTCTTGAAAGCAATAATTTTCTGCTTATACTGTGGTATCATTCTGACCCGCGGTGGTGGTGCTGCGGTAGCATTGTCGCCTCACAGTAAGATGCTGTCCGGTTCGATTCTCAGCTAGAGCATTTTCTGCATGGAGACATGCATGAATGGGCGTACCTTCATTGAAGGCTGTGCATCAGAGCTGGTAACTTGGCACGTAAAAATCAACTACCAATCATTAGCGGACCGGAGTTCCGCTGTGGCAACTCTAACAGGGAAAAGCTGAAAGACACAAACAAATACTGTGGTATCATTCTGGGTGATGGTAGGATGCTGCTCAGGGCTAGGGTCATACCCGCCTGGGCTACATAATCCGAGAGCTCCTCAATGTCTCTTTTCATGTAGTCCAGGGATGTATATCACAGGTCATTCACACCCACATGCACAATGACAGAGTCATATTTGTACCTATTGTTGAGGGACCTGAGTGCATGCATTATGTGGTTGATTCTGGCACCCGACAAGTAGCTGACTGTTACTTTCTCCTTACTCAACCTAGTGAGTGAGAAATCATTGTGCCTCACTATCGAGTCACCTATGACTAGTGTGTTGGGCAATCTGTATTGCCTTAGGGGCTTTGGTTGAGTGGCACACTGTTTAGGAGAGTTATGTGTCTTGTGATTAGTATTGTGTTGTGGTGGTCAAATGGGTTTCTGCCTTGGAGGTCTCTGCTGCTTGGGTAGATTTGTATTGAGAGACTCCGCGAAGGTGGGTGTGTGGTTTGTGTTTTTATGTGAATGCAGTGAATGAACTGAATGTTGCAACCTTTCAGATATTGCAATAATTCAAGTTCATTTTTCTCAATATTAGAATGGCCACCAGTGTTATTGAAACCAGCATTCGTATTTAAGTTAGATATAATGTCAATCTCACAAATTTTTTGAAAGAGTAACAAAGTAGTGTGAAGTGGTGGATTATATACACTACACAATTTTAGTGTAGTATCATCCATATCAAAATCAGTAAACAAGAGGTTCAAGTTCAAGTTCAATTTCCTGATGTAAAGTTTTAAGTCCATGAATTTCTAAACTAGGTTTCCTTTTTTTTGTTTTGTTATAAAAAAATGCATAGACTTTAGATAAAATGTCAGCATGTCCCTGCACTATACCACAAGAAATGAAAATGAACACTTTTAAAGTCACCTGCTTGATTCAATATAATGAAAGGATTTTGTTCTTTTATATTTTAACTGTATTGTTCAGGTTGTTTTCATGACTTGTCTCCCTTGAATCTTATGGGAATATAACCTGCCTATCTGGCACACTGTAACTTTAAATTGTTTGGTGAAAAGTTGTCATGTAAGTACTCTTAGAGTTTTAAATGATCTGTGGATTTTGTGCTATCTGATGACGTTTTCGTTTTTCAAAAAGAAACTGGTTATTCTTTTTTTTCACATAATTTTTATTGAGTTTTCATAAATACAAATGCATCAAAAATGTTAAACAATATAAACAAATCTTAACTATATACAATGTCCATAATAGAATTAACTTGGTCAATACATTCACATTTTATCTAACAATTTTTTTCAAGTTTTAACCAAGCTAGTTTTTTTATGTCTCATTCTTGTAGTTCTTAAAGTCATAGTCATTGATTCTCTATTACAAACTATTTTGGCCAGTGATATAAATTCCACAAAAGGTATAATTTTCTTACTTTTCCAGTTTGAGGTAATGGTTCTTCTTGCTATTGCAAGGAGGGACCAGAGGAGGCGCACTTGTGTACATGGAACATACACTGGAATCAGAGTATTAAATAATAACAATGAGTCAGTGACGTCACATTTATCCGAACACAACACTTTGATAAATGATTTGAATTCCGACCAAAAGGGAATTACAGTATTACATTTTATAAATGTATGTACCCAGTCTGCATATACTGCTTCTTCGCATCTCCAACATAATGATGTCTCATTACCTGATATTAATGCTATTTTTGGGGTGTGAGAAAACTTCTGTGAATACATTTCCATCTGCACTTTTTTCCAAAAGGGAGATGATGTCGTTTTACTGACTGATTTAAGTATTACTGATTGCTCTTTTTTGGAAAAGGTAGATTTATTAATTTTTTTCTGCATAGCTCTATAGGGACTCATCTGGAGCTGGTAAATCTATTCACAATGTCCTATATAATCTTGACACTGATGGTCCATCATTTATACATAGTGTATTGATTTCACAAAAAGTGTTTACATTTTGGGTCTAGGTGTGGATTTCACTATTTGATTTATTTTAAACTCATTAACTATATGTTCTCTAAAAGTGTGTATGTTTAGCTAGTTGTTTTTGATTTATGTTATATCTTGCTATGAGAGAGGTTGCGTTTGTATATAATTCTGACCAAGAATTTGATACCAGAAAACTAGCCCATTTCCTTTCATTTCTTCTATTTTTTCATGTTATAAGAGTCCAAACATAAAGCTACGGGAAACATAATAAATAAAAGATTTCTCATCTTATAATCTTTGAACATTAGCTGTTTGAAATTGTTTACTATGTAATTAACAAATGGAGATGCATTTTTTGTTACTTGTATTAAAGCAAATGTTTTTATGACAAAGTAAACTTTTTCCACTTCAGAAAATATATCATTGTTTTTTGTTTCGTCACAATTGTCTAGTAATATTGCTTTATGTAGATTTTTTCAGTTGAAAGTATATTTACTGTTTAGCCAATGACTTATAATGTTAAAAATAATTGATTCAGTTCAGTATATAGTTCTAGATGTGGAAATGAGATTCCACCCTCTTCCCAACTTCTGTAATGCCATGAATGACTAATCCTTATTTTTTTTGGAAACCATAAAAACTTTATTAATAGAGAGTTAAGTTGTTTCATTAGTTTTTTGGAAGGGGGTGCTAGGATGGCTTGAAAAGCATACAGAATTTTGGGTAGCCTTTCCTCTATAGTGAATAACATTTTATTCCACTTGTTTACGTAATCTTTAATGGTGTCTATTAACATTATGAAATTTGTTTGCATAGTGGCTTTCCAGTTTGCTTTAATGGTTATACCTAGATATTTAATCATATTGTTCACCCAATTAAAGTCTCTGCATCTGTCCAGAATGTTTTTTTTTGTGTGTTAAACAAAATAGTTTCAGTTTTATTTTGATTAAAACTCAGACCAGATATCATTTCAAAGTTTTGAAGAGATTCTATAAGATGTTCAGCTGAGGTATCTATGCTCCCAATGGAACAATGCATAATAAGATATCATCAGCGAAAAGCTGGATTTTGGAATTGTACTTTGCATTGACATAGAAGCTGTTATTTTATCATTAGTTCTTATATAATTAGCTAATGGCTCCACTGATACAGCAAATAATAAGGGTGATAGAAGGCACCCTTGCTTAGTGCCTTTCATTATTTTAAGTGGTCCTGACAAGAAAGCTCCAATTTTAATGTATGATATAGAAGTGTAGAATTTCTTCAGCAATTTTAAAAAAGTCAGAGGAAAAGTTATATATTTCTATAACTTTAAATAAATAGGGCCAACTCAAAGAATCAAACGCTTTGTCCAAGTCCAGGCTAACAATTGTTAATTCTCTCTTTTTTTGTTTGCATAGTCCATTAAAGTTAATGGTCTGATTAAATTGTCTTGGACCTTCCTGTGTGAGATAAACCCTGTTTGATCATCTTTTATTATCATTTTTTATTATTTTTGGTAAAATTTGATTTAATCTGTCTGCTAGAATAGATGTAAAAATCTTGTAGTCCACATTCAGAAGGGAAATAGGGTGGTAAGATGTTATAAAATTAGGGTCCTTGTCATGTTTTAAAATGGGTGAAATTATAGCATAGTTCCAGGAACGGAAAATGCCATCATTCTTTCTGAATTCTTCAAAAGCATCTATTAGAATTTCTAAGGTCTCATCTGGAAGTATCTTATAAATTTTCCATATTAGTCCATCAAGCCCAGGGGGCTTATTATTATTATTAATGTTTTGTATTTTTCCCTTAAGCTCCTTTAATGATATAGACATAAGAAGTCTAGAGTTTTGTTCTTTTATTAATCTTTTATCAATATTGTCTTTCAAAAATGTGTCTCTCATACTATTATTAGTATTATGTAGGTTGGAGTTATTTAGTGTTTCATGATGTGTCTAAAGGCCTCTAGTATTTCTTTTAAATATATTATATGTTTATGTTTCTTCATGGAATTGTCTATAATTTCCTTAATACCATGAGTTTTTGTCAGGATTTTAGATTTTAAGTGCAAGTCTATGCATATTCTTTGGATTAATAGAATAGTTTTGTAGCTTTAATTTTTCTAAGTTTATTGCTACTTTGTGATTTAAAATATCTGTGTATATCCTATTCAGTTGCTCTACTTCAGAAAGTTTTGCAGCATCTTTTTTTGTCCAAGTTCTTTTTTAATGTGTCAGTTTTTCACTGTATGTGTATTAGCTCCTTATCCCATTCTTGCTTTTTGTTTAAGTACCGATTTTTGATTTTACTATACAAGTATGATTTAAGTGTATCCCAAAGTATAATTCTAGAGGTCTCATTGTTATCATTACAATCTAGAAAGGTGTTTATTTCTTTTAACAGCCATTCTCTGAAATCTTTTAATTTGGTAATGTATGAAGGTAATCTTTGCCAGTATATCAAGTCTCTGGGTGTTATGTGGATTTTGAAAAAATAGTGTTGCGGTCGGGCAATGGGCATGTACTGATCTTGACTTCCTGTATCTTAGATAATAAATTATAAGTAACAAATATCTTATCTGTGCCATACCTATAAGAGTAATGCATATAATGCAGTGATTGTGATTCTCTTATGGTATAAATATCCCTCAAATTTGAAGAGGTAATAAAGTTATTTATTTTTTTTGCTGCAGCTGACATTTTAAAGTTACAATTCTTAGTAGTGTCATTTTTGGAAAGAATGCAGTTGAAATCTCCTGCACATATAATATCTCCTTTAACTTTAAATAAGATTAGTTCTAAGTGCTTTTTGCTGTTCCTGCTCTGATACCAGCTATCCAATATGCATTAACTAAGGTTATGTATTTTCAATTTATTTCCAAAGTTACCATACTTAACATACCATTTTTGTCTGTATATGAATCAATAATTTTAGATACTGGTAAGGAATTTTTCCACAAAATCATAGTGCCTCTCCTCTTGGTCTGATAGTGAGATGTAACAAGTGTTGAATAACCATTAAAAACAATATATTCACATATTTTTCTATTAGGTGGGTTTCCTGTATAAATGCAATATCCACTCTATTTGTTCTAAGGTATTTACGTAAACTTCCCCTTTTTAAATTGTTATTAAGGCCATTAAAAGTAAGCGAAACATATTTATATATAGACATATTTGCAAACACATTCTTCCATTTTGTATTCTATTATGGACAACATTTTAACTTTACACATATCTAACAAATAATCAGAACTATTTACAATACCAAACATGGAATTTAAAATTCCTGGTTCAATGAACAAGTCATTGAAGCCACCTTCTACCATCCTACAATCAATAGCCATTGTTAGTCTGATACATTAGCCTGTAATTTTTTAAATGTACAGTGCATTTTAGGATGTGACGACTCTCCTGACCTATGTAAGAATTATAAACAGTTCTTTTAAGGTGTCATTAGACTGTGAATTGACTACCTTAATCAACAGCTATGAACATAAGATATAGTTTCAAACAGTTATGTCACAAACCATGCTATTTCAAGTAATAAGTACCTTGTGATTGCTAAATAAAGAAACATTTGTTAATAAAATAATGAAGTAAAAAAAAAGATTTACACTTGTTTTATACTTCATTTTTGTTTTAACAAGCAGAATCAGTTTACCCCAACATTACTAAGCATTAGAAGTATTTGAAATAACTTCATGCTTTTATCCAAATGAAAACTGATTATTCTTTGTGAATAATATTTACTTTGGATTACCAGAGGCGTGTTCTGTTTGACTACCCAGTACTCTTGCCACATTTTGTGATTTTTAACGTTTATCTTTTTCTTGGTTTTAAACATGCACGGAAATACAGAGCTGCTGCTTGTAGGAACTTTACTACCAAATAAGGCACCTTATATATTTAGCCTACTTCTGTTGTCCGACTACATTTGATTTAGGATTAAATTTATCAATTTAAGCAATGGATATCTTTTTTTATTTTCTTTTACAATTGCACTTATATTGTAGTTTGTTTCATTTTATAGTTTGTTTTATCTAAAAGTTTTTTCTTCATAGAGTGTTAAAAGTTCTTGGCTAGGGTCAATTAGAAATGAATTCCATTCCAGTCAATGACTGAAAAGGAATCCAATCTAATTAATGAGTGGAGCTTAGCAATAGGATTTATTGTGGGGGCTACAGATTTTTAGCAGCATTATTATTTAGTTGAAGTATAAATACCATCTTCTGACTGCATTTGATTTTAGAAAGGATGTATTAATTTAAGGTTTGGATACTTCAATTATTATTATTATTATTGTTATTATTATGTTTGTCTTCTATTATTATTATTATTACTATTATTATTATTATTATTTGCTCTTATATTACAATTTGTTTTATTTTAAAGTCTGGATACTTCCATTATTTATTTATTTGTTGTTTGTTTGTGTGTTTGTTCATTTATGCACTTATACTGCAGTCTATGGCTTTTGAGCTAGTATGCATTTGACCTTGGATTCACTTCCCAGTCTCATCTCAATTGCTTATTCTACTGAGCACTGTGAGATCAGCTGAGAAGGCCCTCCCCTTAAATGTGTAATGCTTGAGTCATATCCTGGTCTATAATATCACACTCAGCACACACTGCAAATCTGATTGTATTAACACTTTGTTCATCTTACTTTTAAAATCTGTAATATCTGGAAATTGGCTAGCAATCACTGGTAAGCTTAGGAACTGCTTCTCAGGAATCAGCTTGGGATAATTGCTTCTGTTTTGCACCTGGAGAGAAAAACAGCAAAGGGACACCATTTCCTAGCATTCTAATACATTACCAATCATGGGGAAGTCTAAGAATTGCATATTAGAAGCCATCCTTTGCTACTTTGCTCCTGTTGAGAGAAAGAACAGAGCAAAATTGATCCTTGCTAGTGTTTGATAGGGCAATCTGTATGGAACTTCACTGACTGGTCTGCTTACAGTTTTGTTGAGAACCTGTTCAGGTCCATTGCACATTTTGTCTTTCTGTTTCATCCAACTGTTGTAGTTTCTTTGCAGGGTATTTGCTAAGAGAAGACAATAGCAAATATACTGAACCCATGAACATTTGGATAAATACTACTAGTCAGGAAGCAGCTTAGGATTAGTGTTACTCCTTTGCTTCTGGAGAGATAAGGAGCAATGTTTAGTATTAAATATTGACTGAAGTCTATACTCTTACAGCACCCAAGCTAGCCAGCTGCAAATACTTCTTGTATCATCTCTTTGTACATCATGAAATAACGATCTGTATCCATGAATATGCAATTTACTCCGTATCTCTACAGCCAACTCGGTGGGCATCCTGAGGCAATGTAACAATTGTTTCCTAGTTTGTGATTTACTGTGGAGTTGCCTGGTAAGAAATTTTGATTTGAATTTTATTTTGTGTCTTTCCACTGTTTCTCACTGTATATAGGAAGGAGGGAATAGCTTGTAGACAAGAAGATTGACATTGATTTATATTTTGCTATTTTACCTTTAATTTTCACTGTTTTGTGTTAGAATGGGATAGGTTTTAGACAAGCAAACTCTAGACATCCTACGGGACCTAGTCAGCTATAAATTAATACAGACTGTACACAGGACATTCTAGAGCTTATCTAAACAATCCTGTCTCAGTTTGCGATTTGTTGATCATTACTGTTAAAAAGAGGTGCGACCAGGGGCGGCTCATGCTATCGGACTGCCGGACTGCAGCCCTCCCACCTAGAAAAACACAAAAGAAAAATCTTTAAAACTAAAGAACAAAACTGAAATTAAAAAAAAAAAAGCACAAGTCCTGACTCCTCTGTGCATGCACAGAGGCATTTGAAGCCCTCAGACTGCCTTTATCAGCAGTCCAGATAGAAAAAGACAGGTACCCACAATCACTGCTGCAAGTGCACCCAGGAATCAGTGCGGTGATGACCGCACAGAAGAGGAGGTCCAGACTGCTTCGGCTGCAGGCAGACCCAATGAATAGAGAGGTAAGCTGGCAGACCCAATGAGAGATTGAGGACTGAGAGAGGTGAGCTGCTCTTGCGGGACATATTGCAAGGGCGGGTTTGGTCACTGGATTGCTCCGTTTTGGTCGCTGGCTGGATTGGCTTCATTTAGAAGGTAGGTCACTGGATTGCTCCATTTTGGTCATTGGCTGGATTGGCTTCATTTAGGAGGTAGGTGCCTGGTCGCTGGATTGGCTTCATTTAGGAGGTAGGTGTGTGTGTGTGTGTGTGTGTGTGTGTGTGTGTGTGTGTGTGTGTGTGTGTGTGTGTGTGTGTCCAAACTAGGTAGAGACAGACATACATACAGATGTTCGGACATCTTGATGTCTCAAGTAATGTGTCTTGTCACCTTATTTACATTAGTCTTTCTTGGGTGCATGTCATGAGTTTATATAAGATAAAGTTAAGAAATAAAAACTGCAATACATTTTCAGCAGTACAAATTGTTTCAGAATAGTGGGCGATAGTCATAGTCAAGTCACAGATTGTTGTTCTGGTTTGCAAATTGGCAGCTAGCTTAGCAGAAAGTTAAATATATATATCTAGATAGCCAAAGAGCTAGCTAGCTGCATGGATAGCCAGAGAGACACAGGAAAGTGAGATCTGTAGGTGGTTACTGCCTTGTGTGTGAAGACTCAGTCAACCCGCATGCACACGGTGACTAACGCAAATCCTCTCACCCCCCCCTCATAATAAATGTTTTTTCCCCATGGCTTGTTTGTTTCATTGCCCGGACAATGATTGCAGTTTATGAAGTTCTAACAGGTTTTTGTCAGGAAGATCTCTCACACTGCAAGGCAGCCTGGCGTGACGGATTAAACATCAACTAGTTAAATAAAAATTAATTTCAACTGCCTTCTAACTTCTAATGTCATCTTGTTTATAAGTAACAAACTGATTACAGGATTAACACATCAGAGAGACGTCTTTTATAGGTTTGCCTATATATTTGTAGATAGACCAAAAAATATATATATAATTGACGGGCTTCACTTAGTTTGTCGTTTGTGAACTTCTTTTGTCATGTTAATGTGTTTCCTAATAATAATTATAAAATTTTCATTAAGAAACGAAAAAAAAAACGTTTATTTTATTTTAGTTTTGTTATCTTTACTTTGAATTTCTCGAGGCTTTTAACTGTCCCCAGTTTGGTGTGTGTGCGTTTCCCTGAAGTGTCTTTTCTGACCTCATCATCACAAGTCCCATTGTGGTGTGATGCGCAGTTGCTAGTTTGTTATTATTCTGTGTTAGATGCTCTGGCATCAAGGAAACACACCCAACAGCCCCAAAATCAACAGCGTTGCTGTTTATGCAAAAGTATTTTGTATTATTTTGCCATTTAATGTCTTTTCAAGCGAGTTGTCTTCTTAAGCCCACTGAACGTTCTCTAAAACCTAAGTTGGCTATGTTGTTCATCCTGAAAACACAGTTTCTACAGGACCATGTCATTGCAAAAGTTTTATTTATAACCATAATGATTATTGTTTTTGTTTAAGAGTTAAAAGTCTGGGACCCTTACAGCCTTAAGTATGACTGGGCTATCTCCAGAATCTCTGACTTTCTCCAAGCTCCCAAAACGTATTTGTTGGTTAGGTACACTAAGTTGCCCATGTCCATAGTACATTATGCTCTTGTCCTGTTTACACACACACACACACACACACACACACACACACACACACACACACACACACACATACACACACAACACCCACAGACTACATAGCTCTTAACTGTCCAGATTTTTGCAGAATGTCCATATTTTTGACTCATATTTTTGGTCCATTTCTCATAAAGTTGTAGTTTTTCTGACAAATCATTGGCAAGTAATTGAAAAATGAAGTCAGAAAATAATGGCAGACATTCGATTTCCAGACTTCATATCCTCCAGAAAATGTATGCTAACGTAAAACCTATTATTCTATTAACCTTCTAATTTTGTAAGTGCAGTACTTTAAAAGTGTCCCTATTTTGGGGGCTTTGCCCCCCCCCCCAATTATTTGTGGCTTTGTCCGGATTTCTTGCCAGAAACATGCATGCACAACATTTGGGAATAACGTTTGCATTTTAGATTTTCTGCTTCACTTAAATGTGCGGCTTGTTTTATCAAGATTTAATTAAAAGAATAAAAGTATAAGTTTTACAAATGGTGTAAAAAATTGTGAAATGTAATATGTTCTGATGGAGTAACTGTACTTCTGTGCTTGAATATTAATAAGTAAATGGTGCCTGGATGTATTAGGTGTGTATTTCTGAGAAGTGCAGTGTACTCCATTTTCCTTTTACTACAGGGTAAGCCAATTGGTCACTCACTGGTACTGCAGCAAGCAATCTATAGTTTCACTGTAAACCTCCATCTCTAACTTGTACAATTCTATTAGTCATCCACAGTTTTAAGCAATGTATCTTGAGCTTGTTTGCTTTTCATTTTTTACTTTGATCATGTTTTCCCCATGAAACAAGTAGATGTCAGGCAGCAGGTCTTTTTTGGATAAGAAACATTTTTACAAGTGGGGGCATTACAGAGATTGCTCCTTTCAGCATGTTACTTGGTACTTTAATAAAGCTGAATATAAATTATAATGCAGTGCAAGGAGAAGCGGTTTGAGTTGAGTGCTGCATGTTTTTCTTATACTTGATTTTGACTGGCATTCCAGTAATGTATTTAAAAAGTAATTTATTTTTTCATGCCTCACAACCTTTTTGTTTCCATCTAGATATTAAGTAAGCTGTCAAGCAGCCAATGCATTGAAATATTTTTATTCTTGTACACTTCATTTGTCTTGATTGGACTCTCATAATGAGGGTTTGGCACCCAGGGCAGCATATTTAATTAAAGTTTAGTTTTTGTGGTTTTGAGCATAGCTCCTCCCCTTTCTAGTTGTCCACAACCCTTCCCATTGACCCCACCCATTCGGCTATCTCCTGCAGCCCCCCTTTGATTTGAAGTCACCAGCTGCCACTGGGTGCAACTATGAGCATTACTGAACAGAAACTACTGCACGCATTCGCATGTGATGTAAAGGAATTCATCTGACTTTCATTTGTATGGTCAGATCAACAACTTTAATGTACTTAGTTTAGTATTTAGTTGTGTATTGTTTGTGTGATTTTCTTATAGAAGTTAATTTAAGTCCTCTTTGAATTCTCTAGTTACTGATTTTTGGTTATTCTTTTCTTTTATAATTTTTTATTCATTTGAAGTTGAATATGGATTCCTTAAATGAGGATGCCTTTCATGATTTGCTAAAGCACACATATCTTGTACAGTGTACTAAAGCCTATGTATATTTAAAGGTAACACCTGACAACACTGGTGATCTGTGTTCCTCATGTCAAACGTATCTAGTAGATTCACAGTTATGTCTTCTTAGTACTCTGTGTAACTTAGAATTGTTTTTTAATATTTTTTTTGTACTAGTGTTATTATAACTAGTTGTATTTTTTGTAATACTGTTATTATAACTAGTTGTATCTTTGGAGCTTTTCTCCCCAGGACTCCATTGAAAACGGGCTCCTCAAGGCCCAATGGACCACCCTGGTAAACAAAATGCAAATAAATAAATAAATAAAACGTTGGATGATTTGTTTACCTTAGTAGTAAATCTAGCCTTGCTGATGATGATTGCACTTGTGGAATTGGCACAGCTTAGAGAGCTGTTGTCACATATATTAATGACTGGACTGCTGAGATAAATAATGTTAGACTAAACAAAAAGAATACATTTAGGAAAGGATGTGTGAGTTGTCTGCAAAGATCACTCATCCTTTATGAAACAAGATGATGTTCCTGACAGTTTTGGAATTCTGGATACAAGTATTCAATCTGAGGATTCAGGGTATTTAGAAGGAAATAAAAAAAGAAAGAAAGAAAGAAGTTCACAACAAGTAGCAAGGAAAAAAGAAAAATAAATGATAAATGTCTGTAAAGTAAAGAGAACATACTAAAAATGACACTATTTTGTCATGCACATGGGGATGATAAAACTTTTCTATCAGTAAACCTTTAGTCTAAAGAAAAAGGCAGCATTTTTCCAGAAGTGAAAGTAGAAAAAAGAGGCAATGGGCAGGTTTAAAGGAATAAATCAAAATTAAACATGGAAGGATTGATGAACATTACTGTAAAAAAAAGATGAGACAAGCAGATGTTGACAACGGGGGTCAAGCTGTTGCTGTCCAATGCCAGCTGGACAAGAATTGTATGATTTCAAATTTAATATGCAATGAAAATAGTGGAATTAGTAAGACTAATGGTGATGAAGATCATGTCTTTGTAACGACTGATAGAGCAGATATTGAATTACAAGTTGAAGATTCTTCAGACCTGGTCAGTAAAGATATTCTTGCAATTGCAGATTCTGTTATTAAAAGAAATGACACTTACATTTTCAGAGAATATAATGAACATCGACTAGTGTAATGCTTCCAAGGAGCAAAAAAAAAAAAAAAAAAGATGATGTCAGACACCTTAATATGAGGAAGTACACATTTGTTTTTATTCACAAATGATCTCATCCACAAGAACTTTTTGACTGCTAGTAGGGAACTTACAGTCCTCTGAGATAGTATAGCTGGTACTGGTGTTAGGATGTATTTTCCCAAATCACATATAGAAAGAAGAGTCAGGTCACCATGAATGAAGCAATTTTTGGGGTAAATACCTGCATGAAAAAAGTCCCATTTAAAAAAATGGAAATGTGTACAGCATCCAGGCCTAATTTGGGGCCCTCATGTGTTCATACAGGGTGACATGCATTTGTCAAGAGCATGTTAGAGAATTTGTGCAGCAGATATTTTGCAATATTTGACAAAGATAAGGAAGTATTTTTGCCAGGTCAAAAATGTAACAGTTCACAGCTAGCAACGTTTGATGCATCTCTGATGGTTGTTAATGCTAGGAGCATTAATAGTAAAGTTTTTTTTTTTAATTGGAAACTTTGCTATGTTCTCCTAAGATTGATGTTGCATTGTTTGGGAAACATGGTTAAAGAACAATGACTGGAAACTAGTTTTTTCAGTCTATAAATGTTTTTACTGTAACAGACATTCTAACAAAAAATCAGGTGGAGGTGTTATGTTAGGGATTAAATGTAGTTAAGTGACCTGTGATTATTACTTGTTCAATGATAATAATGTGCAGCTGTGGCAATATAGACAACCCTGGGACATATAACAACTGGTGAAGACTCTCCCATCTGTGGAATAGACTCCCTCTTCCTGACAAGCAGAGTACCTTTCTAGCCTTAAGAGGAACCTGGATGACTGGGTGAGGAACACAAAATACACCCCTGGGATTCCCACCTGTGTCCCTGCTAGACAGGGGAAACAGGTGATGACTTTGTGGGAACATGTGCAAAATTCTTGGTTAGGCTTATAAGGGCATCCACACCAGTAGCCTAGTAACATCCTATGAACATATGAGTGTATAGACCACTAAAGTCAAGTGCTGATGACCTAGAAGAATTCATACATTTCTTGCATGAAACTCTGGTGAAAATAATAGTAGATGAGGACTTAAATTTACCAGAAACAGACTAGAATAATATAAATTCAACAACATTAGTAAAGAAATTATTCACAATGTATGTTCAGGAGCAACAATTGATTCAGATTGCAAAAAACAACCTACCAGGGAATGGAACATACTAGAAGTAATTTGTGGTTCCTAAAGAAATTACTGTTACTTCATGTCAGATTTTACCACCATTGACATGCAGTGATCATGGAGCTGTAAAGTTAAATTTGTTGCTAGATGATTCTGCCAAACTGAAATCTAAACCAATGTACAGAAGATTAATTACAGATTATGTGGAAGCAAAATGGTCACTAAGTAAAATTAACTGGAGTGATGTGCTTAGTGGAAAAACTGCAGAAGGAATGTGGAAAGTTTTAAAAGAGAAATTGTTTGAGTGCAAAGAAAATGTCTAACATCAGGAACTAGGCAGGCAATGTCTGGGGGATATAGTTCCATAAGAACAAGATACCTGATTAAGGTGAAAGACAAAAAATATAAGAAACAGAAAAAGGGTTGAACAACTTTGAAAACTGAAATAAACAAGCTGGAAAAAAAAACAAATTAAGCATAGTTTGAGACAAGATCAAGACAAATTTGAATAAAATATATATACAAATTTTGACCATAACAGGAAACCATTTTATAGATACATAAGATGTGAAAGGAGCAAAGACGTGCAAACTGGTAAACTTCATGTAGATTCTAAAATTTATTCTCAGACACAACAGATTATACATGTATTTACAAAATCCTATAAAAAACAGTTTGGCTCCACAAAGGGTATGATAAGTTGTCCTAGTGGCATCTGGGTAACCTCAGTTACTGGAATCAAATTAGATTATATTGAAAGAGAACTATGCAAACTGGATCCAAACAAAGCACAGGGAGGA
Organism: Protopterus annectens; assembly: GCF_019279795.1. Classification (NCBI taxonomy): domain Eukaryota; kingdom Metazoa; phylum Chordata; order Ceratodontiformes; family Protopteridae; genus Protopterus; species Protopterus annectens. The sequence continues at coordinate 666,356,927 of NC_056728.1, read as the reverse complement.
GACAGAATTCATAATAATGACCTGAGAATACTTCAGCAAGAACTTAGAGTACCATTAGGCATCATGGCGTCCGAATGGAGAGATGAAAAGTCAGCAAGCAAGGGAGAGTAGTAGTGCTGAAACTGAATTCATCCTTAAGACTTGGTGAGTACCTTCATGAAGTGGACTCTGTTTTTCAGAAAATCTGACCAAGGCTACATTGATATATAGACTGTATTTATATAGCATATATCATGGACAGAAGTAGGTCAAAAATTAAAAAAGATAGCTGGGTGCACAAGACCAATGATAAACAAAGTGCCCAATCCTGGTAGGTGCACTGGTGTCAGGACTGGAAAAAATGATAGTGTAGAATCCTCAAGATATGGAAGCAGTCCTACAATGGGTCCAGGCAAGTCCCAGGCAGAGGATGGCTCCCTCTGTTGTGGAAGGAAGTAGCAGTCCACAAAAATCACAAAAGCTGATAGGCCAAAAAAGAACCATAAATACAATAAAGTGGACTATTGAAGACAATAAAGAAATTCTGCATTGTTACTGTCATGCAAAAAGCCCAGAATTTCTAAACATAAGATATACAAAATGATTAAGAGAAAAATTAGAGGAAAGAAAAATACTTCCGCAACAAAAGCTGTCAGAAGCTTCAAATAAAAATTTGTGGTCATTAAAACAACAGGTTTGTGAAAAACAGTATACAGACTAAGAAACTTTGATATGTTTGGAAAAAGGAGCAACTGAGGAAGTGTGAAAATATAAACAACAAAACCTGGATATTTTGAAAGGTATAAAAAAGAAATATGGACATGGGAAAGAAAGAGAGATTTGATATGGTGCAATATTTATGCAAAGGCAAAAGCCAAATTAATCAACATAAAGAAGGCAGCTCCAAATATATTCAAAGAAAAATCCAGGCAAAGGCATCCAGACATGGAACATTTCACAAAAAAAATAATATCACAACAAGGGAATGTAGAAAAGAAGATTAGTAAAGTTTGTCACAATGTAAAGTTAAATCTTGAGAAATCAAAGGTGGGTCAGTTCAACACTGGGGAAAATACCAAACCCTGTGGGCGATGTTCCCAATGTGGATATATTTTGCAGGTTCCATTTGTAACCTTGAACAACAGGATTGGTAGTGTTATATACCTCAGAAAAGGGAAGTGTTACATCAACAAGATGGTTTATGTTGCATTGTGCAACACCTGCAATGCTTTTACATTGGGAAAACTGAGAGGGCCCTTAAATGTAGAATCTACGAGTATCTATATGAAATCAAATATAAGAAAGATATGAATGCCCTCTATAGACACAGTTTGGACTGTATGGGGTATACCAGGTTTAAGTTTGTCATTTTGGATGCAGTGAACCTGGATGTGAGGGGTGGGGATTGGAAAAATGATTTACGTAAAAAGGAACTAATGTGGCAACTTAGGTTGGCTGCTAACTACCCTCCAGATTTAAATGACCATCTATCTATTTTCCCAGTGTTGAAAGAAAGAGCAAACCAAATAACATAGTTCACAAAGACAAGTGGTGTAATTAAATTTACTATTTCAACATATTTTCTCAAAAAATTATGTAACATGACAAACTGATTTGATATAGGTAAAGCACTAACAGTAGGGTTGTTTAGATAAAAGAACATTTATGTATTTCATTTATCAAATGTTTTACATATTTTACAAAGTTTCTAGTGATTATGGCACTTTTTTAGAATGGCACATTGGCTAATTATTCAATTAACCTTGTGCTGTTTGAGTTATTGTGTAGTGTGTATTTAAACATTCAGGTTTAGTTGGGCTGGTTGTTCTGATGAAGTCAAGTTATTTTGATGAAAGTGGTTAACATTGATGGTCTGTGGATTTTATTTACTATTTTACTATTTTATTAAACAAAATCATCCTATAGTCCTTGTGGTACTTTTTTTTTCTTGGTGTACAATTAAGCAAACTATTGCTGAGATCGTGGTACAGCGGGGGTAAGGGAATATTCTCTTTTCCCCACTGTAGTGTAATCTCAGAATGAGAATATTAAAGTGGAGGTGTGTGGGGGGCACATGAGGAGGGGTGTAGTGTGGTTGCCCACCTGCATAATTGTGTTTAGTGTTTTTTTTAATGTTTGCTGTTTATTTTAGTTTTCCACAGAAGTGCATTTTCAATATAATGCACTTTCGCGGAAGTCAGTTATCGGAAGTATGCTTCGATGAACCGTATTTTCGATAATACAACCTAGATCCATATATATATATATATATATATATATATATATATATATATATATATATATATATATTTATATATATATATATATATATATATATATATATGTATGTTTACATATGCTGATGCTCCCAAATGTAATCTTCCTAAACTCCAAATGCCACCAAGACATAGCACTTACAAAAAGTATCCTCAGTGACTTCAAAACAACCACAACTCATACAGCCACATCTCATGGAGTCTCAACTTCTATGTCCACAAGACAAATCACTACGCAACCCAATATTTTGTTTATAGGAGACTCTGTTGTGACCTTCACAGATGTGCCACTCACCTAGCTCAGTTGCTTATCAGGGGCCAGGATCTGCCACATCACATATGCATGCAGGTTGTTGAACCACAAGTGCCAGTATGACTCATTCATAGCCCATGTGGGTGTAAATAACCTCAAATGTACCTCCTGGGTCCACTGGAAAAGACACATGCACTCGTTCTTGGACTAGTTGCTCCAGACTGCTATGATTCCAGCATTAAGCAGCATTATACCGTCTCTAAGTACGATGCCATAATATGATCAAAAGATAACCGACTTTAAAAATTGGCTTAGTTTTTGGAGTAATTCAAAGGGAGGTACAATATTTGTCAGCCTGGGAGGAAATATTTGACAGTCCATGCTGTTTTGCCAAGGTAGTCTCCACTTGACTCTTCTAGGATTTTGAATATTAAATAAAATGTTGTCTAACCCCATAGTGCTTTTTTTAGACATTGCTAATGTGATAAACCTTACAACATAACAAAACCAAACCCCCCAAAAAAATCTAAAGGTGTTATTGTTCAATGCTACTCCATTCCCTGCAAACTCTCCTCACACTGGAGAATGTAAATTGTGCATATACTGAGACATGGTCTAAAGCTATAGAGAGCTTCTCAACAGGTCTATATTTCTTCCACACATTTATACCAGCTACTGCACATGAAGGGGTAAAAGGTAGAGGTGTCTCTTTTTACATCAAAAACACATGCCTCAGGGCAAGTCAAACAATACATACATACATACACACATACATACAAATATTTCCAATACAGGCAATAATGCTTTTCTAGCCTGCTAATATAACAAAACAGTTATTACCATAATAAGTGTCCAGGAGTTTACTATTAAAATGTCAAACGGAAAAACAAAATCCCATTCGTAACATTGAAGAAAACAGAGAAAGTCAGAATATATAGCAGTTCACTATTTCAAATCAGCTTAATATATTCAACAGATTTGACACTGTCTCTGAACAGAGCATGTGATATGCATATAGGAGGTCAGGTAAGTGAAATACCTACACCTTACATCACAATTTTGCAGGGGGGAAAACCCTCCTGCACCCTACTGAGAGGGTTATGCCCTCCCACCCCATACTGACTAAATATTCCAACTCCAAGATCGCACTACAGTGAGGAAGGGAGAATATCCCAATCCACGTGTACCGCAATCTTTGTACATTACATCAAGTTCACATCAGTGAATGCACAGTAGTATTCCCTGATGTGCACTTTCATTCATGTACTGCTTGGCAACACAGGAATCGAACACCTACCATTCAACTTTCTGTCTGCAGAGAATATCTATTCATCATTTTGATAGTAAACTGTGTTAGGTTGTTTTTAAAATACTTTCTAGCCTGCCAATATAACAAAACTGTTATTACCATGATAAATGTCCAGGTTGTTCTTAAAATATCTAAACTGGTACTTACTTTAATGTAATTTGGTAGTCTATACCATGCATCAGCTAATCTCTCAGGGAACCAAAGGTACACTTCGCATTCCTATAGAATCTTCTACCTAAGTTGTCTGATGATTTCTACTACTTTTTGATAACTCCAAATATTCCCAGATGTAGATGTCTCTAAAGGCTCTATATTCCTGAATAAGGTCTCCTCTTATATATCTGTATGAGACAGTGTACAAATTCAGATATTTTAGTCTTTCACAATAACTTAAAGTTTCACATCCAGGGATGCCCTTGCAATGTTTCTAATGTACTCTTTCCAACTTCCTCATGCTTGCTTTCTTATAATGTTTTCAAATTGTTGTTCCATACTCAAGTTATGATTTAATGTAACTAACCAACAATGATTTCATAATTTCTGATTTCGTAGGCTTTTAAATTATTTTATACAAGCAATAGTTTTATAGCTATTGTTATCCAATTAATTGATATGATTAGGAAAAACCCAGAGCTGGATCTACCCATACATCTATTGTGATGATCCCTACTCCATGCCAGTAATCAAGGAGCCTCAGTCCTCACCAATGACACCAGTAACAGATGGCCACTAGGAAGAAAAAATGGATAAACACAATATTTTCAAATGCAGCTCTCCGCACTAAGTACAATTTCTCTTAAGAGTACACAAGGAGCACATGCCAGACCTGGGGCTGGACTCTCTCTCTTTCTCTCTCTCTCCAAGTCCAAAGCAAGACTTCACACTGACCACTCTGGAGCACCGTGTCCCTGTTCCAAGTAGCTGACACACACACTTGGATATTTGATTTCCACTCTCAAACACACACACACACACACACACACACACACACACACACACACACGCACACACACCCCTGAGAAAGGCTGGCACAGATTTACTAGCTGTGCCCCCATGTCCAGGCTATAAGGTAACTACACTGCCACCAGTCAGCTACTCTAAGGCTCTTACAAGTGTACCCAATTATACTGATTAAAATTAATACTAATGCAAATGGTAGAGTTTGACCAGTGCAGGGAAGCTTTCAGGAGTAGCCAGAGTGTCACTAGAATAAGCATAAATACTCTTAAGATGTTAGACTTGAAGACTGAAGATTTCTTATTTATTTTGGACTGTTGCTTTTCCTGGTGTTTCTCAGCCGGTTTGCTTTATTAGTTTTTGTAACATTTTTCAGTTTTTACTCTTAAGATGTTAAAAGTATTCTCTAAAAGACCAGCCACAATGAAACATATAGAAATATTTAATTGCTTATTTGAACTGTTTCTTTCTGAAATTGGTGCGCTTTGTTTGCTGTAGCATAGACTAGATTCAGGCATGCTGAATGTAGCTTTGTTTGTATAACTTGAGCACTAATCCAGGCCACCTTTTTTTGGAGAAGGTTCCCCTGCACCCTAGAGGCAAGAGTGTGCAGTTATAACTTGTCTGATTGAAGACTGCTGGAACAAGGCTCAATTTTGAGCTTTTTTACTGGTTAGTTGAGTATTTGTTTAAATCAGTTTGCTCATTTTCTGTTGTTATATAAAAAAAATAATTGCACTTTATTCATCTGTTTTTACTGTATTTATGTTTATTCTTACTTTATTACTTTATTTTGCTTTTGCTACTTGTTCTTAAAAGTACTTAACTGCATTTATTCTGATGCATTTATTACTGCTTGTCAGTAGCCTAATTAAATTGTAACTGTTATTCTAAGCCTTTGGTTGAAGCACTTGGGCTTCAGACCAGTTGTTTTACTTTAAGAAGGTTTGTGGTCTGCACTGTTGTGGCAGGAGAGGTAGCTTACATCCTTCTAAGTTGGGAATTGCCGATTGAAGGCTTAGAGTCTGTTATTCTAAAAATGTATTAGTTCTTGTTTAAGCACTTGGGTTTCGGGCCAGTTATTTTACATTAAGAAGGTGTGGTCTACACTCTTGTGGGAGGAGAGGGTAGATTCTGCCCTTATGAGCTGGGAGTTTCTGGTTAAAGGCTTATTTTGCCTGCTTATTTGAACTGTTTCTTTCTGAATTTGGTACACCTTGTTTGCTGTAGCATAGACTAAATTCAGGCCTGCTGAATCTAGCTTTGTTTGTATAACTTGAGCAATAATCCAGGCCATCTTTTTTTGGAGAAGGTTTCCCTGCATCCTAGTGGCAGGGGTGTGCAGTTAGAACTTGTCTGATTGAAGACTGCTGGAGCAGGGCTCCGTTATTAGCTTTTTTGGTTAATTGGTTAATTTGTTTAAATCAGTTTGCTCATTTGCTACTGTTATATTAATAAAAAAAATACACTTTATGCATCGCCACTTAGCTAGGGTTTAACTATTCCCGGTGCCGTAGAGTCTGCTGTTTAAAGTTTCCCTTAGAACTATCCATTTTTTTCAGTTTTAAAACTCAAATCTGTTTCTTTGAGCTCAGCACTTGTTCAGAACTCATTCTATGCACTAAATAAGCTGCAAATTACTACAGCACTCAACTTTCCTCACTTGTCTAGAGGAAAACAGTTTTTGGTACTTGATAAATAAGCACCTATCCAGGAATGTCTAAGGGTCACCTCCCAATGTTTTCTCCTGTCTATATGATGAATCTGGGCATCTTGGGGCAATGCAGCAATTGCCTCATGTACACAGACAGCCCTCCCCTCCTACCACCCAACACTACAACCTGTGAGAGATGCACTTATATAGCCAAACTGGAAGTATAGCTCTCTTCATCCAAGACTGGACTATACAGTCAAAAGGAGAAGGAAAACACTGGCACCACAAAACACTCATCACATAGTCCCTCAAAACCTACACTGCCAGAACACACACATAGAAACACAAAGCACACAACTACGTTCACGGAGGCTCTCAATAAAAATCTTCTCAAGCAACAGAGACCTCCAAAGCAGAAACACAAGCAACATCCACCCTCCATACACGACCCAAATAACTCATAGCCCACAAACTCAGCGTGCCACTCAACCACAGCCCGTAAGGCATAACAACGTACCCAACACTCCAGTTATAGGTGACTCTATAGTCAGGCACACTGATGTTCCACTCACCAGGCTAAACAAGGAGAAAGTTACTGTCAGCTGCCTGCCGGGTGCCAGGATCTGCCACATAATGCACACACTCAGATCACTCCTCAACAAGTACAAATATGACTCTATCATTGTCCATGTTGGTGTGAATGACCTGAGATGTACTTCCATGGACTACATGAAAAGAGACATGGAGGAGGTCTCCGATCTTGTTGCCCAGGCAGGTATGACTCTAGCTCTGAGTACCATCACCCAGAATTATACTACAGCACAAGGACAAAATGATTGACTTCAGCAATTGGCTAAGCTTCTGGTTTCATTCTAAGGGGATCCAGTATCTGTCTGCCTGGGATGACATGACTGACAGACCACAATGCTTTGCCAGAGATGGCCTGCACCTGTAGCCCTTGGGATTCCAGATACTGGCTAAGGTTTTTGCCAACCCTACTGCCAGTTTTAGGCAAGGTTCAAATGACAAATTCATCATGGTAACAGGTACAAGCAAGCAAAATCTAAGAGTAATGCTACTCAATGCTACAAGTCTAAACCTCAAAATGTATTCAATCGAGGCACTCCTTAAAATGGAGAACATCAACATCTGTGCAGTGACAAAGACCTGCTATAAGGCTCCAGAGAGCACCCCTGCATTACCAGGTTATAATTCATACCACACATTTCGGCCACCTAACCTGGAGCGGAACACTAAAGGTGGAGTCCATATTCATTAAGGATATTCACACCTCCAGGCTAGTTGCTCAGCATAATGCATCCGAGATTATCCAAGTGCAACTAACTCTGGGCAAGACTGCAATCCAAATTGCAACTTGCTCCAGATCCCCCACCATGCCCCAGGATTCCCACTCCTCATTTTGTGATACACTGGAAAATATTAGGGTATAACCCAACACCCTAGTAATGGGCGATTTCAACTACCCCACCATTAACTGGGAAAACTACTCATGTACCAACTGTTTTGCTCAATGTTTTCTAGAATTCATAAATTCCAATGCCTTGCATCAACTTATCCACACCCCCACTAGGGGCAGCAATATCCTAAACCTGGTCATTACTAACATGGGTGACCGCTATTCCACACCAGTGGTCATTTCCTTGCTGGTCAGAACTGACCACAAACTATTCATCCTAGACATACACATCCCGCCCCCACCCCCAATTAGGGAAACCATGGTAAAAAAATTTCTCCAAAGCCAACTTCATACTTCTAAAGTGAGAAGTGGCAAACTTCACGACACCTGTGCAGATGGACAATATAGGTACAGCAAAAAAGAAAACGGCCATAAACACAGAGCTGGGAACACACTGTTAAAGCAAAGGAACCACAGTAGGTAATCCATGAAGAACATTTATTAAGAAACGGATCCACAAAGCTTTTGTCCTTGCACAATCAGGAACTTCATCAGAATAAAGCAATTCCTTCATCAGATTTTTCTTAGTTTACAAATTTGTTGCTGTGGTTTTTGGCACTGTTTATTTGGACACTATAGGTATGACTGTTGAATCCTATACAAATGAACTTCCTAAGTACTTACATAAGTGCATGGATCGTGCTATCCCTAACAGAACCAAGATGCTATCCTCCAAATAAAGGAAGCCAATCTGGTGGTCCCCTGCCATAAACAAACTCTATAACAGAAGACAGAAACTGTTGCAAAAAAAGAGTAAAATCCCATGAGTGGAAGAACTCCCTGATCAGCCTCAGTAAGAATCTGAGATCCCTCATAAAATCCTCCAAAGCTAGTTATGAAAACAAAATCGACACTGATTCTAAAGACAACCACAAAGCATTCTATAGCTATGTCAAGAATCTCAATGTCAACACTTAGATCTGCTCTGAGTTACAGCACAATGGTACTAAATATACAGAACCAACTGATATTGTCAACATCCTGGCAGATAGGTTCATTGCTGACTTTACCCCCCTCTCACCCCCTAAAGGGCCCATCTCTATACCGGGAGATTGCAAAGTTCCTGTAATCATGGCTAAACCTGCAGCAGAACACTAAAGGAGAGGTGTGTCCATATTTATGACCACACTCTCCAAAGCCAAGAACATAGCATCTATGGGACCTAAAAAAATCCCAGGCTGCATTCTACATGAACTACAAAATGAACTGGCACCCCATCTAAGCACCATGTTCAATCATAGTCTCACTTTAGGCTTTGTGCCCACTAAATGGTACACAGCAACAGTTATCCCACTCCACAAAGGGGGAGCCACCACGGACCCTGGGAACTACTGCCCCATTAGCCTAACAACCCTGGTCTGCCAAGGCAATGAAACGTATCATCATGGAACTTATAAACAAAGACGTCGATAATCTCCAAACTTTGGACCCCACCCAGTTCGGATTTATAAAAGGCAGATCATGTCTCCTAAACCTGATAGACATCTTTGAAGCAGTCACCAAAGCCATAGATGAGGGTAAGGTGGTTCACACAGCCTATTTAGATCTCGCCAAAGCTTTTGACACCATCCTCCACTCTGGAATTATAGATAAACTCACTAAACTAGGTATAAATCCCTATATCACAAGATGGGTTGCCAACAGGTTTACTGACAAAGCCCACACTGTGAAAGTAGCAGACTCCAAATCTGACTTCAGACCAGTGACAAGTGGAGTAACACAGGGTTCAGTCCTGGGTCCTCTCCTTTTTGTATCCACTTTTCTGAAGTACAGGCTAACACAGAAGGTCTTTGGCTAATGAAGTTTGCAGATGACTGCAAACTAGGAGCCATAATCAAAATGCCTAATGATGTGGAATCCTACAAAAGAGCCTCACTGAGACAGATGCCTGGTGTCAAATTCATGGCCTCAAGCTCAATGCCAAAAAGTGCATTGTCATCCCCTTTGGTAAAAACTCTGTACCCATGAGCTACCACATAGGTGGTAGTCTACTTAACACCAAAAGTGTGATAAGAGACCTTGGGACACAGGTGGACAGTAGTCTCTCCTTTGATAATCACATTGCCACAATAGTCAGGAAATAATTCTACATGGCACACCTCATCACAAGAGGTTTCTCTTCCAGGAAAAAAGAGGTCATTGTTCCCTTCTACTCGTCACTCATTAGACCCATTATAGAGTACAACACTCCTTTTGGTATGTACCTCACAAGACTTCTACAACAACTGGAAAGGCCACAGAAATACCTCACAAAGAGGATTACCAGCCTCAAACAGATGCCCTACACAGATTGTTTCCAAAACTCCAGCTTTACTCCATCACATATTGCCTACTCAGAGGTGATCTCTTCCTAACATACAAAGCTATGTCAAACCCAGAGCTGTTGGACATGCTCCAGTTAAAGAAATCCCTATCCCTCCAAGCTACATGCTCTAGGGACCTAAAACTTGTCACCACAATAAACAGAACATGCTGCAGGTATAGATTCCTGTCCCAGAGACTTCCCATACTCTGGAGCAAACTACCTATCTATATCTTCAAGAAAAATATTGATGATTGGATGGGAAATAGGAAATTCACCCCGGGGATCACCTCTGTGCCTCTGCTCGACAGGGCCACAGGAAAATAATTTTCTTGGGTGGCAAAAGCCAGGGTACCTTTTTGGCTAGGCTTATATAGGCCCTAGGGCCAATAGCCTAGTACCTACCTATGAACCTATGAACCTATGAATAAATAAGAAAATAGAAAACATGGAAATACTGCATATCTAGCTACAATAAACACCAGAGTTTCAACCACAGGAGATATAAAAAATAACACAGTTGGATAGATTCACACAGATGCAGAAAAACAATATTCAACTAATCTCACTATATTTTCCTGACTGTCTAAAGAATTAATTTTCCTTAGTTAAGTTACTTACTACAGCAAGGCAAGATGAGGTATTGAGTTGGTTACTACAACCAGGAAAAATGAGGTGCTGAGTTTCTTACTACAGCAAGGCAGGATGAGGTGTGTGAGGTTTGAGTGAGATATCTGTAAGTGATCTTTCCTCCCAGGTTCCAAAAAACAAAGTGCTGCTGTTAGAGTTCCATCATATCTCTCATTAATATGTAAAGAATCATTTCAGTACTGGTTATAGAATGACATCACATCTGGTCACCTATCTTTGGTACAATACACACCCAGAGCTTTGCAAAGATCTGTTGCAACATCTGAAAGCTGTAAAACAATTTCAAAAACTTCCATCCTTCCAGGGTAGCAATTAGTTTACCCTATCTGCAATATAGCAAGATTCCTAGTTCTGGTTTTCCTAGACATTTTTGTCTCTGGATGCAATCAGATCTGTAAGATAAAATCTTTATGGCTTAAACTATCCCATTTCATTTTCAACCTATTTTTCAAAATTAGCTGGACTGAAAGTAACCTTTTCCCTTCCAGAATTCTCTGCTAAAACATATATTTAATCAGTTATAATAATACTGCCTTGCATACATGTATAGCTCTTTTCTGTGCAACAAGATCCACTGTTGATGCATTTTAACACAAGCAACTTTATAAATGCATTTTAACATAAGCATCTGTACAAATCAGTGTGATAGTCAAATAATATAAAATTCTATACAAAACTCCAGTTATCTATGCTGGTATATGTTAAATACACACTGTCCTACTATCCCTTGCACATATGTCACTATCTCATATCATCACACTCAAGTCATTAAATGAATTAGCAATTTCAATCATTGAAGCAGAATTAAATACACACCTTCAATCTATGTATCCCAAATCTCACATGCTTAATTTTTAAAGTATTTATCAGCATATTATTCTCTTCTGTGAAAATAGTCACTTTAATCAAGTTCTTTTGCAGACATGTTCTATTTGTAACACATGTAATCAGTTTAGACATTTTCATATCATCAGCATGCCAGCAGTAAAATTCCTCAAATAAAAAAGAAATATCTGAAAGATATATGGGCCTAGGACAGAGCCCTGTGGGACACCCTGACTGTAACCTCAAATTCCACCTGTTTAATTGCTGCATAATACTATTTCTAAGCCATGCAGCTATCCTTCCTATCAAAAGTACAGCAGTACCTAGTTATTCTAATTTATTAATCAATGATTTATATATGACCATATCATATGCTGAAGTCATGTCTATATAAATTACATCACAGCACAATTTTTCATTTACAGCTGTTATTATATTGTTCTAGAACATCATGTTGCCAGCAGTTATAGATCTATTTTCTACATATACATGCTGAAATATGGTTTCATGTTCCAATAATTTATCCAGTATAACCTTCACCATTATTTGCCCACAACATGAATGTAAATTTATGGATCTGAACGACTCTGGGTTTGCCCTCTCCCCCTTTTCCGTTAAAGATATGTTTACCAATTGTATGTATTCAATCTTGAGGACCCACCCCATATTTAAATGAGCTAGTGAATAACAGATATAATGGTACTTTAAGTTCATGTTGCAGTGTTCTCAGGTCATTATTAGTAACTCTGTCTCCTTCCTGTGCTTTGTTTGATGTCAGTTTGTGCAGTTCTTTTTTTCAATATAATCTCATATAATTTCAGTTACCTGGATGGTACTAGGACAACTTATCATCCCCTTTGTGGAGCTAAACTGCTCTGCATAGGTTATTGCATAATATATTAAAAATACAGCTATACTCTGTTGTGTGTGAAAAAAAAAAATAGACTCAGCACACAGTTTATCAGTTTGTATGTTTTTACGCCCTCCACATCTTATGTATCTAAGAAAATCAAGGAAACAGCTGACGACAACAGAATTATCCACACAACTAAAGCTGAAGCCAAATTGGTTGTAGATGTATAGTTTACACTGAATGAAGGCCAATGCACAAAGTACACATAAAATATTATTTAATAGACCATAAGCAGCACAAACTCATTCACATTAAGCACTTTCATCCACACTAGGGTGGACTTCATCAGAATAACTAACAATGTTCATTAACCTATTTTTAAAAACTTTTTGGCACCAAAAGTCACTCAACACACAAATTTTAAAGTGACATAGTGCCCATTTTAACCATTTTGACAATTCATATAAAACACTGTATTAATGCTCATTCCCTATCCATCCATCAATACATTTCATTAGAATTCTATAAAATTCATCGACCATGAATATGGTATTGGGTTAGATGGTGAGTGTTTCCAATAAGTTTATATGCATGTTAAGGTTTCCTGGGTCATAGAGGGGGACGTGTAGCTTGCAAAGAAGTGGTACTGGATTTTGTCTATGGTGATTTGAGCATGGAGCAGCTCAAGTGTATTGTCCTGTTTGACCAGCCTTGAAGTATATTTACTTTTGATGTAAATTGAGACACCTCCACTTTTAGTCCCTGTCTGTGTAGTAGCTGGCCTAAATATGTGGAAGGCATTATAACCTTGCATTGTTGGTGTACTCTTTGTGACTTTGAACCATGTCTCAGTAACCATACAGATGTCAGCATTCTCTAGGGTGAAGAGAGCTTCTAGGGATTGGAGTTATTTTGTTTAGACTCCTAGCATTCAGTAGTAACACCTTTAGGTTTTCTTCATTTTGATTTGCTATGTCAGAAGTACTTTCAGCTTGGCATTGTCTCAAAAAGGCGCTATGGGGGAAGACAGTGTTTTAGCTAATATTCAAAAGCCTAGAGGGGAGAGGTGCAGACCATCCTGGCAAAGCAGCATGGTCTGTTGCCATCTCCTTCCATGCTGACAAATATTGCACACCCTAAGAATGACACCATAAGCTACATCAATTATTAAAGTCAGTCATCTTCTGTTTGTATTGTGGCATCATCCTTAGAGAAAGTAAAATGCTGCTTAATGCTAGGCTCATATCAGCTTGAGACACATATTCCGAGAGCTCCATGATGTCTGTCTTCATATAGCTTAGGGAGGAATGTCTCAGGTCATTTACTCCCACATGGACTATGACTAAGTCATACTGTACTTGTGGTCCAATGACCTCAGTACATGTGTAATGTGGAGGATCCTAGCTCCTGATAATCAACAGATCGTGACTTTCGCCTTACTCAGCCTGGGGAGAGAGACATCACTGTGTCTCACAATAGAGTGTTCAATGACCAGAATGTTGGATTGTGTGGTGGCTTGCCTTTTGAGCTTACAAGTAGAGGCTCCATGAGATGTGGCTCTGTGTATTGATGTGGTGTTGTTTTGAAAGAGTGCGTTTGGGGCTGCTGAGGGTACATGTATGTGTACTTCATCAAGGAGGTATTTTGAGTTTAGGAAGTTTACACTTAAGTGCCTCAGCATATGTGGGTCTATATGGCTGCTTTGAATTATGTGTGATGAGCACAGTGTGTGCACAATTGACAACCTTATTGATATTAGGTGTACTTTTTTGTGCAATTTTTGCCTCCAGTGACATTGTGTAAATACATCTCACACATACCATATCAGTTTATTTGAGAATTAACTGGTTCAGTAAACATGATGCAATTTTTACATTGGACTTAATGGAAGCCCTTTCATTCAGGCCTTTTCCTCTATCTGCCCGTAAAAGAACAATCCAGCGAGCCTCCCTATAGTCAGTATGTGTGATGATGTTCTCTTCCCTAATACTGGGTATAATAACCTCAATCACCTTAAATTTAAATGCATTTTATGTAGGGAAGACCAATAGACCCCTACGTGATAGGATGAGAGAACACATCTATCACATTAGAAAAGGGTCTCCGCATAATGCAGTTTCTAAGCACGTAGCTGAACTTGCAAATACCAATACATTTAAATTTAAGGTGATTGAGGTTATTATACCCAGTGTTAGGGAAGGGAACATCATCACACATACTGAATATAGGGAGGCTCACTGGATTGTTCTTTTACGGGCAGATAGAGGAAAAGGCCTGAATGAAAGGGCTTCCATTAAGCCCATTTTAAAGAAAAGGAGGCTGTGTAAATGAAACTTGGTTTTATGTATTCTGCTTAATATGTTTTCTCATAGGTTTTGTTGTTTAGGTTTATTTTTATTCTTTACTATTTATTATTTTTATTCACTTATTTTTTTTTTTTTGTATTTAGGATGTTACTTTTTTATTCAAAGATTTTTTGAGATTTTTGATATATATAATATATAATGTATGTATTACATATATTTTTGTATACTGTGGTTTTTAATGGTTGATTAATTGATCGATTGATTATTTAATTGACATTTTTGAGTAAGAACTGCCTTATATAAATATCAGCCAGTTTTCTGTTCACTATCTGGTCTGATGAAGCTCCTATGCGAAAGCGCTTACCTGTTTGTGTCTCTGCAATAAATTGTAGATTTTTTATCACCTTGGACTTGGTTTGTGTTTGCATATCTTAGCTTATAGCTGTGCTTCGCTCCGTTGGTATCTTTCTCTTTTTATTTTCCATATACCTTTGTGCCACGGAGGATGCTGGCAGCCTTTATTATAATTTTTACATTGCCTCATGATGCCCATATCCAGCAAGCTGGTAATGAAGATAGGGGAAAAGTTCATATCTATGGCGACAGACACCCTTTTTTATTGATTAGACAGCTGGAGTGAGAATACAAAGCAAAGTCCGGAGTACCCAGTTTGCAACTCTGGGCACAGTGCTGTGACTGCAAACTAGTCCTGTGTGCAACTAGGTATTGGTGAAATTTCATTTGTGCTTTTGCAGGAAAAGTGTCACTCAATGTGTATATGTTTGTACAGGTCACTGCCAAACACTTGAGGAGAAACTAATACATAGACCCTGAAAATTTAAGGATGAAGTATTTAGGCAGATAGTCAAAAGTTTGAAACAAATCAAGCAGCACTTACTGAAAACAAAGAATTAGCTTGTCAAGAATGATGAAAAGAGGGGAGTCAAATGAGTTGCTACTGCTTGGCTACTACTGTCGCTAGTTTCACCACAGCTTCCCTCTGCTGGGATACAATGATCCTTTGCTTCTTCTCTCACCAGAAGCAAAATATTAGCATCAGTCCCAACATAAAAAGCAGGCCAAAGCCTGTTCGGTGATCCACGGTTTTGCCCAGATGATGAAAGGGTCTGTAGGCTTGTTGTGGCCTTTTCCTGGTAGATATATTGAACAGCAACCAGACCAATCAGGAATGTTAAGCACATACACTCACTGCCCAACCACAAACAATCAGGAATCAATGCTCCTTCTCTCACCAGGAGTAGATTATAAGCACAAATGCCAAGCTGTTACCTATGAAGCAGTTATTAGGCTTTCTGGTGATCAGCAGTCTCCAGGAAATAATGTACCTGTGCTCCTTCTCTCACCAGGAGAAAACAGAAGCACTAATTCTGAGATGACTATGGAAAGGCAGAATGCGGGCTCTCCAATAACTGATGGTTTTGCAATAGATGTTTAAAGGTAAGATGAAAAAATTAGTTAATATCCTAAGCACTGCAGTGTGCACAAAGCAGTTACATATGAAAAGGGTGTAACTTAAGCTTTAGTTGTCTAAGTGGAGAGCCACTAATTTTAAAAGAGCAAGATAGATTGAAAGGAGGTGGGCACTTTTGTATTCTGGTTCTGTGGAATACAGTGGGATGGCCAATAAGTTTAAACAGTGGAAGGGAATGAATTCATATAATGATAACTTTGTGTTACTCATAACAGCCAGTGAAAGTGGAGAGGGAATGAGATATGTGGTCAAATTAACATAAGGGCAGGCAACTAGAAAGACAGTTGTGTTTAAGAACACAGCAGCCACAGGGTGAGAGGGTGGAAAAATGTTTTAAAAAGTTCTGTGTGACTCACAAGAGACGCAGCTTTGGTCTCTTTCCAGGTTTTAATATGCAATTAAAAGCAGGATACAAGTAAAACACAGAGCAAAGAAAACAAATCACAGTAAACAAAATAGAAGAAGGTAATAACTTAATGCAAAATACAATAAAGTAAAAGCAAATTAACCTTTCCCTCAAAGCAAGTTGTGGCACAGTCTGGGTGAGCTTTTCCTGTAAAGCAATGAAATGTTTTATTTTAAGCAAAGTTCAAGTGTAACTTAGTCCCAGTAGATGGGGAAATGGAAATTTATCCCTGGTCTGGCACCTATGTCTGTAGTAGACAGAGGCAGCCTATAAATGCTTGGCCACCCCTTAAAATAACCCTACATTATCAAAACTTTTCAAAACACAATTATATGCAATGTAATAGAAAACACTGAAGCAACAGACAGAAATTCAAATTGAATAAAATGTTAAGCACTTTTGGTCATTATTTTGTATACGAACTTCATTAGAACAAATTCCTGTTTTTAGTAGTTGATGTGTAATATGATTTTGCATAAGTTAGGGCCCACAGTTACAGAAGAATTTTATTCGGTACTTGCATCCATTGAGGCCCTTTCCAGCTTGATGTAAACAGTGGCGGCTTATATTGAAAATTTCAAAGCTGAAATGTCTGCCTATGAGATTGAGCTTACAAAACTTAAGGACATGATGTAAAAGCAACAGAAGGAGATTGGAGAGCAGCAATGTAATGGTGCTAGACATATGAAAGATTTACAGGTGAAGCATCTGCAATACATCCAACTGGAATCAAAGTTGGAGGATATAGAGAACTGATCATGCAAGAATAATATTCATCTAACTGATTTCCCAGCAATTGTGGAGGACATGGTCTTCCTGCAATTCTTTAAAAAAGAAAATTAGTATTGCTATTAAACATATGGGACCCTCCAACTATTGAAAGGGTGCATTGTGTTGCCTCTTGAGTGAATAACAACAACCACAGTCATTTTATTACTACATGCATTGATTTTGATGAGTCTGATTTACAAGAATCCTGCAAACTAGGCAATAATTTTAAAATCTCTTTTCACACAGTTAGAGGCACCCTGGACTACAGCACTTCACTGTACCTACATTGCAAAAGTCTGTCTTATCTTCACTGGGGATGAGAAATGTGTTTTCAGGTTCAGCTAAATTATCCTGCACCTTATGTTCCGTACCAAGCACAACTCACAGTGCACCATTATAGATCCTACAGAAGTGAATAATTCCTTGTTCATTTGACATATAGCCCCAACTTAACTTATGTGGAAGTGGTTCAAAAAATTGTTTGCAACCATCATGTCATCCAAGAAATGGTGTTGCATCCATACATTTAGACAAAATCCCTTTGTTTATAAGCGGTGTAATATAGAATTACTTTATTACAACAATAGACATATGTTGGTCAAAAGTTAGGTCACTGTCCACATAAGTTCTCAAATCCCAAACAACGGGGTTGTCTCTTACAGGTGTATTGTCATTGCAGTAGTTCCCAAAGGATACAATAATGCAGTTTTTAGCATTTAGTTTCAGGCCATGATTTTGACACCAGTTATTTATTTAAAATAAAACCTTCTGCAGGATAGCTAAGTCATTTGTGTATTCAGTGACTACTCCTAGCTTGCAGTCTTTGTAAAGTTAGTCACATGGATGAGAGCACTACCAATATGATCTTAGCAGATGCCAATGGGAAAGGTTTTCAGATCCAGGATGTTCATGACTGTGGGGATTTTTATTTTTTCCATATGAGCTAACAGTTTTTTTGAACTAAACTGACTTAGGACCAACTCTAATCACTACTGTCCAATCACCATACTTCAGAATGATCTTAACATCTCTGTGAATATTTTGGACAATCATCTGAACCACATAATGTTATCCCCATAAGTCATCGATCTCCATAAACATACACCAGACATTACATGTTATTCTGCAATAAGTATGAATATATTTTAATTCATTCTGTATCTATAGATCACCAGGGCTAGTTTCTTTTAATCCATACAGCTGCATATAGTGAAGATCTCCTTCTTACCAATGGACATTTATCAATATGTCTGTATATTGTTCATAGGATCATAGGATCATAAGAGGTTACTAGGCTATTGGCCCTAAGACCCTTATAAACCTAGCCAAGAGTTTAGCCCATGTTTATACACATCAACACCCAAAGCCTCTGTTCAGCAGGAACATAGATGGAATCCTAGTGGTGTATTTTCTGTTTCCCATCCAGTTATCCATGTTGCGCTTAGTACTCTGCTTGATGTGGAGAGGGAGTCTATTCTACAAATGGGGGAGTCTCTGGGATGCAAATCTGTCCTGCCAGCAAGTCTTATTGATATCACAGACCAAGTTGAGGCCACGCTTATGGGTTACTCAAATGGAGCTTGACTTGCAGATATGCAGCAGTCCCATCAAGGCAGGGTTTGAGATTGTTTTGTATGCCAAACAGAAGTCACCTCTGAGGAGTCTGCATGAAACTGAGTAGAGGGAGGACAGGGCTTTTAGCCTACTGTGTAGGGTAGATGTTTGTGGCCCTGGATTCTCCTGATGAGGAGCCTCTTTGGTCTCTCCAGCTGCTGCATGTGCTTTGCGAGGTATATGCCGAAGGGGGTGTTGTACTTAATAATTGGTCTTATAAAGGAAAAATACAAGGGTGTTATGACCTCTTTGTCCCTGGATGAGATACCCTTACTTATGAGGTAGGTCATGTAGGAAGCTTTCCATACAAAGAAAGCAACATGGTGGTCAAAAGTCAGGTTGCTATCAACTTGGGTGCCTAAACTCCTCACTACTGATTGTGTACTTAGGACGTTGTTATTAATATGATAATATGTGGGGGCGTCACTCTCCCAAAGGGGATGATGATGCATTTTTTGGCATTCAGCTTGAGGCCATGTTTCTGGCACCAGTCATTTTGTTTGGATGAGACCTTCTTGGAGAACACCCACATCACTTGGGAAACTGATGACCGCACCCAGCTTGCAGTCATCTGCAAACTTGGCCAGCCATAGCCCACTGGTTTTGGCCTGTACCTCAGAGAAGTATATCCTGAATAACAGAGGCCCCAAGACTGATATGCCACATATTATGGGTCTACTGCTTGAGATTACTTCCCCTATTTTGATTAGGTGGGTTATATCAGTGAGCTGGTTTGCTACCCATCTGGTAATATACGGATTGATGCCTAGTTGAGAGAGTTTATCTATTACGCCCGAGTGGGAAATAGTGTCAAAGGCTTTGATCAGGTCAAGGTAGGTGGTGTGCACCATCTTCCCCTCGTTGAGGGCTTTAGTGACTGTCTCAAAGAAGTCAACCAGATTTAACAGACATGACCTCCCCTTGACAAAGCCAAACTGTGTGGGGTCGAGTGTTTGGAGCTTGCCAATGTCCTTGTTAATAAAGTCCATAATAATCCGTTCCATGGCCTTACAGATCAGGCTAGTTAGGCTGATAGGGCTATAATTTTATGGATTGGTGGATGCTCCACTTTTGTGTAAAGGAATGACAGTGGCTGTCCTCCACTCAGCTGGGACAAACTTTGGTTGAATAGGGTGCCTAATGATGCTGCAAGTTCATGCCTGAGTTCATGTAGGATGCAGCCTGGGATGTTATCAGGTCCCATGCAGACTGTATTTTTTGCCTTTGAGAGGGCAGTGATGACATTTTCCCTAGAGATAAGGGGTGGGGGAAGGTACTGTGAATGTCCTGATTTACAGATGGAGCGACAGAGGGGAGCAGTTTTCACTCAATCTGCCAGCCATTAGATTGGCTATATTTACCGCATTTGTGTATGTGGTATCCTTGACCACCAGTTCTGAACAGATCTGGGTGCTTCCTTTAAGACTGCAGACATATGTGAAGAAGGCCTTATGACTGCCTCTAGTAGATGTGGTCAATTTGGACTCAAAGTTGAATTTAGAGGATTTCACTAGTGCTCTTATTTGCTTGTTTAGGCTAAGGAGAGATTGCTTCCAATTGGGCAACTGCTCCTTCTTGGTCCTGGACAGTAATTTTTTCCTTTTATTATATAGTTTATTTATAGCAGATATCCACCAGACAGGTTTACTCTTCCTTGCAGAGGATGATTTTGTCCTTTTAGGTATTCCTCATTCCATGCATCTATTTAAATGCTTGTATAGTACTTTGGTGTAGTTTTGGATACTGGTGCCAGTTCTTACAAAGGAGGTGGGGGCTATGAAGCTGTTCATACCATCCCTCAGGAGGCTGTAATCGGCTTTGGAGAAGATTTTTGTTTGACCCTAGCTAGAGGGGGGTCAGGGGAGATGGTGACTTTGAAAGTAACCACTTTATGGTCGGATCTTATCATGGGGGAGGATGATACTCTAGGGGTGCTGCAGTGGTTACTCATGTTGGTTAATACCAAGTCCAAGATATTATCACCTCTTGTGGGAGTATTGACTAGCTGTTCCAAGGCATTTACATTGATAAAATCAAGGAATCTCTGGGGATTTGTGTTCTGGCTTGAGTAGTTTTTCCAATCTATGGCTTGGGTAATTAAAGTCACCCAGGATCTGGGTAAAGGGTTTCATCTTGATAGATTTTAAGATATCCAGATAGATGTAGTGGATATCTTGAGTCAAATTTCAGGGCCTATAGCTATCTATAATTTGAATAGGGGTCTTGACAATGGTTAACTGCACCTGGCGGGTCTCCTGTGCATCATACTGTTTGACCAGCCTGGAAGTGTATTTGTCTTTAATATATATTGAAACTCCACCTCCTTTGGCTTTATTGCCCACAGTTTGGGGTCCAAATGTATGATAGGATAAAAAGACAGGTAGCTGGGATGCTCTCCACAGCTTTGAACCAAGTTTCTGTAACTGCACAAATGTTAGGATCTTCCAGGGTTAAGAATGCTTGCAATGAGTGCAGTTTCATCTTTAGACTCTTAGTGTTGTTGAAGCCTATCCCCATCCTTTATGAAACAGATAAATTCTAATGCAGAAAATTACAAAAAAATAAGCATGAAAACATGTTACAATTGTTTTATACAACAGAATAATAACATATGTATGTGATAACAGTGCAGTATTTAACCACAACAAAACAACCTGGTGAGAATTTACCATTGGAAGTTAGCTTTAAGTCAGCTTTATCCCACAGTGAGGTTAGTTCAGTGCACAAAGCTTTTAAGTATCATTTGTACCTTACATTATTAGTGAGGTTCATAACATTCAGTATTTTAGACTCCCGTTAGCAATGGTCTATATACATTACTAAATCTTGGCATATTAACCAATAGCTCAGCATAAGTATGTAGTGCTCAACCCAACTGCCCAGTAGGTGTCAGTAAATGGGCATATCTGTAGCATGTGCCAGATGCAGTCCAGTACTCTGCTACTATCCTGTCTGTGCCAACTTTAAAATGCAATATTGATACATATTCCTACCATACCATTGCTACCTAGTAACTGAGTGGGACCTCAATATGTATTTTAGAAGGTGTTTTTGTCAAAGGTTTAAGATCCATATTGAGGATGTTGACATAGAGGAGGATTCCATGAGTCTAGATGCTGAACTGGACAGAGGAGGAGATAATCCTGAAGCTCACTGTTTAAGCTGGGCATGAGCAGAGAATGAAAGCATGCCTAAAGAAGATTGTAATGATCAACATCTAGAACTAGATTGCAAGGGACCACTGCAGATGGAATGAGATCTATCAGATTGGCATGCAGGTCCACCACAACTATGATGACTTGCATCACAGGGACACAGAGGACCTATGCTGGAGTGTTGCAGAGATCTGATGCTAGCCAACAGAGGCCTACAGTAAGATACATAACCTACATCTTAACACCTACATTATTATATATGTATGTAGTAACCATATCTGTTTATGTGAGTCTGTGTTTCATGTGTATTCCATCAGTATCTGTCTTGATAATAGTAATTTACATGGAAAAAAAATAATTCCACTCTAAAAAATTGACATTCATATATTAATGCATTCTGTGCTTATCTGCAACTATACTAGGCTGGAGTACAAATTATGCAGGATTGCTGATTATGACTGTATTAATACAGGCTTCACACATACATTATGTATATCACTGCTGTTACATAACATCTGCTTTTAGAATATCCAATAAACTCTGATGTCCTTTAGCTCAACCTTGTTAGGAAATATGCCAGAATGACTGACATTCGCCTATGTGTGGGTTCAAATCGCCATGTAACATCTTTTTCTAAAAACATTGGTAGTGAATTGTGTAATATTGCACATCACATATGGAAGATCTATATTTGTTTAATGTATGCACTGTAGATTTTTACACATATAATGTGGCTTCAGTGCATTCATACAAATAAAGCTTAGACTAAGGATGACTAGTCATTTATCTGTTATCTGCAAAGCTTCTAGAAACATCATACATTAGACTTCTGTATGTGTGAAGGCTAAGCAACATATATGTTGTTAAGCTATAATTTATAAAATTCATAGTAGTGTTTTATAAACCATGTCTGTTTTTTATCAGTTTAATGAAGTTAAGACCAATGCATGTCATCATGGCTGAAATATATGTGAGTCCTGTAAACACAATGCAAGTGCATGAAGTGTGGCTCTATAATCCATATACTGTCTTATGGTTATAGGGTTAGCACTGTATGTGGAGACATATGTGGGTTTGAATCACATGGTTGTGCACTAATAACTTTAAAGGCTGTTTAATTTTTAAAAGTATGTTCTGTTTTTTTTTGCAAATTATGGCTGCTAACTCAGTGTGCTGACACATAATCATTTTAAATGGTAGATAAATGTATGTTCCATCATTATTCCATAGACATTTACAACATTAAAGAAAAGCTGCTGTCTTTTAGTTGAAATGGTTAAGAAACAGGCTAGCTGTCTTGAGAGTGTATTCAAATCTCAGTATAGCCTATTTTAGATGATATCATGGTAGTTACACATCTCCTATTGAACAACACATATGGGAGATCTATACTTAATTGGTAAGTTATAAGTTTGAGATTTTACACATCTATCATGGCTATGGTGCATTGGAGCCTATAACCCTTAGGCTGAGGATGGCAATGACTACTACATTTGTAGAAACATTTCTTTTAATAATGATGTTTGTGTAAACACTGGGTAATATATGCATATGTTATCTCTACAGTTTAAACTACACAACAGTGAGTTACAATTCCTTACTTCTTTTCATTGACTGCCCTCCTACCTAAAATATATGTGTAGGTTCTAATCCCACCGTTGAAGAGTTATTCCTTTAATAGATATTTCTGTCTTTCAACTGCAAACAAATGTTTTCCTGCAAACTACAACAGCTGGAAATCTGAACATTATAGTTGTGGGTTATTGCTGTGCAATACGTGATGAGATGCAGTCATGATGGTATAGTTTTACTGTTTGAATCCCATTGCAGACATTACTTAAATCATTGGCTAGACCGAATATTATTAAGCAATCATGCCTGACTTGCATATATGTTTAGGATGCCACCAGTTCATGTTGCACAATGGATTTGCATTTTGGATATATGTACCTTATGATGTTAAATATGCATATCATCTTATGTAAGGCACATGGAAGCACTTGTACTTTTTATCCACTTGTCACAAAATATACACACATAATTTCAACTTGACATTAGGCTAATATATGTCTGTACATGTGCATACAAAATGGCAAACACAAATGCATCTGTGCAATTTATCTTGTCTATATAAGCACAGACAGGAAGAATGCAAATTTGAGATATTGTGCATCACATACTTGTGTACACAATTTTTTGGGTAATGATGTAAAAACACAATAAGTTCAACTTACAACTGTGCACATTTATATGTTTTGTTCATATGTTTAGGTATATCTGTATGCTTAGACAATGTCATCATAAATTGGCACACCTGTTAGTGTGTAATGCTTCCCTGCATATTCATAGATGCAAGTTGTTTGACTTCCATTAATTCATGCAATCCTGACAAAGATTGATTAGCTAGGCAGGTAGGGTTCTGGTTTTGTAGTGCTATCATAGGTGACAGTTTCAGGTTTGAATTTAACTTCCTTCTGCTGTATACAGTAATCATCATGTGTGTAAATATCAATGACTGGATACTCAAAATGTGATATTGCATTGCATATCAGTGCTAGCTAATGTAATAATAACTATTTTTCACTGTTCTGCTGTGTATATAGTGGTCATTATGCCCTGAACTTAAGTAATCATTATGCTGCTGTAATCTTTTCCTGTTTGCAGCTGATGAAGACCATGCCAAAAATCAAGCGTTGTGCATTAAGCATATGCACAGGTTTGAGGAGCAGCAGAGGGAGAAAGATGTGTGTTATCAATTTCCACTTTTATTTCTCTTGAAATACTATTAATATATTTAAGTTTTCAGGTTTAGATGTATAGTCTTATGACATTCAGGCATGCTAATATTTATGTCATACCTCCCATAATGTGTCTGCTAATGTAAGGGTAATACTTAGTGATTTATTTGTGAATAGCAATATATACATCATTTCAAGTGGAATGTTGTCTTAGGAGTTACCAACAGGAGTTTTTTTAATTAATTTGAGGTTATGAGATGTTTGTTGATACAACCTAAATGAAAGACATCTGTATTCAAATGGCATATTGATTTTGATTTGATTGTTTTATGTGTAAGTTGTTTATACTCTCCTGTTATTTGAACAGTAATATGTGGCAAACTTGGACGTGTGGTAGTGTTTTTCTGAAAACTGTATGTTGTGCATAGCCTGCCTATTCTATTATTGAGTGGGTGTCTACTGTCTCAACATTCTTAATGCTGTTGGAAGATCTTTGTTGGCATGTATTTCTTAAGTTCTATTTCTTTTGCAATGCAGTATAACTGAACTGTGACGGCTTGTTAAACATGGCATTACATAGCATTTCCTGTAAATGGTGTGCCACAAACCAGTCATAGTTTTGTTGTATGTCTGAGGTATTGCATAATATATTCATTGTCATCATTGCATTTTTTTAAATGTGCAGATACATATACACACACACACACACACACACACACACACACACACACACACACACACACACACACACATACACACATATACATATAGGCAGTGACAGTGATACATTTCTAGCTATTATATGCTGTCACTGTGCTTTTGATAGTGCAGCTATTTGGCATCCTTCAAATTCCATTCCACTTATATGATTTTGTGATGTCACCCATTAACCATGTTGCATTGTTCATCTAATTTGTATTTACATGCCATTGCTTGTTAATCTTACAATATATTTTAAACATACATATTTTAATTGTGGGATATAAACAGGGCTCATCATTTGCACATAATAATAATAATAAGATATAATGGAAATAAAAATGTACTGATACCTCAACATAAATGTGTGAAACACATTGAGTAACTAATATTCTTAAGGAGTTACTCTCAGAGGTTGTGACATTGATATTTGCCTTATCTGATAACATAGCTGCAGCAACAACCATGTTTTCAAAGGTCTAATGTCAGAGTCAATGTTAGCTTTCACTGGACCAGGTCTTTTGGAATGGAGCCCCATGATAGCGTTGTATGCTACAGTGGTATGTGTACTTATCATGAGACTTATTGATATATAGATGTCTGTATGCTCAGTCCATGTGTGTTTTCATGCATACTGAAGCCTGATATATTAGTGAATATGCAAGTAATAACAAATGCATGCGTGATAAACTGAGTACTGCATGCTGTGTAATGTATCGGTGTTGCATAATGACCATGTATGATGGGCACACTGATCCATACGTAGTCTTTTATTCATATCATCAATATCAGTATATGGATATTATGACATTTATAATGTTGCATAATAATGACAGTACATTTGCTATTATTACACGTCTGTATCTTTTGTTATACACTAAACCTTATGTGCCAAATCTGGTGACAATTATTATGTCATAACAAATGTATTGTACTGTGATATAACTTGAGCAAACATTTCACATCTCCTGTTTCATATGTTTTGATGTTAACTGCATATAATTTAGTCTCTTTACAGTTATGTTGATATACATCTGATTGTTTTTTATTGCAGACATGTTTGGCATATGAATGTGATGCATGCTATGCATGATTTTGTCGTTTACTATAGATTGTATTTATGCCTGACATCACATACAGTGTTAGAGATGGATAAGGTTATATACAGTAGTGTAACATCACATACATACTAGTTACAACCTTAGATTATGTAACTTTGTATGATGTTTTTGTTTATTCATTGATTTTATGTTAATGCCCATTATGTATGTATAATGTTTTTTTTTCCTGTGTTGAACTTTGAAAGAGAGTGGGACTCATGACGGCTCACCAATCAGATGACAACAATGATGACAGGTGAGAACACTGACAGCTGAGTTGGACTTCAAGGACCATGATGATGATTATGACAGGGACAATCATGACAATGACAGACTATGATCTGCACATGCCATTGTTCCTACTGCTCAGCGTATAATTTGTCCACCACCATGCCAAGCAGATGATTCTCAGGACCAGACCCTAGAAGTAGAGATAGACATCTTCCAGACATAGATGAAGGATCTAATAGGTCACTTCTTTCAGGACATGTAATGAGCCATGTATGACTCCTTCTGTGAAGTTGCTAGAGAGATCTTTTGTGATGTTTAACCCTATCAGGATGGTCCATCAAGACCGACACGTATTGTCTGTATAACCCAAATTTGTAATGCTGCCACCACTCTATTTTTCATATTAAAATGCTTACAGTTGAGGCACGATTGTGCATAGATACTATACTACTGTCATGCTTTTCTGATATTCATCATAATGTACATTGCACATATCATGTCATATGCTGCATTATCTTTCTGCTACAGTAAGAGTCATATTATCAAATGACACATGCATTAACCGTTATTATTTACATGCTCATATTGTCATTACTGCATACATTGCTCCATATGAGCAAGAGTGCTACTCCTTAAATGTGTGTGTGTGTGTGTGTGTGTGTGTGTGTGTGTGTGTGTGTGTGTGTGTGTGTGTGTGTGTAGTTCTGTGCATGCAGTGTAGTATAATATTCTTATGTCTGATAGACTCTGTCTCTATATGTGGCAGATATGACTGTTGCAATAAGCATAATGCGAGTGGAACATCATTGTTCTGTTTGTGTTAGCCCCATATACACTTAGGAGGGATGACATCAATCCATGTACTACATTATTCACATTCTTTTCACATGATGCAGTGAAGTGCGTCCAGTGTGTTTATTTGCACATCTGTTGAGAGGGTGGCCTAATGTTTAAGGTGCTTGCCTTACAAACACAAGGGGCAGGGTTTGAGTCTCACAAAGGATAATTGGCTATGCTTAAAATGGCTCGCAACGGCAGTTAGCTTAGCACTAATCTATGAATCCTTGCATATCCATTGCATGCATTTGTTCATTGGTTGTTGATGTCTTATGTCTGTTCAACAACATGACATATCCTTAATTTTATAATTTATGTAACATTGTTGGGTCATGCTTTCATCTATCGACACAATGACTTTGTGTGTGGCATGTACTGGCAAATATTATGCCATGTTCTATTACAGTACTATGGCTGGTATATATGCACATGTATCCTTGACATACTACATTAGCATTCACTGGTCCCTTAGTGAATATACAAAGGTGGTACTTTATTCAGCATCATTCATAACTTTACTGTTTGCCTGTATCATGCTTATTTCAATACCCAGTCTTTTTGATAATAGCTTATATTTGGACTCATTAACATTGATTTGAATACAAGTGCATGTGCATGCATTTGCAGTACATATGCACTGATTTACACGGATGTACATATGTATGGTTGTATGATCAACACATGGCCACCAATAAAATATGGGACTGGTTACATGAACTTATTCCATTTTTTGTGTTGTATTTATATACACAGGAATATCTTTTGATAACTCCAACACATGCATGGTGATATTTGGATCAGTAATGGTGATTGCACCACCTGTCTTTTTATGTTTATGGCAGTATACATATGTGTGTGTGTGTGTGTGTGTGTGTGTGTGTGTGTGTGTGTACACACACACACACACACACACACACATGTATATCAGTCTACTTCTAAATTTTAAACTTTCACAATTTTGAATTGCTTATGGTTAAGACCATAAAATCGAACTTGTGAATGTTTGAAATTGAAATAAAAAAAATAAATTTTCTTTCTTTTACATTTTTCCAGGGAGGCAAGCTCCCCTGAACCCCCACATCCCCTGCTAATTAAATATACCAACTCCAAGATTGCACTACAGCAAGAAAAACAGTAAATATACCATTACTCACTGTACAGCGATCTCCATTTAAATAGTTCGAACCTTCACAAGTTCAGTCTTATAGTCTTGACTATAAGCAATTCAAACTTGTGAAAGTTCAAAATTTAGATGTAGACTCCTATATTTATATATGCATGTTACACTCAAACCTTGAATAAAGCAAAAACCAACAACCACCAACCAAAGCCAGAACTTGGGTCCACTTAAAAAGTCACAAAGCACAAAAAAATACACAAAAGGATCCAATGACGACCAAAGGCTTCCAAAATAAATCTGTCTTTAATGTACAAAATGTAAAAGCATAAGCACTTTCGTAGCAAAGCTACTTCATCAGATGCATTTCACAACTAAAATCCTTTACTCATTATAAATACTAACTAAAAAGATCACATGACTAAATACTTTACTTCCTTAAAGACATATTACTAAAATGCTCAGTACAATATATTTATATATAAATATTGAATAATAAACATCCGGCAAGGAATAACAAAATTGCATATATATTAAATATACCTAAAATAATAAAAAATATAAATAAAAGGCATATACTTACATTTAACAATTGTTATTATTCAAAATAAGTAAATGCCAGATTACTTCCTATTCAGTGGTCTGGCTTTAAGCTTCAGTGTCAATTGTATCCTGTCATTCAGGCCTTGTCCATAGTCCCCTCATAGTCTAACTATCCATTTAGCTTCTAACTGTTCAGTTTGATTTCTGATGTCCCCTTTCCTTATATTTTCATGTACACATCCTATTACTATAAACCTGAACAAATGAGAGGCATCAGTATATACAATATGTTTGGACAAAGCACTGAGTGTATCACTTTTACTTATGTGGTAATAGTGTTCCTTAATTCTATCTCTCAGAGCTCGATCAGTTTTACCAACATAGAATTTTGTGCATACTGAACAGTGAGCTAGATAGACCGCATGCATACTACTGCACATTGCAGCAATGTCAAAGCTATGTCTTACTTTGATCAGGATGATAGAATGTTCCTGTACTATCAATATATTTACAGGCTTGACAATGCCCACATGCAGTGGTACATCCATGACTTATTCTAGATGACATTTCTCTTGGTAAATTTTTTTGGTAAACACAAATGTCTTTTAAGGGACTTCATGTTCTTGTATACATATCTTGGTCTCTTATCTACTATAGCCTCAGTGTCGGTGTCTGTAGTTAAAGTATACCAGTCTCTTTTGATTATATCCCTATATTGTTTGATATCACTGGAATAATATAGGAATATAGGAATAGGAATATAGGAATAATTTTACTTTGTCATTTTTCTGGGATGCAGCTTGTATACTACCAGAATACTGCTCACCAAAATAAGGCTTAGCTCTACGAGATCTCTCACTGGAGACTTGCTCAATATTCTCAGCAATGTCATTACTTGCATAACCCCTCACTGTAAAAGATTCCATTAAAGAGTTAGTTTGCCTGACAAATTCTGAGTCACTTATAATTAGCCTTGAAGCTCTACAAACTTGACTTCTGACTACACTTTTGAATTGGATCTACTTCACTTACCCAAAAAACCACATAGACAACATTCACTTCACCGAGACAAATACACCAACAAACCAGAAGACCGACATCCAGAACACCGGCATTCTGGCCCGAGGTAAGTAACTGCTTGGCCATCCTTCAAAAAAAACTAAACCCACCCATTCGCCCCCACTCCCTCCTAAATAAATATACCAACTCCGAGATTGC
This sequence comes from Protopterus annectens, assembly GCF_019279795.1. Lineage (NCBI taxonomy): Eukaryota > Metazoa > Chordata > Ceratodontiformes > Protopteridae > Protopterus > Protopterus annectens. The sequence continues at coordinate 666,326,164 of NC_056728.1, read as the reverse complement.
ACTACGACGGGGGTAAGGGGCAAAGTTCAACAGGATGGCCAAGCGGTTACTTACCTCAGGTCTGAATGTCAGTGTTCCAGATGTCGGTCTTCTGGTTTTTCAGTGTATTCGTCTCGGTGAAGTGAATATATAACCATACCTCTTTATTTAAAAGTGTGAGCCAAGCTATCAATCTTTGTCTCTGTTGTTTTGCACAGTGTTCAGGGAGTCCTATCTCCTCATATCACCACAACAAATTAATAAAAGAAACCAAGAACTAAAGATATTCCACAAGTGGTGGAAAGTAATTTTGAAAATGCACAATAAATCCACTGTATACAGTGTATAAATCTATTAAAATGTATTTAATCATTTAGCACTTTTGTCTGATAAAAGAAACTGTTAAAATGCTCTTCAAAATACCATACTTTGGCATAAAGTCTCATAAACGTAAGAGGTACAATAAGTTACTACCCAAGAGAGTAATCATCCTTTCCTTAGAATCAAACTAAGCAAGATCTCTAATTGTTGACCCTATGAGTATAATACAAATAGTTCATGTGCTGACATTCGGTGTTATTAAATGAAAAAAAAAACATTGCATTGCTGTGCACATTTCATTATGGAATTATACTATTACTTGTTTGGTCAAATTACTATAGACTTCTTTTAGCTCCTTTTAATTGCATGAGTAAATAATTTCCTAGCTTGTCTTATCAGTAATATGTTTCTAATGGTACTTTTGCAATTGTTCCTACTAAATGAAACATTAATAAAAAAGAGTGTTATGGCCTTCTCACTGGCATGGGTACAGGATAAGTATGTCACTATAACCAACCTATAACTTCAATCAAAAAGGCTGTCAGAGGCAGAACCAAAGTTCTCTCTCTGAATGAATAAACAATGTTGGATATACATTGAGAAAGAACAGGCAGTAGGTGTTAGTGGGTTCATGTTATATGATCAATTGCTAGAAATAGCGAACAATCTATTATCGAACCCAAATGCACAAAACCACAAAATGTTGAAGGAACGGATCAGTGAATTTTTTCCCCTGGAAAGAAATTCTCTGATCCAAAGGAAAAAAAAAAAGTACAGGCAACATAAAGTGCATGGGGGGATGGTTCGCCCCCCCACACCCCGATATGGGGGTCTGTGCCCCCACACCCCCCACCTTAAATATAACAACTCTGAGATCACACCACAGTGAAGAAAACAGCAAAGTCCGGAGAATGGCCCAGCAATTTTTTTCCCTGGGAACAAATTCGCTGATCTGTTCCTTCGATAGTCTGTGGTTTTGTGCATTTGGGTTTGACAAATGAGCATTCCCTATTTCTAGCATTTGATCATGCAATAGGAACCCATTGTTAGTGTAATGCTGACAAATAATGTTATGTAGTTTAAAACCACATTCATTTGCTAATCCTTTCTGTCTTTTGTCAGTATCACATCCAGTACTGCTCTGTAAGACAACTCCTATCTATTTAACTTATCTGCTTCCATGAGTAAGAGATAATTACCTGTGTCATCCCACTTTAACTGTGAGACATGATACTTTAGATCTCAAGGTCAACACCTACATGCACTTGTAAAGGCTGTTATAAAGTCTACCTGCCTAAAAGGCTGCTTTAGCTGCACAGCTACATTCTCCCCCAGGTAGTTTAATCCTAAGGTATTTAAAAACGTTGTACTTCTACTGTAGTGACATAATGATACCACATGTGGCATTGCTGCCTCATAGTGTTTGGTTCTCCAGTATGATTCTCAGATGAGTTGCATTCTGCACAGACACTGCACATTCCTTGTGCCTACATGAATGTGGTACTGGATGCCCTGGTTTTGCCACACACCCCATACTCATAATTCTACCCTTTAAATTATCTGTAATTATCCTAGATGAGTGTGGGGTTCATCCTCTAGTGAGTTAGTGCTATATTCACATTAAGTTTCTATGCCTTGTACCCAGTAAGTGTCACAATAAGCTCTAGGTCTCACTGTTAGCTGTGTGGGATTAAGCAGGCAATCAGTGAAGGCATGAAAGAAATTAAAACATATTTACTCAGTGTTTCTTTCATTTGTCTTTTACTTCTAGACAAACTCAGTCAACAAACAGGATCTGAATCTGACCTTGTATTAATATCTCATTTGCATATTACTAACAAGGAATAGTGTGTGCTACTAGGAGAATTAAAGTATAAAATCAGTTTAAAACTGAAATAAATCGTGACATTCTTGTTTCTCACTGTAGTAAAGGTTAGGTTTGCTCATTCCTACTAGCAATGCTGAGTATGCATACTGGCATACTGACCAGTCACCTGGGACAAAAGCTTCTCACTAATTGTTTTTAATGAAAGCACTGTCTGAAATCCCAGCTATGCTAAGCCACAGAATGCTTATCATTGCTTTGTTCACCATCCTATTCCCATTCCCACCAATAACACCCTCATTATTTCCTTTATCCAATTCACAGGCACCTTCTTCTAAACCCATCCATCCCATTAAACAACCCTTAATTCCCTAACCATCTTATTAAGTCAGAATACACATATCTACTCTTATCTTTATCACTTTTTCATAGTCCTTCTCTCCTCTTCAACTAGGTAACAATACATTTCACCACTTCCTTCATTCTCTTTTCTCTGTTTTAATAATGCTACACTAATATTAGTCACAGCTGCCTCCAGCTTCCTACTACTTGCCCTAGAATAGCTTTCCCCAAGAAGCCAGATGACTTAAATGTAACAAAAATCTGATTTTCTGCCAGTCATGAACTACCCTCTGCATTAATAGCCCCCAATATAGCAAATATTCCCCTCATAATACCACCTCATAATTCCCCAAAATATCTCTTAAGTATCTCATTAAATTCAAAATGCCAGTGTCAGTGGAACAAGAGATAACACACTTGTCTTTGATGCGGAAGGTTGTGGTTTCTATTCTCACACCAGGTAGACAGATTACTGACATTGTAGTACAGCACAAGAGGTATACTGCACTCCTGGTTGTGCTGTCCTTTGAATGAGTCAGTAAACCAAGGTCACATCTACTTGGGTTGATGGTAGCTCCAGTGAATGTAAATAATACCACAGCAGTAATTGAAAAGAGTAGGGAAACTTCCCTGATTACCTCTCTAAATTTCCCATAGTAATAGTAACACCAGTCTGGGCCCTGAAAATAGTCTATGAGCCTAATTGGAACTAAAGGATAAATAAATAACATACCTCACAACTTCTGTTCCTACAAAACTAAAAATACTATCTTAGATCTTTGATTCTTTAAAGTTATCTTCAACATCATCAAATATTCCTGCTGCTTTTAAACTATGGAAACTGAGATTCTAATCCAGTTCCACTCATACAAAGTATGGGCAGGATTCACGATGGCTTGCACGGAGTCTAAGAGTAGTTTAAGACTCCATGCAGCCACCGCGATCCAGGAACAGCCTGAATGTGCGTGTAAGAGAGCACCTAAAACGGCTCTTACACGGGCAGGGCGTGGATATGCTAATTACCTCACTGGCAGCCGAAAGGCATGCAAATGAGGTAATTTTGTGATCCAGGAAGCAGAAACCTGCCCGTGTGAGAGCCGTGTTATCTGCAGAAATGTACTCAGTTGATAACTGAGTACCTTTCTGCAAATAACACAATGCAGCTCCAAATAAAGGTTGCAAATGTCGCAGGCAGCATGCCAATGGCCAAATATGTGGCCACTGGCAACATACCCTGATGCAAACATGAAATAAAAATAATTTAAACATAGCACAGCGTCACGCAAACGGGCTGCGCTATAAAAAAACAAAAAATAAAAATATTAAACCCACAAATGTGGGTTAAAAGCATGTGTATACAATGGAAGGGAATAGCAGGGTAAAACAACATGGCCACCGAGCAGGGGTTGCTAAGGGGGGATGCGGAGTGTAAGACATGTAACTAAGCATTAGTAGACAATCCTATGTGAATGAGTGGCAGGATAGTGAATCGCACTGATACATAGAAAATGAGCACAGTCTGTGCAGTGTAGGAGTAGGATAAGGGGAAGTAACAGAGTAGGAGATAGGTGACATCACAGGGGGAATGTATGAAAGGAATGCAGCTCATTGGAGCACAGTGGCATGTGAAAGCTGTCAGTCACACATCATGGAAAGAGGAGTGTCAAGAAGTAGGCATGGGAAAGCCAATAAATGGAAGGTGTACACTGTGGATAACACCAACGTTTCTTTCGGGGGCGTGCATGCGTGTGTGTGTGCGCTGGTAGGCACGAGTAAGATAGAGTGCGCGTGTGTAAGCGTGAGTGCGCGCGTTTAAGGCAGAATAAGCATGTAGGAGCCTGTTTAAACACCTGTAAGCTTGTTTGTGCTGGTGTGCACATGTTTTAACCTGAATAAGCATATTCTAGTCCGTCTAAGCATGTGTGCACGCGTGTTAGCCGCTGTGAGCGTGTTTATGCTGGTATGCACATTGCCCCCCCTGAGGAAACAGAAGGGAAAAAGGAAGCATGGGAAATAGTAGGAAGCTAGAAGAAATTACTGGCAGAGTTTGAAGGTGAAAACAATCAGAAGCAGGCAATTACACAGGCAGAACAGTAGCCCAGCACATCACTTAAAACTCTGCAAACAACAGTGCAGAATGTTTCTCTCAAGAGACACTGCAACAGAGGAGTAAGCTACTAGAAGTGAAAACTGAAAAAGCTTCACTCAGACCAAAAATGCTAGGGGCTGCCATAGCTGTTATAAGGAGACATATGCAACTTGCTGAGGGTGGTGACTATGCAAATGCTGTCAGACAACCCACAGTGAGGAGACTGAGAAGAGTGTACAGGCCCAGGGTCACCTACCAGGGGTTACATGAGCTGGAGATAGTGGAGTGCTATAGAGTGGACAGAGACCTCCTGCAGCAAATTGTTGAGCTGTGCAGGCCACACCTCACACACAGAACAAACAGAGGGGAACCCATCCCAGTGGAAACCAAGGTATGTGTTGGCCTAAGAATACTAGCAACAGGTACCTTCCAGAGACCAACTGGTGATATGATGGGGATATCACAGGCATCAGCATCCAGGGTACTGCACCAATTCCTGGATGCCATGTCAGCACATGTCGGTGAGCATGTATATTTCCCCAATTCCTGTGAGGTATTGGCCAGCAATATGCGTCTCTTCCAGCAAATAGCGGAATACCCTGAGGTAGTGGGTGCAATAGACTGCACGCATATACACATCAAAGCACCAGCCGGTGAGCGGGGTAGGGCCTACATTAACCACAAGGGCCTCCCCTCCATCAACTGCCAGGTCATGTGTGATGCCCAGGGCATAATAATGAATGTGTGTGCTGGCTGCCCTGGAAGCTACCATGATTCCCATATCTGGCATTTGACGCAGCTGTACCAGACATTTGCCAATGGGGACATCCCACATGGTCACTTAGTGGGGGATGCTGGCTATGCACTGGAGCTGTGGCTCATGACACCCATCAGAAATGCACACACACCTGAACAAGAATGCCATAATGAGGCACACGCACAAACACGAAATGTAATCGAGCGTGTGTTTGGGCTGCTCAAGTCATGGTTCCGGTGCCTGGACACATCTGGTGGAGCCTTGCAGTACTCACCAACTACATGTACCCAAATCATCATTGTATGTGCTATGCTACATAATATGATTCTGTGAAAACAGCTGCAGCAGGACCAGCATAGGGCTGGGCCAAACAGCCCCCCACCATTGCCAAGCCAATCACAGGCAGAGAGTGACTCGGAGGAGGAACAACCTGAGCCTGCCCCAGTAGGCAGAAGGAGGCGTGCTCAGTATGCCCTGGCCTTGGCAAAGCGGCAATGCATAGCACATACACTGGCTCAGTAGGAACCAAGGAAATGATACCTCTCTCTGACTCACACATATAGTAAAAGGGATGCCTAAGTTGACACAACCTGCTATCAAACATGTACAGAGAGTGTAGTATGTGCATCCAACATAGACAGCCCTGCAGCACCACCTGAGGCATGATTGCCATGTGTTAAGCAATGTAATACCATGTAGTATATGCAAACATGATGACCCTGACTAACATCCTACCCTCACCAAGCATGATGCCACAATATGAAGACAAGATGATCAATTACAATAATTGGCTTAAGTATTGCCATTATTCAAAGGGGATCCAATGCGTGCCAGCCTGGGATGACATGCTGAGCAAGACTCAATGCTCCACCTGCTAGGGATGGTGTGCACCTATCAGTCCTGGCCTGTAGGATACTGGCAAAGGCTGTTGTCACCCCCACTGTGCCTTGAATAGGTAAGGCTCAAAACACAAACCCACTTCCATAGGTATCAGAAGGGATAAGAACCTAGATGTAATGCTACCCAATGACAGATGTCCAAACTGCAAGATGCATGCACTCTAAACTCCCCTCAGCATGGAGAATGTTGATATCTGTCCTGTAACAGAAAACTGGGTTAAGGCTCACAAGAGCACCCTAACACTACCAGGTTACACCTCATGCCGTGCTTTACAGCCCCAAAACATTGAACAAACTACAAAAGGAAGGTGAGTAGCAATAATTGTCAAGGATAACCACACACCCATGTTGGTACCACAACAAGAAGCAGCATGGATTATCCATGCTCAAGTAACAGTGGCTAAGACTGCCTGCCAGTATGTAGCCTGCTACAGACTACCCTCCTAATGCCACGAACTGCACTTGGCCTATGTTGGAACACATGGAAATATCTAGGTCTCCAAACAACATTATATTGGGTGACTGAAAATACTCAAACATAGACTGGGAGCATTATCCCAGCTCCAACACCCTAGGCCAAAGGTTCCTAGAATCCATAAACCAAAATGCTCAGGAACAATGTACCACTCCCACAAGAGGGGTAAGCATACTGGATGTGATAATCAGAAACATGGGTACTCTATGGCAAAATGAGGGGTGTATTTCTCACTGGTAAGATCAGACCATAGAGTAATCACACTGGATATTCCCATCCTGACAACAGTCCCTGGCCAGAAAACCACAGTGAAAAAACATGTGTAAAGGAAATGTTGCACTCCTCCAAACTGATGTGGAATCCATTAAAGGCCCTGTGCCTGTGGAAAATATGGGCCACACCTCAGAACCCTTTATAAATGCATTCTATGAACACAGTCAGGAATGCATGGATTATGCAATCCTAAATAAAACCAAGGCCCAATACCATACACACAGGCATCTGGCATGGTGGACCACAGCCATTACCAAACCATGCAAGAGAATGAGGAAGTCACCACATGATAGGGCAAACACAAAAAGGGAAGTAATCTCTGATCAGTATTATGGCAATAAAATATGGCCAGTCATAAAATCCACTAATGCCAGCTACAACAAGTTGAATCTCTGAATCATGGGCAATGTTACACCTGCCCCATGTACACAGACAACCCCCTCCACCCCCCAAGAAATACAAATATATGTGAGAGATGCAAGCACATCTCCAAACTGGAGGCTGAGCTCTCTCAACTCAGTACTGTCTAAACTAGTCAGGAGGAGAAGGTAACCACACACACCACAAACCCACTCACATAGACCTATCACAACTGCAAACCAAAGACATAAACACACAAAAACATTCCTGGAGGCTCTAATTAAAAAACACCAAATCAACAGAGGCCTCCAAAGCAGACACCCAAGCAACCACTACCCCCAAACATAGCACATGCAACACATAGTACACAAAGTCAGTGTGCCAAACAGTCACAGGCTGTAAGGACAAACAGCATGCCTGATACACTTGTAATAGGTGACTCCATAGTCAGACACACTGATGTCCCGCTCACCAGACTGAACAAGGAAAAGGGTACAGTAAGCTGCCTGTAGGCTGCTACAATCTGCCACATAACACAATCATGCAGGTCACTCCAAAGCAAGTACAAATATGACTCAGTCATTGCCCATGCTGGTGTGAATGACCTGTGATGTACCTCCCTGGACTACATGTAAAGAGACATAGAGGAGCTCTCCGATTATGTAGGCCAGGCCGGTATGACTCTGACCCTGAGCATCATCCTACCCCCACCAAGAATGATGCCACAGTACAAACACAGAATGATCACCTTTAACAATAGGTTAAATTACTGGTGTCAGTCCAAGGGGATACAATGTGTGTCTGCTTGGGATGTAATGCTTGACAAGCCACGCTGCTTTGCCAGGGATGGCTTGCACCTGTCACCCCTGTGCATCTGGATATTGGCTAAGGCTCTTGCCACCTCCATAGTGCCTTTTGTAGGCAAGGCTGAAAAGACAAACCCACCTCCCCAGAAAACATAAGTGGAAAAACATAAGGGTAATGCTGCTCAATGCCAGAAGTCTAATCCACAAGATGCACGCCCTCAAGGCCCTCCTGAGTATGGAGAACATCAATGTCTGTGCAGTGATGGAAACCTGCATCAAGGCTCCTGAGAGCACTCCAGCACTACCAGGTTATACCTCATATCATGCTTTTCGGCCCCAAAACCTGGACCAAACCACAAAAGGAGGGGGAGTATCCATATTCAGCAAAGATACCCACACATCCAGGTTACTGACAATGCACAAAGCATCAGAGACCATCCATGTGCAACTAACTGTAGGCAAAACCGCTGTACAGTTTGTAGCATGCTACAGACCACCCTCTCAGACCCAGGAACACCACTCAGCCTTCCTGAAGACACTGGACAGTATGAATGTCTCCCCAAATACCAAACAAGATACTCACAAATCACCACATAGGTGGTAATCCATTACGTATGGAAGAAGTAATCAGGGACCTAGGGACACAAGTGTACAGTAACCCCACATGCAACACTCACATTGCCAACGTGGCTAGGAAGACCACCTATATTGGCCACCTTATCATGAAAGGATTCACATGTACATCAAGAGAGGTCATTGTGCCCCTATACTCTTCTCTTATCAGGCCCATAATTGAGTACAGTGCCCCATTTGGGATGTACCGTACCTGACACCTGCAGCAGTTAGAAATACCTCAAAAGTACCTCACCAAGAGGATAAAGGGTGTCAAACATTTGTCATATGCTGCCTGGCTGACAACACCCCAGCTGTATGCAGTCACATGCTGCATACTCAGAGGCGATGTATGCCCGATGTACAAGGTCATGTCCAGTACAGAATTGATGGACATGCTCTACCTCAGAAAATCCAAATCCATCAGAGCCGCGAGAGTGACAGATGTCAACGTCAACACATAAATAAATAGGATGTGCTGGAGGGACAGATTCATAACCTAGAGGCTCCCTACACTCTGGAACAGAATCCCACTCCATGTTAGGCAGATCCCCTCACTGACTCTCTTCAAAAGCAATCTTGCCAAGTGGATGGGAGATCGTAGATTTACACTGGGGGTCTTCAGTGTGTCACATCTAGACAGAGGCACAGTAAAGTAAACCCTAAATGGGCATAATAGTCACATAGCAAGGGGTGGCGAAAGCCAAACACACTCTGGCTAGGCTGATAAATTCCCTAGGGCAGATAGCCCAGTATGAACCTATGAACCTATGGAGATACAAACTGTACAGGACACTAAGGATAATCACAAGGCTGTCTTAACTGATGGTAGGAACCTTGTTGGGAATTCACATATATGCTCTGAATTACCAAATATTACAAACAATACACCAAACCCACACACATTGCCAACATCCAACCTGACAGGTTCAGTGCAAACTCCCCCCCCCCCCAAATGACAAATATCTATTCCAGCAGAGTGCAGGCCCCCTGACGTTGCAGATGCTGAGGTAACAGGCAGCATCTTCAAAGCAAAACACACAGCATCAATGGTACAAGATGGTGTCCTGGGCTGTGTCCAAAATGAACTCCAAGAAGAATGGAATGCCAAATAACACTACTGCTCAATTTCAGCCTTACCACAGGATATGTACCCAAAGAGCAGTGTACAGCAACAGTGGTCCCTCTCCACAAAGTGCTGCCTCAATGAATACTGCAAACTATCGCCCCAGAATCCTGACAAGTTTGGTCTGCAAAGCTATGGAAAGGATCATCATGGACCTCAGAAATAAAGATATTGGGGACCTACAGACACTGGACCCTACCCAGCGTGGCTTTCTTAAGGGCAGATCCTGCCCCTTAAACATGTTTGACTCATTTGAAACAGTCATCAAGGCCATTGATGAGGGGAATGTGGTCCACACAGCCTATCAGGACCTTGCAAAAGCCTTCCATACAATACCCCACGTGTTCATTATAGATAAGCTCACCAGCTTAAATATAAACTCCTATGTCAGTAGATGGGTTGTAAACCAGCCAAGGACAGAACTGACATGGTCAGACATGCTGCAGCCATGTCAGACTACAAACCAGCTACAACTGGCATCCCACAAGGCTCAGTCCTGGGACCTCCCTTGTATGGTATATATTTCCCATAGGTACAAACCAACATGGAAGGACTGTGTCTGAACAAGTTTGCAGAGGACTACAAACTGGGCACCTTATCTGACCCTCCAGCTGACACAAGCATCCTACAAAAGGGCCACATTTAAACAGACAACTGGCGCCAGAGCCATGTCATCAAGCTAATGGTAGAAAAGTGTATAGTCATCCCCTCTGGATAAACAGTAAGTGCCCACCAATTACTACATAGGTGTTAACCCATGAAGTACTTTAAAAGTAATAAGAGACCTGGGGACACAATTTGATAGATATCTTGCATTTGACAACCATGTGGCTGTAGTGGTTACAGAAACATACCATATACCCACCTAATCATGAAGGTAGTCAGATCTAGATCAGGGGAGGTCATCGTGCCTCTTCAGTCATCCTTCATCAGCCTCACAATTCAGTACAATGGCCCCTGTGGGATGTACCTCAGCAGACACCTCCAGCAACTGGAAAGACTCCAAAAGTACCCGACCAGGAGGATCAAAGAGCTCAAACAGATGCCTTGTGTTGCCTGATTATACAAACTGCAGCTCCACACAGTGCCATACTGCCTGCCCAGAGGCAATCTGTGCCTGATGTATAAAGCCATGTCCAAGCTGGAATCAATGAACATGCTGCACCTTGTACAATCTCAATGCCAGTGAGCTATACACATGAGAGGCCTGAACCCCAGCACTGACATACATAGGACATGCTGTAGTGATTGATCCATAACCCAGAAGCTCACTCCAGTCTTGAGTAAACTCCCAGTACAGGTTAGCCAGAGAGTCCCTCATTGACTCTCCTCAACAGGAATCATGATGAGTGGATGGGAGATGGTAGGTTTACCGTGGGTATCACTGTTATGTCACGGGTAGACAGAGGCATAGTATACTAACCTTGAAATATGTCATATCAAAATCCAGTTACAATGTGTGTTGAAGGACAAACACACTCTCTGACTAGCAGTAGAAATGGCGTAGGGCACATCGCTAGTATTTGTCAATGTCCACCCAAGTTGTGGAATACACTACCAATGTTGGACAAGCCTAGTTTAAGTAGTCCATATCCGAACAAAATGCAGCATGGTCATATGTGCACAACTGGCCCTTAACCAGTCTGGTGTGCTCACTATGAATATTTAAAGCAGTGATAGGACTGAAACACAGGATACTGTCCACCACAGTGAAAGTACTGAACCAGTACACTATACAATATTACAGTGTATGGTCAGTATGAAAGGATGTTGACAACTGTATGCAAACCATCCCATGGAAACACAGCAGGCATAGTATAATCCCTGTCGGGTTCAGACACAAAGCAGTTGGGCAGTATGTACACAACATGACTCCCAACACACAACTATAAATGTGAAATATTGTTGAAGTTCACACACAACCACAAATGTGGTGGACTGCAGACATATGGAAACCACACACTGGGCATGCTCACACTTTGATAAATGAGACATATGTCAGGCAACAAGCCATGGAATATGCCTGAACTGGGCATGCTCACACACTTAGGCCATGTCTCAGTTTAGCAGCTGGCCACACATATCTGGTATTTGTATGTGTTAAACCAGGAACCAACCAGAATACAGCAATATGCCCAGTGCACACAGTTAAATGACTACAGAGACATAAGTTAAATAGTGGATCCCACACATATTCAAACATCTTCCACAGATACACAAGTTGTACATAGAAACAGGGAAAGCTATGGCAATAAAGACCTGCAAACAGTTTATCAGCAACAAATAATGTGCATCTGAAAATTAAACATATGGGTGTAGAGGTCAATACTAGGCTGTTTGCCTTAGGGAATGCAAGCTTAGCCAGAGTGTGCTTGGCATCTTCCTCCCCAGTACAGTAGGCTACTGTGCCTCTGTAAAGTAGGTCACAGAAGGCATCATTTCAGGCTAGTGTGCTGTGCCTCCGTCAAGCAGGGACACAGTGGAGATCCCAGGGGTTGAATTTGCAATGTCACATCCATGTTTGAATCCTGCAAATGCTCAGTGTGTGTGTGTGTTTGGGTGAGGGGGGTTAGAGTGTGTGCAAATCTGTGTGAAAGAAATGTCCCTTTTGCCAACTAGAAGAACACACTGCATGATGCACATTCCTCTTTCTAAACACTGATGATGTCAGCACCCTATAAGTAAAGCAGGAGAAGGGGAAACCTCCCAGTAATTTGAATAGTGTGCTCCGCTACTGCGTCTCTCACAAGTGTCATAACATAGTTAGGTATGGGTTTGAATCCTGCAAATGCTCAGTGTTTGGGTGAGGGTGGTTAGTGTGTGTGAAAGAAATGTCTCTTTTGCCAACTAGAAGAACACACTGCATGATGCACATTCCTCTTTCTAAACACTGATGATGTCAGCACCCTATAAGTATAGCAGGAGAAGGAAACCTCCCAGTAATTCAAATAGCGCACTCCGCTAATGCGTCTCTCACAAGTGTCATAACATAGTTAGGTAGGGGTTTGAATCCTGCCAATCCTCAGTGTGTGTGTATTTGGGTGAGGGGGTTAGTGTGCGTGAAAGAAATGTCCCTTTTGCCAACTACAAGAACACACTGCATGATGCACTTTCCTCTTTCTAAACACTGATGATGTCAGCACCCTATAAGTACAGCAGGAGAAGAGAAACCCCCCAGTAATGCGAATAGCACGCTCTGTTAATGCATTTCTTTCAAGTGTCATAACATAGCTATGTAGGGGTTTAAATCTTGTAAATGCTCAGTTTGGGTGAGGGGGGTTAGTGTGTGTACAATTCTGTGTGACAGAAATGTCCCTTTTGCCAACTAGAAGAACACACTGCATGATGCACATTCCTCTTTCTAAACACTGATGATGTCAGCACCCTATAAGTACATCAGGAGAAGGACAACCTCCCAGTAATGCGAATTGCGTGTTCTGCTAATGTGTCGCTCTCAAGTGTCATAACAGAGGTAGGTCGGTGTTTGAATCTTACAAATGCCATGTGTGTTTTTGTCACACAGTTTGTCCATGTGTGTGGGGTGTTGCTCTTAATATTGTATGACATAGATCATATCAGTAATGTCAATGCACACATGAGGTATGTGTGTGCCACATAGACATATGTACCTGTGACCTGAAATAGTTCCCATGTGTGAAGCCTGCCTCATGTGAATACATGTAATTTGCATTACACAACTTTATGACTGTGGTTTTCTGTGCAGGGGCTGCATTTGGTATGTGAATATACAGTGAGAGTAGTATATGGTGTCATCTTACCAGCAAGGGATACACTTCTGGTCTGGAGCATATAGTCCACATGTTGGTGATGAACAGGTGCAGCATGTTTTCCCCTCTTGTGGGAGTGGTAACAAGTTGTTCCATAGCAATTGAGTGTATGGATTCTAGGAACTTTACACCTAGGGTGTTGGAGCTACAGTAATGCTCCCAGTCTATGTGTGGGTAAATGAAGCTGCCCAATATATTGTTGTTTGGAGACACCTGCAGATATTCATGTATTCTTAAGTAGGCCAAGTGGGTTACCTGGGTTTGGGAGTGTGGTGTGTGCCAGGCTATGAACTGGAAGGCAGTCTTACCCACTGTTAGTTGCACATGGATAGTCTCTGATGCTTCATGCTGTGCCACCAACCTGGAGGTGTGTGTATCTTTGATGAATATTGATACTCCCCCTCCTGTTCTGTTTTGGTGTAAGTCATGTGGCCGACAAGCATGGCATGAGGTATAACCTGTCAGTGCTGGTGTGCTCTTGGGAGTCTTGAACCTGTTGTCTATTACTGCACAGATATCAACATTCTCCATGCAGAGTAGAGGTTGTACTGCATGCATCTTGCGGTTTACATTTCCACCATTGAGTATCATAACTTCCATTTTCTTATCCCCTGTGCTACCTATGTAGGTGGCCTTCTGTTTACAGCCTTACCAGCAGAATGCAAAGATGTGCAGACATTACACTATGGTAATTAATAGGGGTGTACCAAACAATACAATGACAATCATACTGTTAATGCATCAGGCATGCTGGGATATACCCACAATGATATCATTACACTGTACAGTTGACAACATGATAATATTACTACACATCTATGTAGTCACCCTGTGCATCAGCACCATGTTAACCGGTCCTGCATCGATGTTACAGATTGCAGGAGGTGGCACAGTTTCATCATATGCAGAGGGTGTGTACTTGGTATGCCTGTGTCTGCCACTGATACAACCAATCGACATGTATGTGTGTGTTAGTGAGGGACAACCGTAGAAGATGGGGCAATGCTGATGCAGTGTGTGCATGTATGTGTTAGCCCTAGGTGTTAGCATTATGCATGTGTGTATGCATGCACACAGTTCCATCTTGTGGCCGCCATATATGGGTGTTTTTGGACAGCCACAGACTGTAACTGCCAGGTTGTACAGATCACTGTCTCTGGCCATGGACATGGTACCTGTGCCTGGCAGGGTGCTACGGACAGTATCAGGTACTAAGCCAGACTGGGTACTATCATCAGAAGCAGGTGGTTGTTGACTGGAGACATGTCCCTGCTGGGACTGTCCAGAGCCATGTGCACATGGTCTCCTAGGGCGGTCTGATGACAGCACAGACCCAGCATTGTTGGGGCTGGTAGTGGCACTATGGGAGCGGCCGTGGGTTTGTTGTCATCCGCGACAACTGCCAGCTGCTGCTGTTGCTGGCATTCATCCATGTCGACACCTCAACCGCCCTGCATTGCCCTGGCTCATGGACATGTAGTTGTGGAACAGATCTAATGTGTCCCCCCAATGTCTGTCAATGACCTCGGTGAAATTACAGATGGCAGCAGCAACGTCATGCATAGTGTCATTCATAACAATGCAATGTGCTCTCAGCTCCCTCAGACCCTGTCTGGTGTACTGTTACATACGTGACTGTGCCTGCTTTACAGCCCGGAACATAGCTGAGGTTGAAAGACCTCTGTGGGCACGTCTGACAGGGGCAGTACGACCACAGATGCTTCCACGAGAACCCCTGGACATCTGCCTGTGTGGTGCCATGTCAGGACTCTGGCCATGGCTGCTGTGAGGGGATGCATGTGCCACTGATACCACATTACCCTGGTCAATGCCCACTGTATGCTGTCCATCACCTAGGGATATTGGTGACAATGGATGTATTGGCAGGATGACTGTGCACATTGATGGGGTTGACAGCTGTGTACTGTTGATTGGCTGACCAACAATGGACCCTGGCACACCTCCCTGTGCCATTACACAGGTATCATCATTATCACTATCCCCAGCAGCAGATTCAGGTTCCCTGCTGCACACCACCAGAGCAGCACCAGAACCTGTGAGAAGAAGACAGGAAACACAGTTTACAATGTGCACACAATGTTACCACACATGCACACATGCACACATGGGCACATGCACACATGCACACATGCACACATGGGCACATGCACACATGCACACATGCAAACTCCTCAGTACATGAGATACAAACAAGCAGACACAGACACACCTGTAATCACACACATAGCAATACCATTTTAGGGAATTATTACTATTACTGTCATAAGTATTAAAGGAATGTTATTACACACTCACCAGCATGGATTGGCTGCCTTGCTGTTACACCAGTGGGACCTGCACAAATAAGACATTCATTGTCAGTGGGCACAACTGTGCCATTGATACTGTGAGTATGATACAGTTCAGTAGTACAACAGCTGACTTTCACAGGTCTACTGCCGATATTGAGAATATCACTCTTGCACAATAATTACCAGGATAATAGCTACAAACACAGTACACACCTCACACATGCATAAACTACTAGTGCAGAGAACAGTCAACTATAGATATGGCATGTTACCTGTATGCTCCAAGTCCTCCTGCTTTGTGGCTCCAGCCTCCATCATTACACATGTGTGTGGATGTTGTTGTTGTTGGGCTGGAGCCACAATGCTTAGGAGGAGCCCCTCCAGTCTGGTGAGGAGGGGTGTATAGCCACCCCACCACCTGTGGCAAGATGTTGCCTGTGGATATCAGACGCACGCTGACAGACATTTCTAATTAAATCACTGCAGTGATGGCATACCTGCTCATATGTCCAGTTGTGCATGCCTATGTCATTTACCCGACGGACAAGGTCTTGCCACAGTGCAGCCCTCTCCTGCTGGTTCTGGCTGGTGTGGGAAAAGAGTGTGGCAAAATCCCACACCAGGCTCTGGTGTATCTCCTCTTCCTCTGTAACAGAGTATGTGGGATTGCACTGGTGCACCATTGCCCTGGAAGGAAAAGAAAAATATGTGAGCAAGTGATATGGCACACATAAAACTCTACTGTAGTGATATCACTGAACTGCCATATATAGCACCTGTCTGTCTATTAGGGGATACACATGTGAATGACCACATATCAGTGCTCAGCTGACAACTTTGTGACAGTGCCTGGCACACTCCATACAACAAACAAGTATACTCCAGCAGTCAGCACACTGTTTGAGGTCCAATGCACAGCCTCACACTGGGGGTTTGTATCAAGGTAATGTATGGGGAACATTGTCAACCCATGAAATGCATGCAATGCACAGTACAAATGTCACTGGTAATGCAACGTAGTCTTTGTTGCCATAACCATACCTACACCACAGTCACATACAGGGAACCACAGCACAACATATGGCAATGTAGTATGTTTGTATCCCAATACCTGACACATCTTTCTCTGGCATCACACCAAGGACACACACTACCATGACAGATACAAAGTCATGCTGAGCAATCACACCATTACAGACCTTGCACACAGTCAGTGGCACACGCATTCCACCTCACATAGTTGGTATTGCAATGAGCACATGTGTGTGTGCATTGTGTCATAGGCAGGTAGTATGCTATTGGGCCTGGGCCTACAGCAGCATACTGTTATGCTACCCTGCCCCTTGGGACACATGTAATGTGGTTGTACTTGATCCTGTCAAAGTTACACAGGGTGACTCATATGGCATACTACCTATCTGCATAACATTCAACAGGGGTATGTCTGAAATCCACTAATGGGGAGCCTTGCTTCGTAATGCTGGGTGGTTTACTCCAGTGTATGGCCCATTTGTGGATAGGAACCTGTACCTCCACCATGTGCTCTTTACTGCGGTGCCAAGGATGACAGACATAGGTCATTTATGCTGGGGATATTGTGAGGTGTTACCATGGTTGTTGGACAACTGTTATGGGTGTGACTTAACTATGTATATCCAGCAGTGGTATGCTCTGTGTCAGTAGTTTGAGAGGCACTCTATCTGTGGTTTTGTCAGTCACTCTGCATAGGTAATGTGTTTGAGGGCATTATCACTGTTTGTTAGGTATGACTGTATCCTTCTCCCTTTCTGTAGTTGTCATGGGAGGTACATACCATGTAGGACATTGTGAGGTGTAGAGGGGTACAGTGACCTACATTTCACTAGCTGACACACCATTTCTGCTGACATGTACCATGTACAGGTATTACAAGACTGGTGTGCCACTGTGAATATCACAGTGGAGGCTCTTGTACACTTGTTTCCCATGTTCCTTCCTGACACATCCAGTAGTAGGCAGGCAACCACATATGTGGTGGTTAGTGGTGTAAGTGTTTTGGAATGGGGTATGGTACTCCTGTATCCACACTGGTGTTCAGTACATGCCTTTGTCACCAGGCACCTGTTGCAATACATCTGCACACATGTGCCTCTCTCAGTATATATATATATATATATATATATATATATATATATATATATATATATCTATATATCCATCTATATATATATATATATATATATATATATATATATATATATACACATAGAGAGAGAGGGGGGGTGAGAGATAGAGAGAGAGATATTCATATACATACATATCTGTACACATTCATATCTGTCTGTATATGTGTTTGTATCTATATATATCTATATATGTATGTGTCTATTACATAATATGTGTATATACTGATTCTATCCATCTATCTATATATGTTCATAGGTAGGTACTAGGCTATCAGCCCTAGGGCCCATACAAGCCTAGCCAATAAATGTACCCTGGCTTTTGCCACCAAAGAAAGGTATTTTCCTATGCCCCTGTCGAGCAGAGCCACAGACGTAATCCCCAGGGTGAATTCCCCATTTCCCATCCAATCATCAAGATCTTTCTTGAAGACTGCTAATGAGGAGCTCAGTTTGACATAGATAGGTAGCCTGTTCCAGAGTATGGGAAGTGTCTGGGACAGGACTCTATCCCTCCAGCATGTTCTGTTTATTGTGGTGACAAGGTTAAGGTCCCTAGAGCGTGTAGCTCAGAGGGATTGGGATTTCTTTAAGTGGAGCATGTTCAACAGCTCTAGGTTTGACATAGCTGTGTATGTTGGACAGAGATCACCCCTGAGTAGGCGATATGCCATGGAGTCAAGCTGTTAGTTTTTTGAGACGGTCTGCATAGGGCATCTGTTTGAGGCCAGTAATCCTCTTTGTGAGGTATTTCTGTGGTCTTTCCAGTTGTTGTAGTTGTCCTGTGAGGTACATACCAAAAGGGGTGTTGTACTCTATTATGGGTCTAATAAGTGATAAGTTGAGGGGGAAAATTACCTCTTTTTTCTGGATGGGAATCCTTTTGTGATGAGATGAGCCGAGCCACGTAGAAGGATTTCCCGACCACTGTGGTGATGTGATTATCAAAGGAGAGACTACTGTGCACCTGTGTCCCAAGGTCTATTATCACATTTTCAGCATTAAGTAGACTACCAGCTATGTGTTAGTTCATGGGTACAGAGTTTATACCATGGGGATGACAATACACATTTTGGCATTGAGTTTCAGGCCATGGCTTTGACACCAGGTATCTGTCTCAGTGAGGGCCTTTTGTAGTTTGCCCACATCATTAGGAGTTGTGATTATGGCTCCTAGTTTGCAGTCATCTGCAAACTTTGTTAGCCACAGACCTTCTTTGTTGGCCTGCACTTCAGAGAAGTAGATACCAAACAGGGAAGGACCCAGGACTGAACCCTGTGGTACTCCACTTGTCACTGGTCTGATGTCGGATTTGGAATACGCTACTTTCACAGTGTGGGTTCTGTCCGTGAGCCAGTTGGCAACCCATCTTATGACATAGGGAGTTATACCTAGTTTAGTGTGCTTATCTATAATTCCAGAATGGGGGATGGTGTTGAAAGCCTTGGTGAGGTCTACATAAGCTGTGTGAACCATTTTACCATCATCTATGGCTTTGGTGACTGCTTCAAAGAAGTCAATCAGGTTTAGGAGACATCATCTGCCTTTTACAAATCCAAACTGAGTAGGGTCCAGAGTTTGGAGATTACCAATGTCTTTGTTTATGAGTTCCATGATGGTACATTCCATGGCCTTGCAGACCAGGCTCGTCAGGCTAATGGGGCGGTGGTTACCGTGGTCCATCGTGGCTCCCCCTTTGTGGAGTGGGATGTGTTGTGGTACGCCATTCAGTGGCTACAAAGCCTGAGGTGAGGCTATGATTGAACATGGTACTGCAGTAGGGTGCCAGTTCATTCAGTGGTTCATGTAGAATGCAGCCTGGGATATTGTCAGATCCCATGGATGCTGTGTTCTTGGCTTTGGAGAGTGTGTATTTTACCTGTGCAGCCATGATTATAGGGACTTTGCATTCTTCCAGTATAGAGATGGGCCCTCTAGGGGGTGAGAGGGGGTAAAGTTAGCACTGAACCTATTTGCCAGGATGTTGGCAATATCAGTTGGTTCTGTATATTTAGTGCCATTATGCTGTACCTCAGAGCAGATCTGAGTGTTCCCATTTAGATTCTTGACATAGCTATAGAATGCTTTGTGGTTGTCTTTAGAGTCAGTGGTAATTTTGTTTTCGTAACTAGCTTTGGGGGATTTTATGAGGGATCTCAGCTTCTTACTGAAATTGACCAGAGAGTTCCTCCAGTCATGGGAATTTACTTATTTTTGCAACAGTTTCTTTCTTCTGATGTAGAGTTTGTTTATGGCAGAGGATCACCAGATTGGCTTCCTTTGTCTGGGGGATAACATCTTGGTTCTATTAGGGATAGCATGATCTATGCACTTGTGTAAGCGCTTATACAGTGCATTTGTGTAGGATTCAGCAGTCATACCTCTATTGTCCGTCTGCATGGGTGTCATGCAGTTTGCCACTTCTGTCTTAAGAAGTGTGTCATTGGCTTTTGAGAAGTTGTTTACGTGGTGTCCCCTAATTGGGGGGGGGGGTGGGATGTGGATGTTTAGGCTGATTTGTTGGTGGTTGGAAACGAGGAATTGACCTCTGGTGTGGAACACCAGTTTCCCATGTTGGTGATGACCAAGTCTGGGATATTGCTGCCCTGGTGGGGTGTGAATAAGTTGATCCAAGGCATTGGTATTTATGAATTCTAGAAAACGTTGAGCAATAGAGTTGGTACAGGAGTAGTTTTTCCAGTTAATGGTGGGGTAGGTGAAATCAGCCATTATTAGAGTGTTGGGTTGTACCCAATACTTTCCAGTGTATCATGAAATGAGGGGTGTGAATCCTGGGGCATGGTGGGGGGTCTGTAGCATGCTATGATTTGGATTGCGGTCTTGCCCAGAGTTAGTTGCAATTGGATACCACAGATGCATTATGCTGTGCAACTATCCTGGAGGTGTGGATATCCTTAATGAATATGGACACGCCTCCACCTTTAGTGCTTCTTTCCGGGTTAGGTGGCCAAAAGTTGTGGTATGAAATGAAGCCTGGTAATGCAGGGGTGCTCTCTGGAGCTTTGAACCAGGTCTCTGTCACTGCACAGATGTCACAGATGTCACCGTTTACAGTGGTGAATTTGTCATTTGAACCTTGCCTGACAAAGGCACTATAGGGGTGGCATGAGTCTTAGCCAGTATCCGGAATCCTGAGGGTGACAGGTGCAGGCCATCTCTGGCAAAGCATCATGGACTGTCGATCATGTCTTCCCAGGCAGACAGATGCTGGATCCCCTTAGAATGACACCAGAAGCTTAGCCAATTGTTGAGGTCATTCATTTTGTCCTTGTACTGTGGTATCATTCTGGGTCTATCTATTTCTACATCCCTCTCTATCTATGTATACATATATGCATATTATATATAGATACATATATAAATATACATACATATACATATAATATATATATATATATATATATATATACCTTTTTATTTACACATACAAATACACACACTAACATACTGCTAAACATTCATTAATGTACAACCTACATTGTACATTGCACTACAACCTACATTGATATGTGCACATAGCATCCTTCACATACATATGCATGTCCAACCTTCACTAACAGTTGCAGTATGTCCCCTGCCCTACACATCTTCATATATATATACATTTATATATATATATATACATATATATATATATATATATATATATATATATATATATATATATATATATATATATATATATATATACAGACTGCTAACACATATGGAGGGTTCACAGTATGTAGACTATTACATTATTAGTTTACATTACCTTTGTTGGACACTGCTACTTTTGATGGCTTGCTGCTTGGTAGCCTGCTGTTCTGTAATGTTGTAGTTTTTGCAGTCTGTGTCTCTTATTCATTTTTTTTTTTTTATTTATTTGTTTTTATTTATTTTCTCTCTCGCTCTCTCTCTCTCTGTCTCTCCCTCCAGCTGTTGCAATGAATGTATTGCATGTGTGGACTGGGAGTACAGGCTGCTTTTGTAGGTATATGCAGATGTGCATGTGATGGCCTCTGCACCGATTGTTAGCCAGCATTTGCTAATTGCATGCAGCCTGCTGTGTGGTAATTGCAGTTCTCACTGTGATTTCAGGACAGTGCTATAAAATGTTAGGTGAGGTAGGCGTAGCCCTTTCAGATTTTCAAGGTGGGGACCATGCTGGTATGCTGTGGACACTGTTGTGTGAGCTTAAAGGTTGGTATGTCTCTCATATCTCAGGCTGTGTTGTAGGCACTGACATGCATGTTGTACTGACACTTGACTATTGCTTCCTCCTGTTTATTCTTCTCAGTGTGTATGTTAACTGACACCTAATAATACTAATACTGTTTAAATGGGAGTATGTGCTTTCCTGTGGGACTTGTGGAGTAACTGGTTTACAGCAGTGGCTCTTGCAATTTGTTGCTATGGCTTCACTATTTAGCCTTTACATTCACTCCTTGGAGGCCTGCTAGGTGTCTTTACTGGAATGTGTTACTACAGCTTTCCTATTTTCCATTCACATTCACTCCTTGTAATGCTTGCTATATTTCTTTCAGCAGCAATTCCTTATATGTTTGTTGTGGTTTGGTGGTACAGCATGCAGTCTGGTCTGGCCAAGGTGTGGGGCTTGACACCTACAAGGGTATTTTATTTTGCTGATGAGCAGTAATGGCACCTTGTACTTTGTACTAACAGTTATGGATAGCAGGCACATGCAGTGCTTGTAAACTGCTATACTGTCCTTCTGTTATTAGTTGGATACCTCCTGTGATATTTGTGGGTTGTACACCTACATGTGGGTGTGCTTGTGGAAGCTATTCTACAGCTATTCACAAAGTGTGTTACAGCAGACAGAATGATATGCCTGTGAGTTTGTGACACTTGCAGGCCTCAGATACTCACTCTCAGGTGTATCTTTTATCAACCTCAGGGAATGGTCCATATCAGTGGGATACACGCGTGATATATTTCAGATATTCTGCAGTTGTGACTGTGGGGTATTTTGAGCATGTGTATTAATACACCATTTCTGACATGCATGTAGTGCATACTTTCAGTAGTTGACAGGTACCATTACGTGGGGCAAAACACCTTTCTGCCTACTGTTAGTACATTTCACAATGAGTCAGTGGGGCACAGTTAACATTTATTTTCAAATCATGGACATCCCTGTAAATCAGTCCCAGTTGCGAGGTCTGGCCTCTTACCTGTTCAAATATGGCAGTGTTTATCCTGCTCTGATAGTGTGTGTGGTTTGCAAGATGCTACTGTCACATTATTACCTACTAGCTACTGACTAGCATGGCTGTTTCTCTTCTCACACTAACGTTATACAAATCCACAAGAATTGCCAGTAAAGATACAAGAGAAGCTTTCTGTAATAGCCTTCCTATATTCCCTTTACATTCAGTCCTACTATTTCATGATATATTGCTTTCAGCACAATTCTCTTGTATATCAGTTATGACTTAGTGGTAAGTCATGCAGACTAGTGTTTCCAAGGTCCTGGGTTTGAGACTGACAGAGGAATTTTATTTTGCTGCTGAGCAGACTACAGGCCTTGTCATTCAGAATGACTAAGGCACTTTTAAGCAGTTGTAAGCGGGTTAGGGCTGGTTTGCGCGGAGCTCACGCATGCGCACTGTCGCTTAGCTTCACACGCACACACGCTTAGCTAAGTGCACACAAGTGCATACCTGCTTGCAACTGCTTAAAAGTGCTTACTCTCGCGCACACCCACGCTAATTTCTCTGAAAGAAAAGAAAATGGGGAGATAGGACAGTGGTGAAAAAGGGGGCACAGAGAGGGTAGGACAGTAGGAAAACAAGCTCGGGATTTGCAGGAAGGATGTAGGAAAGGCCCATAGCTGCCCATTTCTTTATCAGCAACAGCTGTGCATATGTCTGTAATTTGGTGTGAAATTTGAAACCTTCCACCCCTGAGAGAGGGGTGAGGACAACAAAATATGTTGTACAGCCAATCGTAATTTCCACTTAACATGTCCAGCAGACATGTCTGCAAAATGGGCAGCTATGTATGGGGCGTAATTTTTTTGCGGGAACAGAGTGCCCTTTTTTTTTTTTTTTTTTCAGGTGAGAGTGGAATGTGAGGTACAGGAAGTAGGTATATTTGGGGAGGTAGGTAGGGGAGATTGACAGACAAGACAAACAAGATGCATACAGGGGCGGAGTATGACACATGTGGGGGGGAAACACAATTGATGGGGACGGATGTTGGGATATCGCGAGCCCATGAACCCACAGATGGCAACAGTGGAACTGAGATCCCCACCCATGGGCAGTTGCCACTGTGCCTTCACAGCCCAGGACGGGGCTGTGCTGGGGGCTGTGTAGGACGGGCAGCAGGGACACCCGTGATTTGTGCCACCCGAGCCTCAAGCTGGCATAGGGGTTCAAGCACAGAGTGCCTGATCTTGCTACGCACCACAGACCGGACACTTTGGAGGGTGAGTGGACGGTCTCCTCCAGCCATGCTTGCAGAGGGGGGACGAACCCCATCCCCTGCAGTGCTTCTACCTAAAGGTGGCACAGGGCCACCAGAGGAGGTTCCGGCCTGGGCACTAGTGCCAGGTGCACTTGCCAGCTGAGGTGGGAGATGTGGGTCCGCTGGAACCCACCTTCCCTGTTGTCCTATGTTTAGAAATATTTTATGACATTTTGGGTTAGTAACAAACAATACCATTCCAAATTAGTTGTAACAGCATGCATCAGTATTCCCATTAACCAAACACCCATGAATTCCAAACATTGAACAGCAAGCATAACACATGCATATTTTAACAACAGTACACAATCCAACAGCATGCAGGGTCGATTGATGGCAACAGACCATCAGGTTTGGATATGTGAACGGGGCACATGCAGCAACGTACATGCAAATATGTTTGAACCAACAGGACGAATGTCCATAGGAATTGATTGTGAATACACATACCCAGTTTGTTGTGGAATGGCATTATTTGTGAATATAGGGTAGGGTGAAGAAATATTTCATTAACAACTTCAGCTACATATACATATGCTGTACATCTCTAGTAGCTGCAGATATATATATATATATATATATACCCTACAGGTCTTAGTACAGTTTCCTATATGTAACCTTATGAATTTTGATGATGGGACTGTTACTGCTACATTAATATACATTGCATTTTTATTCATACACATTTCATATCTGGCTGTGTTCAGGTACAGCATCCTGCTACATTTCATTTATATGGCTCTAGACAACTGTGGATGTTCATTATTTCAGACAACCATACTATCTCCATATTGCAAGGGTACAGCAACATATACACATTGTGGGACAGACACATTCCAGCTTCAGTACTTTATTTCAAACATTTCACTTTTTGGTTGTGGCTGTCTCATTCATTTCATTATGTACTGACTGCAGTATACTTTATTCAGAAGTTATAACAGCTTTCTTGGTCGATTCATACCTCTTTCTCACACTCTCACTTATTTTATTTTTACAATTCAAGATGGTGCTTTATTCTAGGAGTTATTAACATGTCATACTTGATTACAACAATCCTTTTCAACAGACTCTCTTGTTTCATATGGCAGATTTTCTAAGGGGATGTATTTGACACATGTCTATTATTATGAGCTTGTTTACCACTGATTTTCAGGCTGCTGCAGGTTATCTGATATTACACTTCAGGTGGGTAATCACTATTTCAGACTTGTTTACTTTTTATTTCTGGATTACAGGCTGCATCACTTATCTAATCATACAGTACTAGCAGAATATTTCTTCTAGTGTTATTTGAACTTTATTAATATGTAACTACAGTGAACTCTTTTACAAGCTGTCTCACTTATATTGCACAACAATTACAGAAATTTAATTACTAACCTGCCTGGTGGCGCAACCACTCCAGCCTATCACCATAGGCTCGCCGATTCAAGGAACGCACACCTGCAGCTGTAATATAAATGAAGTAATATTGGAAAATACATCTCCATAATATCAGCTAGGATAATTCCTTACATACATAATTACATGGATGCTTACTCAATATTGGGGCATTTGGCATTTGCCAGGCCTCCTGGATCTAATGGTTCAGTTGGTCCTGCTTCCGTCTCTTCAGGTCTGCATGGTGGTGATGGACCTGTTCACCAGTCCTTGGTATGCCTGTGGCACTGGTGAGATCATGTGCCAACCGGTTCCATGCTTCTGCCTTATATGCACTCCACAGAACCTGGCCCTACATGAGTTGAGCCTCATGATCGTGGACTAGGAGCCAAACCATGTATTTGGACTCCTCAACACCCCACCTCTGTGCTCGAAAGAGACTACCCTCTCCTACACCTGCCATCCTGACTGCAAATAGGTTCCACAATCAGTTATGCTGTGTATTCCCGCATATGGGGCTTATATATGCCATTTTTCCCACACTTATCTGTGATTGGCCATTTTGGAATTGTATCAGCTTCACAAAACCTGCTTTGTCATGCTTCTATTTCCATTCATTCCTATATATATGCTAATACTGCATTTTTCAGTACAGCTGTCATGGCTTAGTGGTTCAGTACTTTGACTATGATGCACAGTATCCTGGGCATTGCTTTTTTTTATTTTACTACTGTCTAGACAGGCTAGGAGGTGTGTCTGTTTAAAGGCGGCTTTCATACAGGTTGCTCAACATAGCCCGCGGGTAAGCCAGTTGGCGCGCCGCGCAGCTCTGCGCAAACGGTTACGCTGGTTAATGTGTTATTTGGCTATGAGCATGCATATTACGCTGTGTGAAATGTTGCGCAACTACGGGCACACACTTTCAGCGTGTTAAAGCACTGCTCAACTCCGGGCACTCCTATTACACCTGTTAAACCACTGATCACCTGCGGGCAAACATACTCAGCTTATTAGAGATCTGCTCAGCTATGGGCACTTCTAAAATATTTAATTTTTTTATTGTGTCAGATTTCTTCATAAATACAGGGCCCATTTCTTTGCATTTTACTTAAATTATAATTTTATATATATACATATATGTCAGGGGATTGTTTCTTGCTTATTTCACTAAAAATAAAAAAAAATGCTGTTGTTGGGGCTCGAACCGTGACTGCCTCCTCTTTGGCCAACGTCTCTACCACTATGCTATTGCTACTTGGCTTATTTTGCATATTTAGAGCTAACATGGTTTTTCAATGACTGCTAACTGTGGCTGAGTGAAGGGCACACCCGCACAAATGAGCGCAATTACGGGTAAACATTTTTGAAATAAAAAAAAAAACTTAAACTGTTCATTTTTATGTTTTATATTTCAGTTGGGTTAATAGTCTGTAGGGGCATGTGTGCTATTGTGTTTCTTGACATTTCCGCGGACTTGCTCGTGGGAGTTTCCTTTCAGGACTGTGATTCTTCTGGGGGCGTGTCCCTTTGCAGGTCTCGCCATGCGGACACGCCCCCAACATTGCTACATGGACCATGTTAGCCTAGGGTGTGATTCAGCATGCCCTCATGAATATGCATGGCATGCTGCAATCACCTCATTTAACTGCAGCCTCTGTGTAAGACTTGCTAACTCTTACACGGAGGCTTTGTGAATCCTGCAGCATGTCTTCTCATTGCATTAGTCTACCATTCATTTGTATATCTGTACTGTATGCAGAAAGAATTAACAAACACTAGAACAATTAGATATCTTGCCAAAAAATGCACTTTCCATATACAGCAGCCATAACAGAAACCATAATTAAAACATGACTTCCGTTCTTCCACCATCTTCCCATGATGCATGTATGTACTTAACACATGACTCAGTAAATGGGCTGGAGGATAAAAAATGGCTTTACAAAATTTCTAACTCTGGTAATATTTTCTCTGTCTGATATCTAAAACTGCAATGTCCCTGATATCTAAACTACTACTGCACATTATAAAAACCCTCATTATCAAACACAAATCAGTGCATTGTCATAGCATACCTCACTTCCCCTCAGGAAAAAAAAACTATTCTTGCAACTACTGAATACATTCATTCCATTTAAGAGTATTTAAATCCTTCATGCTTTAATATCAGTTTACTATGTAAAAATAAATAAATTATTTGTTGATCAACCACTCAAGTACTTTAGTAACCATTTAGAATTATCTGTTTTACAGATAATTATCTTCAAGTTTAGTAATAGCCAACAACCTAAATAATATTTACTTGCTAGGAACTCACTAATTGCAGCCCCAGGGACTGGGTTCTCCACCCTTTTTTCCTCACCTAACTGCAAACTCAAACTTCCCACTCAGAAAATCTCCTAAAACACAAAATCACAGCAAAATATTTCTAATTGAAAGACCTATCTAAACACTTCACACTTGTCTCCAATCCTGCACTACTAGAAAACTGACTAGGCTGCCAGCAGACATAATGGAATTCTTCTTATCTGCAATACAGTTTCCACTCTTACAACCTGACATCTCAAACACAAAATCAGACTGTGGTTAAACTCCCAAAATCAAATCTCTGTCTGGATTCTGTGGAAACCATCTCAAAATGAATCATCATAAAGAAAGACATGACATGAAATAAATCGATTTTAGGGCAGAAACAATTCTCATATTTGGAGAAAGCTAAACAATTCTGGAAAAAAGAGCAGTATTAAA
>NC_056728.1:666172415-666292415 GCF_019279795.1 Protopterus annectens | reverse complement strand
CAGAGCTGCTGTGTGGAGGAAGCAATGGAGAGTGGAAGAACTTTGTTGCTTTTTTTTTTTTTTTTTAATTAAAATTGAAAAAAAAAAGTAAAAAAAGAAATTGGGAGACGTTTATTTTCAGGAGATCTGTGACAGACAAAAATAAAACAATAATCAGGTAGAACTTACCTGATTATCATTTTCTTTTCGTCTGTGCCATCTCCCTCGTTTGGTTTAGATCTCCCAGATTCTTTTTTTACTTAAAAAAAGAAAAGTAATACTATTACGAGACTTGCTAATGGGAAAAAGTCCGGGCGACCTGACCTTTTACCGTTGATATAGTCTCGGATTTACAACAAGCACACTGGTTGGGCTGCAATCAGCATGCTCGTTTTTTTAATATTAATGGCCAGTCATTGTACAATTGTTATTAACAGAATACTTTTGCCCTACTCACAGTGAGGACTACTATCTCTTGATAGGAAAATGTAATATGCTTATGTTACCTTTGGCTATAGAGTTTTTCAGTTAATTCTCCGCATATTTTGGATTTTTGATTTCATTTGGGAAAATTTCAATGCAAACATAAACCTTTGGGCTAGATTCAAAAACATTTGCTCTCAGTGTAAGTATGCCCTTATTCTGAAATACTTGTTTTTAGTGTAAGTGACTTACTTCGGTGAAAGGCCAATCTATCAACAAGCTTACTATGGGGGCCAGCCAGATTCCAAAAACTGCACTCAGCCCATTGGGACCTTTGTCTGATTCACTTGCACCTCTATAATCTTTCCCACTAAAAAAACACAGTAGATTTTGATATGAAGCAGAATGCCCCAGTGATCTTCAAGTAATTGACAGTACCAATTATATGCATCCTGGGATGAGACTGTATACATTCAGAAGATGTTCTTATACCTTGCCCCCATGAACTTAATATAACCACCCCTTTTGTCCATCCACAGCTATAGCTCAGGCTCTGTCAGCCACTGATGATGGTAATATGTAATCCTTTTTAATATCCAACCATGTTTACTGCATCATCATGGTTTTCGAAGACTCCTAGCAGTCAGATCCTTTCCAACCATTAAGTCATCTACCATATGTAAATTTCTTCTTCTTGCCTTGTCCTTCAGTGTGACCAGCTTCTACTCAATGTAGTCTAATTGGCTGCTCAGTTCTGTTTATCTATACTATATATCTACCACTCTTTGATGAAACAGCAGCCCTACAGTAGATTATTTCAAGAAATCACTAATATGTCCTGATGATTCATGCTGTTTGGAATAGAGGTTTAAAGGTCCACCCATCACATGTAACTGTTGTCAGGCAGCTTTCATGGCATCTTCCATATTTCGACTTTCACAAGCTCATAATCATTTACCTGTTATTGTTCTCTCTGGTTTAATAATTGTCCTTCACTCTCTGCTATACCTGAAGCCATCTTTCCAGTGATGACAAATTATTACAATGCTGTTAATATAATCATATCAAATATCACACTTCAAACACCTGAAAGTTGCATTTAAATATTGCATTTGACAGTGTCTTAGGGAAGTGACAATCCTCATGAAAATCTGTCTTATTTTTTGTAATTATGAATGACAAAACTACATCTGCATGCTATTTGTCATCCAAAAAATTATATGGTGGCCAATCCATGACTTCTGATGATGTTAAATATCAATATAACCACTTCTAAAGTGCTGTTTCATATCATACATAGTAAATAAAAAAGACAGCAGTGCTCTAGCTAAACACATAGAAGCAGAAGGTATGCACCATGTTTTTAAATTTCTAGTTTTAGAAATTTGGGAGGAAAGTATCAGAGGGGGTGACATTAGAAATAGAACAAAGGAGGCAAAACAAAAATGGATTCTGCTACTTAATGCAGACAAACTCCCAAGCATAAATGAAGCTGTTTCTCTGAAACCATTTTTAAGGGCAAAAGCACTAAGGCATTGATTTTTTTCCTACATGGTCTTACAGTTATCTATGCTTGTATTCGTACATTTCTATATATATTTTTGTATGTTTTTATGTATATTTAAGAATTCCATCAGCATTATTTTTATTAATTGAACCTAATATGAATATTTAATTGATTGTTTTAACTGATTGGTTATGTGAAAGGTATATATACTAGCAGAGTGTGTGATGTTTTATTAAGTCTGAAGAAGCAATCTGGATGGTTGTGAAAGCACTCACTTTGTTTTTGTATTAAAGAGTTTTCCTTCTACTTTGGTAGTTCGGCTTTTTTTTATATATTTTTCACTCTGAGGTGAAGACAGAGCTTTTTGCCCGGTACCTGAGTTTTTATTTTCTCTCTGAGTTGTGTTGTGAACATCAGGACCAGAACATGGCAGAAGAGTATGAGGTCAAACTTAATTATAATCCAAATGGGAATACTATCCCTCGAAATGGAATGGAACATTTTAACAGAATTCTAAGCATGGAGGTAAACGCACTGGTTGAGAGACCAGTCTTCTCAGATGAATATACTGTTGATATAGATCAAGGTGCACAAGTGCTCTTTAAAGACACATTTAGAACCTTTGAAAATAAACTGTATAAGTTCAAAAAGCTGCAATGGTAGGGATTCCATTTAGAAGCCTGAGTAAGGTAGAAAATAGTCCCCAGAGGTCTAAGAGTACAAACTATGCTAACATATGGGGATGCTTTTCCCGCTCCTCTGAAAAAACGGCAGCAGCTTAATTTACAATTAAGCTATGATTATATGAATTTGCTCATTGAGTATTTTCTACCTGAGGAAAGGAAACTTACAAATGAATTAAAGGCTATGCAGACTGATTTGTGAATTAATTTTTCAAGTAATATTATGAGAGACAATATATCTAGCTATGAAAAAAGGCTGCAGAATGTGAAGCTTAAAAAGCTTCAAAGAAATATGAACGACTTTCAGTCCAGTGCTGTATTTTCATGGCCTAAATCTTTCACTACAGTAATGGACCAACTCGCTAATCTAGCCCCTACTCAGAAAGACAATATCCAACAACCAATAAGAAGTCAATTAACTGAAGAGAGAATAGCTACAACAATTAACGTTGAGGAGACACAGAGTTTACCGGCAACTCCTATTGAGCAGCCTTTAGCAGTAAAACCAAAGGATGTAACAAGAAATAATAAGAAAAATGAGAATGGCAACCAACATAATAACACTCTTTTTTTCCATGAACCAGAAGGGAATAACAGAAACTCAAATGATACCCTTCACATTAATGAATGCTCTACTGATAAAAAGCAGATCAAGGAGCAGAGGGAGAAAGGGCAGAGTCAGGCAGATACCAAACTCGGAAATAACATGGAATACCATGGTGACTTGCAGCAAGAACACAAAGGTTTGGTAATAAATCTTTCTTCCCTAACACTAAACTGAAGCACATATATCATTTTTAAACAAAGGGCTGTCATTTATCCCAGCCCATAGAACTATACTAGTAGATATTCTTAAGGAACTAAAGTTATTTGGTCATAATCTAACTTTAAAGACTATGTTTAAAGGAACAATGACCGAGACTGTAATTATTTAAAAAAAAACAGCACTTTTGTGCCTAAATTGCACCCAATGGTAGAAGACTATGGTCAGTATGTGAAAAAAAAGATATGAGAAGTATTTAACTCAGATAGAACACCTGTTTTTTTTATAATTAATGAAAGAAAAATCGAATGCTTTGTATGAATTGAAGGAATTACACTCAGTAGAAATCAGACCAGTGGATAAAGGAGGGGGAATTGTAATCATGGATAGGGAATTTTACATCCAGCTGATGATGAAGCTATTGAATAACAATGAGACCTATGCATGTATTACAGTAAATATAGTGAAATGTGTCATTATTAGGATTGCTGTTTTGTTATTTATTCTATTGACAACACACCTGATATCAGAATATTTATTTAAATATTTTAATGTTGAATCCCCCATCATCCCAGTTATTTATGGACTTCCCAAGGTGCATAAAGATTCAATATGCCCACCTATGAGACCTATAGTCTCTAGTAGAGGCTGGGCAGCTGAAGCCATGTCAATCTATGTAGAGAAAAATCTCCACCCAGTACTTGAAAATTGTGAAACAGTACTGAAAGAAACAAAATCTTTCTTACAAACACTGTATAGTAAGACAATTTTGTTAAATAAGGAGCACTTGCTTGTAACCCTTGACATTACATCACTTTTCACAGTGATTCCAAACCAGTGGGGAATAGAAAATATCAAGTTTACTATGTTCAAAACATGTTTTTTTCTAATCACAAAGTGAATTTGCTATGCAGTCTGCTTGAAATCATTTTGGACAACAATGTTTGTATATTTAAAGAAGATTTTTATTTGCAGAAGGTTGGTGAGGCTATGGGCACAGCATGTGCAAATAGCTACTCCAACCTAACTTTAGTTCAGTGGGAAGAAATGTTTCTACTACAAGGAAATGTATTTAGTAAATATGTCCTGTGGTATGCACATTTTGTGGATGGCATGTTTTTTCTATGGGAAAATTCTATAGAGATGTTAGAAAGATTTGTAGAGTACCTTCATACAATGACATATTTTTTAAGATTCACTTGTAAGTACTCCAATGAACAGATAGAATTCCTTGATGTCTTGGTTAAAAAATCAGAAATGGGCCAGATAGCAACTAGTTTGTGTAGAAAACCAAGCAGAAAGAATTCTTTACTGCATAAATAGCATGCATCTAAGGCACATTAGTAAAAATGTTATGAAAGGGCAATTTTTGAAAGCCTCAAGACTACACAGTAGAGATGATGAATTGAAGAGGTCTATGGAAGTTTTGAAAGGAGAATTCC
This sequence comes from Protopterus annectens, assembly GCF_019279795.1. Classification (NCBI taxonomy): domain Eukaryota; kingdom Metazoa; phylum Chordata; order Ceratodontiformes; family Protopteridae; genus Protopterus; species Protopterus annectens. The sequence continues at coordinate 666,287,618 of NC_056728.1, read as the reverse complement.
TTGATAGGAGCTATAATCAGTCAGAAATAGATACCACCATAAAAGAAGTACATCAAGAACGTCAAGGGAGAGGTAGACCTTATTTTTCAGAACAAACTATAAGAGGTACTTCTGAGTCAGATCTCATGAGTGAGAAACTTAGGTTCCCTGTTACGTATGCGAGTGATGTGAGTCAGTTTTGTGACATTTTTAAGAAAATTGGAACATATTGACAGCCACTGAAGAACTTGAAGGAGTCATTGACTCTGTACCTCATTTTTCATTTACAAACAAAACATTGCTTAAAAGGCAGTTATGCTACAAAACTCAAGCACCTAAATTATTGAATACATCAGACAGGATAGGGACATATATGTGTAGAAACTGTAGAGTCTGCAAATACATTTTTTCATGCAGCACATTTGTACATCCACAGCAAAATTTTAGAATAGATTTTGATTTTTTTGTAGACTGCAGGACTAGAAATATAGTCTACTTTAATTTTTGCCAGTACTGTAAAGTTTTTTATGTAGGCAAAACTAATAAAATGCTAAAAGAACGCATTTTAGAACACATGAGGGACATAGCAAATAAAAAAGACAGCAGTGCTCAACCTAAACACGTAGAAGCAGAAGGGATGCACCATGTTTTTACATTTCTTTTTTTAGAAGTTTTGTAGGAAAGCATCAGAGGGGGTAACATTAGAAATAGAACAGAGAAGGCAGAGCAAAAATGGATTCTGCAACTTAATGCAGACAATCCCCCAGGCATAAACAAAACCATTTCTCTGAAATAATTTTTAAGGGCGAGAGCACTAAAGCATTGATTTTGTTTCCTACATGGTCTTACAGTTATCTATGCTTGTATTCATACATTTTTTTTATATATTTGTTATGTTTTTTATGTATATTTAAGAATTCCATTATCATTATTTTATTAATTGAACCTAATATGAATATTTTATTGATTGTTTTAACTGATTGGCTATTTGAGAGGTATATATACTAGTAGAGTGTGTGTGATGTTTTATTAAGTCTGAAGAAGCGAACTGGATGGTCGTGAAAGTGCTCACTTGGTTTTTGTATTAAAGAGTTTTTCTTCTAGTGTGGTAGTTCGGCTTTTTTTATATATTTATACATTTTCAAAAAACAGGATTTATACCATAATGCTCTGAGTCAATGGTCTTCCTGGCATTCCTAAGTACTGCAGTAATACAAAATTCCAGTGTAGTTCATAACAGTTCCTTCTAGATAGTGAATAACTGAAGGTTTTAGGTGACATTGTCGATTTTGATTGATTTACTGTGAGATATGTTTGCCAATCAAAAACATGCATGCTGATTGGACAGCCCAACCAGCGTGCCTGTTGTAAATTGAGCACATACTAATAGAAAAATGTCTGGCCACTAAAATACCATTGTGCGCCTAGACTTTTCCATTGGAATATGTTATGGAGGGCAGAGCAAAATACAAGAAATATCAAGTATGTTCTACAAAAGAAAAGCAACAGAAACATACCTGATTCTCCTTGTATTTCTTTGCTGTCCATCCTTAAATCTTGTCAGACTCTCATAACTCTCAGCTGTCCAGATCTTCACGGAATGTCCAGATTTTTGCCTTACTGTTTTTTGTCTTTCCCTCATTACAAAAAAATGTAGACTTCTGGCAAGCCACTAGGGATGTAAGTTCTTAAATGATGGCAGACAATTGATGTTTACACTTCATATCCTTCAGAAAACATACCCTAGCATAAAACCTCTCATTCCTGTAACTTTCTAAGTTTATAAGAGCAGTACACTCCATCCCTGTTTTTGGACCTTTACTTAGCTGTGCACATATGAACTAGTTGCTATAAGCCTGATTTGACCAATGTCAAAACATTGCCAATTATTTTCCTTATTAATAAATTGAACAGTTTTCCTTTTTAAATGTATTCAATTCCTGTTGTTTTAACATATGTTGAGGTAGCAAATTCTATGCTGCAGATGCAAGATTTGAAAAGGCTTTTCACCTGTTGGCTACTTGAAATGTGTTCTTGGCACACACAAGACATGATCTGTAGATGTGTATAGGGAATAGCTTGCCTGCTCGTGTTCCATGGTGATGTCATGGCAGTTGAAATTGAAAATCACTGAGCTGCTCTTCTTTGTATACGCTTCATCATAGTTATTCCAAATTGCACAGATTTATATGGCACAAGATTGCTGTGTGTCTCAGTGGGATATATTGTTTCCTTACTGCCGTTATTGTGAAATTGGTATATATAAGTAAGGGGTATAGGAGGATGCAGGGTGCGGGTGGCTCAATCATTATATAATTTGGTAATTTAATTGATGTTTTAGACAACCAGAGTTGCCATTTTACTAGAGAAGTATGTAAGAGTGGTACAGGATATGTATGAGGGTAGTGTGACAACGGTGAGGTCTGCGGTGGGAGTGACAGATGGGTTTAAGGTGGAGGTGGGATTACATCAAGGATCAGCTCTGAGCCCTTTCTTATTTGCAGTGGTGATAGACAGGTTGACAGATGAGATCAGACAGGAGTCCCTGTGGACTATGATGTTTGCAGATAACATTGTGATCTGTAGTGAGAGTAGGGAACAGGTGGGGGAGAACCTGGAGAGGTGAAGATATGCTCTAGAGAGAAGAGGAATGAAGGTCAGCAGGACTAAGACAGAATATATGTGTGTGAGTGAGAGGGAGGATAGAGGAATGGTGAGGATGCAAGGAGTAGAGGTGGCGAAGGTGGATGAGTTTAAGTACTTGGGATCAACAGTTTAGAGTAATGGTGAGTGTGAAAGAGAGGTGAAGAAGAGAGTACAGGCAGGATGGAGTGGGTGGAGAAGAGTGTCAGGAGTGATTTGTGACAGACGAGTACCAGTAAGAGTGAAAGGGAAGGTCTACAAGAGGGTAGTGAGACCAGCTATGTTATATGGATTGGAGACAGTGGCACTGACAAAAAGACAGGAGTCAGAGCTTGACGTGGCAGAGTTGAAGATGTTAAGATTTGCACTGGGTGTGGCGAGGATGGACAGGATTAGGAATAAGTATATTAGTGGGTCAGCCCAGGCTGGAAGGTTTGGAGACAAAGCCAGAGAGGCAATATTACATTGGTTTGGACATGTGCTGAGGAGGGATGCAGAGTATATTGGGAAAAAGATGCTAAGGATGAAGCTGCCAGGTAACAGGAAAAGAGGAAGGCCTAAGATAAGGTTTATGGATGTGGTGAGAGAGGACACACAGGTGGTTGGTGTGACAGAGCAAGATGCAGAGGACAGGAAGAAATGGAAACAGTTGATCTGCTGTGGCGACCCTTAACGGGAGCAGCCGAAAGAAGAAGAAGAAGATAAATATACTACTTATAAATTATATACCTGTATATATATATATATATATATATATATATATATATATATATATATATATATATATATAGTTTAGTATATAACTATATAAATACAGACATGACCTGCAAGTTTTCTTAATCTTAATTTCTCAATAACTTTAACCACCTGCCTGGTTCCCTTCACCTGCATTACCATAATGCAATCCTCATAACAGGAGCTGTCTTTTGGCAAGAAGTTTATAAAAAATTCACAAAGAACTTGCTACCAGATAAGTTGTTTAAGTCGTATGTTATGTTTTAATAAAACTTAACTTTGGCAACCTAAATTACAAACGTTCATGTTACTTTAAGGGTATCAGGATGGTATACCAGCTAGGTTTGCTGGCTCATCACAAAATATTCTCGTTTGGATTCCAGCTGAGCTGTCATCTGTATTGACTTTATATGTCATCCCTGTATGTGAAAATATTTTCGCCGGCATTTCTTTTTTTAAATACATACTGTAGGTGCATGCATGCAGTGTGTAAGCAATTGTGCAGTTGTGTGTGCTGGAGTGTGTGTGTGAAAGCTCATGTTTGTATAGCCTTGTGATGGACTGGCATAGAATCCATGATTAATTATCTGCCTTTTGCCTGGTAAGTTGCAGGATGAGTTAAAGCTCTCCTGAATAGGAAAAAAGTGAGTAGAAAAAACAAATGACTAGATGAAAGTTCTTTTGACAAACTTAGTAATTGAATACATGATAATTATACTGCAGCCAGTGTAAATAAAAATATTACAAATATGCTTTATTTTTAATTAAATTTATAATACACACTGAACATTTTACCTATAGGCATTTTTGTCTAACATTCTTTTATATTACCTTGCATATTTGAAAAGCACCAACTTTTAAGCCAAAGGAAGCCATTCTTAATAAGGTAACCTGAATATATCACATGATATTGTAGGTTAATTGTATGAGAATGTGTTTGCCAGACTGCAGCTGTATAGACTGTATATCAGACACAATCTGTGAATATCAGACCATGTCTGACATACACAGATTTGTGTAAAATGCACAGATTTGAGTAAAACATATGCAACTTGTATGCACTTGATTGATTCTTTTACTTTCTGACTTATGAAATTTGTATTACTGAAAATATCTAGTACAGAGGTATGCAAGTTTAACATCAACATGTTGAAATAATGTAGACATATTCTTCTATATGTTTTATTTGCTTTATTGTCAAGAGCATGCACTTAGATATATTTTAAGTTTTTGTGGATTTGGCCTGGAATGGTGTCTCAAAACATAGAATTCACAGTAGATTCAGTTCTTAAATATTCTAATGTCTATAAGAATGAAAAGATGAAAAGAAAAGAGATTTCATTTGCTGTAAAACTTTTTTTTTTATTTAGGTTTTTGTGCACTTGGCCAGGAACAGTATCTTAAAATGTACAGAACTCACAGTATATTTAGTTTGTAAATATTTTAATGTCTATAAGAATGAAATAATGAAAAAAGAAAAGGGATTTCATTTACTGTAAAAACTTTTCTATTTAGTTAGCTGATTTGCAATCTGGATGGCCTTTATATTTCTAGTTCTGTTTTATAGCTGCATAAACTACTACCTATGCATGTTTGATATCCTTTTATTTCTGCTATATTTTCTAAATGCATACATATTTAAAATATAGAAATGGAATAATCAAATGCAAATATATTTTATGTTATTGTTACAGAAATGTATCCATCCATAGTATGATTTCAAAGGCGTATATTTCTGTTGTTTTAATTCTCTTTTATTGCATGTGTCAACACAAATGTTGCTGATGTGTGAAGAATTAACTCTCTAATCATAACTGCAAAGTTAAATGTGTATCACAATTGTGATGTATCAGCATTTTATTCTACATTTTATATTTAAAGACTTGGATATGCTTCAGTGTGCAAAAAGTACTGTTTTGAGGCTTGTCAACCCTGTTCTTTTTTTAAGGAAATAATCATTACAAGGTAGTGAGGGAATGCCTTAATTAAGCACTTAGATTATTCAGAGTGCACTAGGGTCATGATGTTAAGTGGTTCTGAGATCAGAATGATAGATCATTGTCACTTGCAAGATAGGGATTACATTGTTTCAAAGCTGTAAGGTGTCAGAGCTGATTAATAACATTATAAATCTGTTGTGCTCTGTACTGATAGGCAAGTTATCGTCAGGTAATTATCATACTGTGCTTGTTTTATAGCTCAAGGCATAAACCCTCATAAATTATATATTTCTGGTGTTCTATCCTAATGTCATTTATTTGAATAAATATTGTGCTATAACACTGTCAAGAAACATGAATGATGAATTCAGTTCTTGAGTATGTATTAACAATAATAATTAACTAATCAGTAATATTAACTGAATATGTTGATTAGAGGCATACACAGAACATAATTATAAGACATAAACAGCTCCACTCTGAAAAGTCGAGTGACAAGAAGAAGAAAAAAGCAATATGCCAACCTCAAATGGCCAAAACACTACAATAACAACAACAAAAAAAGTATTTTTTGTGGTAGGGGAGTCCCCCTGCACTATCTCCTGACCTTTTATATATCAGCTCTATGATCACACAAATATGAAGAAAGGAGAAATCATTTAAAGTGAAGGAATCAATACCTGCTTACCCAAAGAAATCACATTGCAGTGACTTGCTTATTACTTGATGTGTCTCTTAACTCAGAGACTTGATAGTCTGGGAATCTGATCTTGATGAATTTCAAAGAAGAGATGGTAAACCTGATATTTTAGTGTGAAATTATATTATTCACTTTATTGATGTTGTGTTTAATCAGCTACTATAAATTATAGCTAGCATTGTCTTTTTATACAGTAATAAAACCAGTAAGGGTAATCTTAAATATTGAGGAGAAAACGCCCATGTAACTTCCTCTCTTACTACACCAGATGCTATACAAGAGTCTTCAAAATAATTGCACTATAGAAAGAAAACAAATTGCCCATCAACATTAAAACAGAGTGGCATGTCTGCTACACACATTGCTTTCACCTGCAGCCATTCACTCTCTGTTGCAGTTTGTAAACTTGCTTTCACCTGCAGCCATTCACTCTCTATTGCAGTTTGTAAACTTAGTCTCAGAGTATGTTGACCTCATGCATACATTCCTGTTAGACTTTTTGACTGAAATCCCCCTCTCATAGGGTACTGTATGGCTGAAAGAAGATTGAATGGTCGAGATTTAATTGCCTGAGGCTCAACCCGTCGATGAGATGAGTTACTTCATAGGAAATCACTGTCAGGAGTTGTGTTTGGGGGGGGGGGGGTCCCTGATTAAAGTTAGTTTGACCGTGGAGTAAGATTTTGTAAGTTTGTAGGGCATTATTTATTTTCTGTTTCTGGCAAACGTTCATGGATTCCAATCCTTGATCCTTTTGTCCTTTATGGTGAAAGCCTTTACTTATAATACCTCCTATCTGGAGGCAACAGTTTGCTTTTGCACTGGAGCAATACTTCCTTATATCGCTCTTGTCTTTCTGCATGCCATGTGCTCTCAGTTAAATAATATGCTTTCTGATGGAAGTTGCTGCCTCACAGAAATGCCTGTCACAGACAATGTTACAAATACTGTTTTATCTATACATGTTTTATTTCTGATCTGCTACTTTAAAGGTAACATTACAGGTACAGTCAGCACGAATATTTACAACTCTCTGCTCCTGCTTAACTTATGATGTTAATTTGCTTAGAATGTAGTTCTGCATTAAAGCCCACTGTACTTTCATCTTGGTGTCACAAAACTGACAGTTATTATTTTTTTTTATGACTATCTTAGCGCATTATTAACTCTTAACAATTAGCTAATGAACATCTGTGCTCAGGCTTGTGGACTTAAAATTATTAGGATATCTTAAACTGTAACCCTTTAAAGCAGTTTGTTTAATGAAGGTTTCTGCAGCCATAATCAGAATAAATATCTTTTGCAGACAGTCCAGAGAAGTTCTTGGAAAGTTCATTTGCTTTTACATTCCCCTTTGTCTTTATGTATTTATGTACTTGTGTAACAATGTATACCATTTAGCATGTATTCATGCATATGGAAGCAGTTAGACTGACCACTGTCAATTTCTTAGTTCAAGTAAATGAAGTGATAATAAGGCACCAAATGGGTGATGAACTTAGCAAAAAAAAAAAGGGGGGGATCTTAAGAGCACAGTAGGTGTATAGCAGATTGATACTCTTACTGTTGGAAAATGCAAATATCTATTTATGCAGCTGGCAATGTGCTTAGAATGGAAGTGTTGAAGGTCTGGGTTCTGGTTCCAGTTGAGTCATTTCATATTGCTTTTCCTTTCTTAGTCTTTGCTTCATTGCTTCAGCTATGTACATCTTAAGTTGTGTGTGATTAAAGTGAAACATTTTTACATTCAGTACAGCATGCAATGAAGACGTGTCTGACTTTCTGTACTTCATTAGTGTTAGCTGGTAGTGACGTTGGGAATATGACCAAGAAGCATTAACATTTGCCTCCAGTTTAAATTATATTTTTATAACCTAAAACAATATACTAAACTGTCTTTCGGCTTTTCCCGGTTAGGGCTCGCCACAGCGGAACTCCAGTCCGCTAATGATTGGCAGTAGATTTTTATGGGCTGGCTTGCCAGGCCTAACACACAACCTTTAATGAAGGAACACCTATTCATGCATGTCAACACACTGAAGACACTCTAACTGAGAATCGAACGTGCAACGTCTAATTGTGAGGCGACAACGCTACCGCAGCACCACCACCACCGCAGTCTACATTTCAAAAATATGCTGTCCTCACTATTTATGCAGTTTTGTTTCAGCTAATGTGTAACTACACAACATTCTGATTAAATGTTGTGCCATGTTTTCTTCTAATCATGGCAGGAAATATAAACCTACACAGGTTTGCCAGTGGGAAACAAAGACATTAGTTGACATTAACCCTTTAATCAGTTATTATTATTCATTGTTGCCTTAACCATGCTTTCTGCCTCTTCTTCTAATCAGACTGCTGACAGTATGAAAGAATGCAACCTGCTTCATCTAAGAATGCTAAAATATGCATGTGTGTGTGTGTGTTTTCGAAATGTTTGGGAGAAAAACACTATACCCTCAGATGTGATGTCTTTATCCCTACGCATTGCTTATTAAAAATATATTGCTGCAGTATAGGGCAAAAATATTAACAATAAAACTTCGTTCTAGCTGTTTTTGAATGTCCAGGTAGAGTAACTATGATATTTCATACTCATCACTCCAACAAACTGGCGCATCTTTTTGCATCTTATGAAATCTTGAAGCTATAGAATGACATGCAGCATATCACAATCACTGGAAAGCAATCTGAGTGTCAATATACACTTTCGATGAAGATGTAATGCAGTGTACCTTTGATTCCACCTACTTCAAATGATGTTTTCCTGCTGCACTTGGTAAATACTTGTCTTTTAAAAAAAATATGTGCACCTATATCAGACAGACTCCATCATCCTTTGTTTTCTTCTTCAGTGTACACATCTGTTTACATTAGTGTGTTTTAATTTTCTTACCCACAAATATGTTTGCCATCCTTATTACTGCTTCTGTGCCTTCTACTTGCATGTTGCCATATTCTCGTACTGAAATGGATCCTATCATTTTTCATATTATTACTAATAAGAGTTTACTAGCACGCAATGCAGACATAAATGTGAATCTGTCAAGAAAGAATATGCTCATAAAGTGTCCCTCAGCATTTTATTAGACAAGATTACACCCTTACCTTTTACCTTGCGATGGTCATAACTATGAATAATCTCAATCTTCTCCTCTAGGTCCTACTACATAATTGAGCTTTCTGTTTCCCACATGTAGATGTTTGTATTTATTCACCATAAAAAAACAATCTGGCACCTATTCAACAAACACACAGATTTCTACTTGGAATATGATTTCTGTTATGCAACATGTCTTTCTGGCATCAGTTAATCAATTAACTACATTATATGAAGAGTTTTAAAGTTTAACAGAAACACTACAAAAATTAGTGGAACAAATTTCTTAAATACTGTGATTATGTAACAGAACATTGGTGTTCTTCTGTCTTGAAAACTGATGCACTGTGCATGTTTATGGCACGTACAGTACATCAGTTCAGTGCAAAGAGCAGAAGGAGAAAGTCAATGACTCCATGGCACTCTTCCTGCCTCTTTTTTATTTATTTTTTTATTCCCAGGCTATATTCCCACTGTTTTATTCAAAAATAATACTGGAATTGTTAATGTCTGGCATTATTCAGGAGGAAAATCTTTATGCAATTTAAACATTTTGCTAGTGACAGAGCAGAAATATGAAGAAAGAGACATTGTGCAAATCTGTAGGCAGTTGACAGCTATGGTTATCATATTGCGGGTAAGCACATTTGCCAACTGATTAGAGTTTTGTAGGACATTTCTGTGTTTCCTCCTGTATTGTGCTACCCCTTGTAAAATATGTCACCAAAGACTGTCAAGCATACACAAATGCAAAGTCTGTCCACTCAAAAATAACTTGAACAGCCGATCTTTTTTTACATTGCTATACACTTGATTTACAATTGGCACTCTTGCAGGACTCTCCAATCAGCGTGCATGTTTTTGCATAAGAACAAGCCTTTAGTGCATAAATGTCTATTGAGCCTGAATGGTTTTAGCTTTCTTTATTAAGCCTGAAATGCATTAGTACTATTTCCCATTTCTAGATTTTTTGACAACAGTAAAACATTTACCATATTTAACTGAAATCATTCTTTTATTTATAACACAATATTCACTACTATCGTTTCAATCTTTATGAAGTTATATGCATTATTTTAAGTTAATATACATAAAAAACTCAGAAAGTACCTGCTCATGACTGAGACACAACAATGTTGGAAAGAAGCAGAAATAGCAACTTAGTGTGCCCCAAGTGGCCAAACAGTGCACAGCACATAAGGAAGTGGGCAGCATGGCAAGAGCAACAGCGTCGGCATAACTGAAAATCAGCAAAAAAAGCATCTTTTAACTGTTCTCTGAAACAGCATTGTAGCTGATGAGAGGACTGTACCAAAAGGATGGTACTCAAAATAATGTCAAAGAAACACATTTGTAACAGCAGTAGCAGTTTGTGAACAGGGAAATGCATATAGAAGAACAAAAATATACATATAGGCACAAGAAAATATAAACATTTTTCAATACATACATACACATGCATCCATATGGATGTATATCTATCCACACACACACACACACACACACACACACACACACACACACACACACACACACACACACACACACACATATATATGCATGCACACACTTATATGAGTAACTTAAAAATGGACTAAACTCTGTTGTGTTGACAGATGTTTAGTCAACCACATTTCATCACTAAATAGGTGTGAAGGATCACACAGTTCTCAGGGTTGGGGAATATGCCCATTCCCCAATTCTGTGCAATCCTGGAATTAGTGTATCTATATATTTATACACACACATGCATATCTGTGTGTGTGTGTGTGTGTGTGTGTGTGTGTGTGTGTGTGTGTGTGTGTGTGTGTGTGTGTGTGAGGGCATATATATATATATATATATATATATATATATATATATATATATATATATATATATATGCCCTCACACATTCATTTTATTTTATTTATTGTTTATTTATTTATTTATTTATTTATATAAAATTAGAAGAGCCCACACAATAGGGGGGTTTGGGAATGGGGATTGCCCCTCTTCAAAAACAATCCTTGGGATTCATTAACAATCGTGTAGGTATCATACTAAGCCTGCACAATTTAAGCATGATGACCAGCAGCGCTAATCGAATATGCAGGCTGCTCATTGTGCCTACACATTTTCAAGCACATTTTTGTGGACAGCAATAGTGTTTGCAGCCATGGAAAAGTTATATCATGCACAAGCACAGAATGTGAACAAAACAGCTTGCTTACAGGCAAAGCTAAGATACATGTAGGTGCTGTAGCCCTGAAATATTAAGGGCAAGTATAGTGAAAGACTTCTGTAGGAGGGGAAGTGAAATGGAAGAACTGTACACAAATGATAATGATTTGTACTGTATAATGATTAACAGAGAAGGGGAAATGGGCAAAGAGTACTCATATACTACCTGCAAATATGCTGAAGTGTCAAAGAAATCTTTCTAATACATATCCTGCAATATTGATATAATGATAATTAATATCAGTAACAATACTGGAGTTATGTTCATAAATAAAAACTGACATGCTAACAAAGGATATGATAGGGATATAAACCTATAACATAACAGAGGTAGGGTTGGTTTAATGGTTACAGCATTTATCTCTGAGACAGAAAATATAAGATTTGATTCTCACCTTTGAAGGAAAATTAACAGGACTTAAAATTGTCTGCAAATGCTAGCCAAGTACTTTCCTATGAACAAAAAGGAAATAAAATGTGATCCACATTAAAGAAATACTAGGTTGAGATAACAGTTATCATGGATGGAAGATACATTATGAGAGGAATGCATAGACTGCAGTTATTGCATAAAAGATTTATATACAGGGGAATCTGCTGTATTCTCCACCTCAGCACGAATACAAAAGAACAAATAGACCTTACAGCTGCAATGTCATGTACATATGAAATAGATATATTTTTGAATAGGAATGTCAGTGGCATCCATAGGAGATGGGTCTGTCACCTATAAGCATGAAATAAACAAGTAAATATTGTAGAGGCATGTAAATGCTAAATGGTAATCTAATCACACACAACATACATAAGTGACCAATAACAAAACAGATTGGACGACCTTTCATGATTTCAAGCTTTCCATTGTTAATTTGCAGACATCATGAACCTATGAACCTATGAACCATTATACTGGGTATGTTCATACAGAGTTACTGAGAACAGCAACAAAAACAGTAACTTAAAAACAATTCAGCACATAAGAATGTGTTGTAACAGAGGGCCATTCACAGTTTCTGATGGTCTGGCAGCTTGCCATGCTGTAGGAAACATTTATGGAAGCCCTCATCTGCCATTAAGATGTGACAAAAACAATAGCAGTAATAAAGAAATGTCTGAATGAAGACATGCAATACAGAGCATACGCTTTTGGGGAATAGGTAATGCCTGTGAGCAATAAGCGACATAATAAGCATTTGCATCATTTAATTTCTGAACACATGCCAGGACAGATATCACAGCGATGCTTACCGATCATGGATACCACTGAAATACGCATATCAGTTAAGTTTTGAAGAGCACCATTGAAGGGCTTACAACACTTTCTTATCATAAACAGTATGGATGCCCTTCATTGCAGGATAAGGTCTGAAAAAGATGGCCCTCTAACCGTGCCATAACTGTATATAAGCCACTGTTGTCTGACTGACAGGTTTTACCAAATTCATACCCCTGCCTTTTATACTATGTTGTTTCCATACCTTTGTATTAACTGCATGTGCCACATCAGATACAATGGGGGCTGTCACAAATATCTGAAGTGAATATGTGCATAAAGAAAGAGTTATAATATGAACAGAAAAAGTTATAGATATAATATGAGCAATCACCTTTAGTTGTAATGCTGGAAAGGAGCCACGCATGTTACTGTCCACATATCAGTGAGCAAATACACTATCAATGCTTCTTTAACAAGGAAACAGTTCCTATCATGTATTTCACACACTGTCCCAAAAATGAACTAAAGTCTATCTGCATACATATGCAATACAAGCCAGTACTCAATGCATGTGCCACAGGAGCACTAACAGCATGACATGCCTAGTATAACCATTTCATTGCCATGCAATCACAACCTGTGATGATATATCATTATTCAATATAAAAATAAATAGATACAATGGTGTTTATGTAACATCAGTACATACATTTAATCTTGCCCTTTCAGAAACTGAACAGCAAGCTTTGTGACTGTACTGATGAAAGACATGTGGATTAACCATAAGCACTACAGTGGAAGTCTAAACCAACTATGCTAACTTATTACATCAGAGGTATTTGCTGTAAATAATCACCATGCGATAAAAGGGATGGTGGAAGTCACTCTCACTGTTAATGGAAACATTATAACTATGGTGAATGACATTAATTGGGTCAATTCTAAACTCCTTGATCTCTCTCTCTTAAAACCCTACAACTCTCTTTTTGCGCGGTTTTGCGCACTGAGCAGCGTCGGGCAGCGCCGCCTAAACAGGTTTAAACTATTCCAGGCTCCACAAAGTCTGCTCTTCACTTTTTCCCTTAGAACTGTTCAAACTCTCAAAGTAATCACTCTATTCTCTTTTTCTAAAGCCCTGCACTTGCTCAGCTCTTATAAGGAACCACTAACTAACTAAAGCACTACACCCTCCTTGACTTCTCATAAGTATTAGGCTCCCGATTGGTCCTTCCTGATCAAGTGAAAAATCAGTTCCCTTCCCTAATCTGATCAGTAAAAAAGTAGTTCCCTATACTAATCTGGTATGTCCAAGGGTCAGTTTCAAGGTTAGTCACCAGTCCAGCTGGTGAATCTGGGAATTTTGAGGCAATGTTACAATTGCCTTATGTACACAGACAACCCTCTCCTCCTTCCAACAAACTCTAATATATGTGAGAGATGCAGTTATACAGCCAAACTGGAGGCAGAGCTCTCTCAACCCAAGACTGGCACAGTCAGTCAGGAGGAAAAGCTAACCACCCACACCACAAATCCAGTCTCACATAGACCTATTGCATCTGCATACCCAACACATAAACACACAAAAACATACTCGAAGGCTCTAAATAAAAATCTGCCTAAACAGCAAAGACCTCCTAAGCAGATATCAAAGCAACAGCCACCCCTCAACAATACCCACGAATCACATATCTCACAAAATCAGTGTGCCTCACAGTCACAGCCCTTAAGGCCAAACAACACACCAAATACACTTCTTATAGGGGACTCTATTGTCCGACACACTGACGTCCTGCTCACCAGACTGAACAAGGAGAAGGTCACTGTAAGCTGCCTGTCGGGTGCCAGGATCCACCACATAACGCAAGCACTCAGGTCACGCCAAAGCAAGTACAAGTATGACTCTGTCATTGTCCATGCTGGTGTGAATGACCTGAGACGTACTTTCCTGGACTACATGAAAAGAGACATAGAGGAGCTCTCTGACCATGTGGCCCAGGCTAGTATGACCCTGACCTTGAGTAGCATCTTGCCCTCACCAGGAATGATGCCACAGTATAAAGACAGAATGATCAGTTTCAACAATTCATTCAAAGGGGATCCAGTGTCTGTCAGCCTGGGATGACATGCTTGACAAGCCACGTTGCTTCGCTAGGGATGGCTTGCACCTGTCACCCTTAGGCTTTTGTATACTGGCCAAGGCTCTTGCCACCCCCATAGTGCCTTTTTTAGGCAAGGCTCAAAGGACAAACCCACCTCCATAGACAACCCAAGGATAAAAAAACTAAAGGTGATGCTACTCAATGCCAGAAGTCTAAACCTCAAGATGCACGCACTCAAGGCTCTCCTCAGTATGGAGAAAATTGATGTCTGTGAAGTAACAGAAACCTGGTTTGACGCTCCTGAGAGCACCCCAGCACTACCAGGTTATAACTCATACCATGCGTTTTGGCCCCAAAACTCGGACCAAAGCACAAAAGGAGGGTGAGTATCTATATTCATCAAAGATACCTACACCTCCAGGTTAGTGGCACTGCATGAAGCATCAGAAACCATCCATGTGCAACTAACAGCGGGCAAAACTGCCTTTCAGTTTGTAGCTTGCTACAGAACACCCTCCCTATTACAGGAACCCCACTTGGCATTCCTGAGAACACTGGAGAATATGAAGGTCTCTCCAAACACTATGTTATTGGGTGACTTCAACTACCCAAACATTGACTGGGAAAACTACTTAAGCCCAAACACCCTTGCCCAACGGTTCCTTGAATTTATAAACTCTAACGTGATGGAACAACTGGTCACCACTCCCACAAGAGGGAACAACATATTGGACCTGGTCATCACCAACATGAGGACTCTTTGTTCCACACCAGAGTTAAACCCCTCATTGGTAAGATCAGACCATAAACAAATTTCCCTGGACATCCATATCCCATCCCCACTCCCAGCCAAGGAAATCACTGTAAAGAATTTCTCAAAAGATAACTTTGCACTTCTCAAGACTGAGGTGGAACCCTTCAAAGCCCCCGGGCCAGAGGATAATACAGCCCAATCCGCAGAATCCTTTACAAATGCATTCTATGAGCATCTGCAGGAATGCATGGATTGTGCTATCACAAATAAAACCAAGACTCACTCCTCCAAAAACAGGAGACCGGTCTGGTGGACCCCAGCCATAAATAAGCTATACAACAGATGGAGGAAGCTACTACATGACAGAGCAAAATCCCAAAAAGGGAAGGCATCTCTGATCAGTGTTAGCAAGAAACTTTGATCCCTCATAAAATCATCAAAGGCCAGTTTTGAAAGAAAAATTGACCTAGACACTAAAAATAATCACAAGGCCTTCTTTAGTTATGTCAGGAATATGGGTGGAAACTCCAAGATATGCTCTGAATTGCTGCATAATGGTACAAAATATACTGAACCTACAGACATAGCCAACATCCTGGCAGCCAGATTCAGCGCAAACTTCTCCCCCCCCTTCCCCCCCAAAGGAGAAAATGCCTATCCCCACCGAATGTAACCTCCCTGAAATCACAGATGCACAAGTGCAAGCTGCCCTCTCCAAAGCAAAAAACACAGCATCTATGGGACCGGACGGTGTCCCAGGCTGTATCTTACACAAGCTCCAAGAAGAACTGAACCCTCACGTTAAGTCACTGTTCAAACTTAGCCTTACTACAGGATATGTACCCAAAGAATGGCGTACAGCTACAGTGGTCCCACTCCACAAAGGTGGTGCCACAATGGACCCCGGGAACTATCGCCCCATAAGCCTGACTAGTCTGGTCTGTAAAGCTATGGAGCATATTATCATGGAACTCATAAACAAAGACATTGGGAGCCTCCAGACACTGGATCCTACCCAATTCGGCTTTGTTAAGGGCAGATCTTGCCTATTAAACCTAGTTGATTTCTTTGAAACAGTTACCAAAGCTGTAGATCAGGGCAAGGTAGTCCACACAGCCTACCTGGACCTCAAAAAAGCCTTCAACACAATACCCCACTCGGGCATCATAAATAAGCTTACCAGCTTAAATATCAACCCCTTATCACAAGATGGGTTGCAAACTGGCTCAGAGATAGAACCCACATGGTCAAAATCACAGGTGCCATGTCTGAATCCAAACCAGTTACAAGTGGCATCCCACAGGGCTCAGTTCTGGGACCTCTCTTGTTCGGTATATACTTCTCTGAGGTTCAGGCTAACACAGGGGGATTATGGCTGACAAAGTTCGCAGATGACTGCAAATTGGGTGCCATAATCGAATCTCCAGCTGACACAAGCATCCTCCAAAAGGGTCTCACAGAGACGGATGCTTGGTGCCAGAGCCACGGCCTCAAGCTAAATTCTAAAAAGTGCATAGTCATCCCCTTTGGGAAAAACAAGGTGCCCACAAATTACCACATAGGTGGTAGTCCATTAAGTATGGAAGAAGTAATTAGAGATTTGAGGACCAACGTATATAGTAATCTCTCCTTTGATAATCACGTTGCCAAAGTGGTTAGAAAGACCTTCTATATAGCCCACCTTATCATGAAAGGGTTCACATCTAGATCAAGAGAGGTCATCGTGGCCCTCTACTCATCACTCATCAGGCCCATAATTGAATACAATGCCCCTTTTGGGATGTACCTTACCCGACACCTGCAGCAACTGGAGAGACCCGAAAAGTACCTCACCAAGAGGATCATGGGCTACAAACAGATGTCCTATGCAGCTTGACTAAAGAAACTCCAGCTCTACTCAGTTGCTTACTGCCTACTCAGAGGCGATCTATACCTGACGTACAAAGACATATCAAACCCAGAATTAATGGACATGCTCCACCTCAAAAAATCCAAGTCCCTTAGAGCTACACGCTCCAGGGACTTAAACCTCAGCACAAAAATAAATAGGACATGCTGGAGGGACAGATTCATTTCCCAGAGGCTCCCCTCACTCTGGAATAGAATCCCAATTCATGTTAGACATAGCCCCTCACTGACCCTCTTCAAGCGAAATCTGGACGTGTGGATGGGAAATCGCAAATTCACCCCTGGGATCTCTTCTGTGTCCCTGCTAGACAGAGGCACAGTAAACTAATCTTAAAAGGGTACCTTCTGTGACCTACTTTACAGAGGCACAGTAGGCTAATCTAATAGGGAGGTGGAAGCCAAATACACTCTGGCTAGGCTTATAAATTCCCTAGGGCAGATAGCCTAATATCTACCTACGAACCTTTGAACCTATAATGCATTACAGCATAAGGTCCAGCAATGTTAACAGCCACTGACTGTGGTTGTTGAACACACAAGAATTTGACAAAAGAAAATACCTAATATTGTACAGGATGAATGTGCCACGGTGGAAGTGTTACTTCATTTGTAGGGTACGCTGATATGTCAAGGCATTATATCATGTTATTGCCGCAAGGGATATGTGTGCTTGTAATTGCTCTACTCAGGCAAAAACATCTAGAATTCCATCTCATTCTCTCAAGCTAGAGGATAATTCTTCCTACATATGTTATATAAAGAGAATATGATCACATGTCATCATTACTCTGAATAAAAGATTGGTTATGTGAAAAATTATCATATCTTCTTGTAATAGGAATCAACATCTATATTTCTATGCAGCAGATGTGTTTGATAACAGTGTTAGTGACATGTACAGTCAGAATAAGACTGACACAATGTAGTCTGACCAGTAATGGCTGGATATGCACTAGCTACCTAAGATCACAAGCTACAGATCAGTGCCCGAATCATATGTGCCACGCAATTTGTTGATGTACAACTGGGATCATGCACAGTTAAATGGATGACATCACCACTCTTTATTAGCTTGATGTTTATGCTAAAAAAGTGGAAGAAGTACACAGTAAGACTTTAAGCTACACATCTTATACATATTTGTAGAGCAGTGTACATAGTATGAGGGCAAAAGACACACTCACAGCTGGCCTCAAACATCCTACATATGGAAGTATACAATGTACAAAGCACAGTATTAAAGTCACATAACACAGGAGAATTCTCATTTCAAGTATAAGATGCTGTGCTTGTAGCACCAGTACACGTAATAACTTTGTAGCCAAAAATGTATTTTCCTTGGGGATACTAGAATTTGCTAGTGTAACACTGTGCTACTGTAAATCCATCGGTGTGCGGTAGTCAGCAGTATATCACACTCACATTGTTTATCAGTAATGGACTTAAACCACCTACCTATCCATTCACATGGGAATACTGAGACCAAATAAAGCATACAGAATTTATGAAGGAAAGACATCAGCAGTGTATTGTCAAGGTGATTTGTCTGGTAAAATGACTTTTATAGCCTTTTGTGGTTGCAATAGTTGCCACTGCAAATGTGTAAACCAGTCCTGAATTCATTACAGTCACGCAGACACACACATAGCAGTAACAGTGCTGATAAATACATCCAAAGTTTCTGCACATAGAATGTATTCTGATTCTCCTGAATAATATCAACAAAAATATTTTTTTTCCTCCTGAATAATATGGATATTTGACCTGACTTTGGTACTCAGGCTTGAGTGTCAGTACTGCAAAGATCTTTTTCAGTATCAGTCCAAAACTATCTACTGACTTAACTGACTGTGTCTTAAGTATATCCTAATAATACCAACACCCTGTAATGTTTTACATGCCTCTTTAGCTTGGTTTTCAAGCCTCATATTGCATTTGCCTCACAGTATCTAACTGTCTATACTTTATCTGGCATTCCATTGAAAGTATACATATCTGTCCCTTGAGACTATTATTTCTGCACATATCATGCGTAGCCAGCAAGATTATCTTTTCCTTTCTAGTGAACTGTCTTTCCCTGAAACCGAATGCATACATGAAAACAGAATGATGACTCTCTATTTAAAGGCCTATTATTCAACCTTAATGTACTATAGTTAACTCACTAAGAATATCCTCAGTCTAAGGATATTATTTTCAAGGAAGTGGATACAGTTCTACACACACACACACACACACACATACACACACACACACGCACACACACGCACACACACACACACGCACACACACGCACACACACGCACACACACACACACACACACACACACACACACACACACACACACACACACACACACACACACACACACACACACACACACACACACACACACATTTCCCCACATTGACTATTGAACCTCCTGTGTATCTAGTTAAATAATCTAAAGAAAACTGTATTAGTCACAAGCTCCACAGGAGAAGTCTGACTATTAAGGGGAAAAAGTGCACTTTTTAGGATGACCTCATCAGTGTGTTTCACAGAGGATGTTTCTGTATAAAGCATTAAACACATTGTCTTACTAGGATACAACATCAAGTGTTTTACACACACACACACACACACACACACACACACACACATGCACGCATGCACGCACGCACGCACACACACACACACACACACACACACACACACACACACACACACACACACACACTACCACTGTGGAACATTGAACTTCCTACCCATTTTGTTACACAGTCTAGAGAGAACTGTATAGGGCAGCACACAGGAAAAGACAGACACATAACAGGCGAGAGTGGGCATTTGTCAGGATGACCTTTTCATTGCATTTCAGAGAGTTTAGAAAAAAATAAAAAACAATTACCGAAACCAGTGCAGTTAACCGTTTATTGCAATCCAAAGTACTTGCAATTCAAACAACTAAGCGCTTTCGCCAGATAATACAAAGGCATCTTCAGAGTTGTTTAAACATTATCTCCAAACAGGTTAAAAAGTAACAGATACTGTTTGTAACTACACAAGCACCCACCCACAAATTTTCCCACCCAAACTTTTAAAAAGACAGTACATCTATCAAATGCCTATTCTAAAATATACTCCAATTTTTTTTTTTTTTTTACATTGTAACACAATACTTCTTAATCATTCATTAAGCAGCATACTAAATTTACTTGAAATTATTAAAATTAGATTCTGCATTATTTTTTAAAATAAATCCTGAAAATTAGATATGTCAAACAATTTGGTTATATCTAATCTTCAAAAATGGCTTAATGGAAATAAAATCATTTAAACCAGGTTCCATAGAAGCGTTTAGCTTCAACTGCCATAAAGATTCTTTACTTTCCAACAACAGATCATTGTCACCTCTATGTTCAGTCTTGACAACTCTATATATCACAAAAAACACAAACTTTTTAAAATTAATGCATCTTTCGGAATGTATAAAAAGAGCATTATGTATGTCTTTATTCCTTATAGCCCTTACATGTTCACCTATCCTGTCCCCCAATCTACGAATGGTTTTACCCACATAGAAACCGGGGCAGGATAAGCAAGTAGCTACATATACTACGTGCATTGTGTTGCAGTTGACCCTACCTGGACATGAAATGGAAATGTCACTGCCCTGAATAAAGACATACGGTCCATCATTTATATATCTACAAAATTTACAATTCTCACATTTAGACATGTAGGATTTGTATACAAGTTTATTTATTTTAGTCTCTAGTATATTCTTTATATTTCTCCCCCTACTAAAGACTATTTGGGGTTTTTTTCCAAGAATTGTTGACATGTCCCTCTGGAAACATAATTCCCAACATTGATTGACAATGTCAACAATCTTGGAACTGTTATCACTGTATTCCAAAACTATGTACTGTGTTCTTCATCTGTAAATATGTTCTAAGTAATTTCTATGTTAAATTGTTAATCACTATGTAATCCAATGTAACTACTGTCTGTTTATTTTACTGTGGAGCTTTTCTCCCCGGGCCTCCGCTGAAAATGGACCCACGTCCAGTCGGACACTCCCGGTCAACAAATTGAAATAAATAAATAAATAAATAAATAAATAATAATGGCATTAGTCATATTGTTCTCTTATACTAAATCTTTATTTTTGTCTTTAAACTGCCACTCAGACAATAAGATAGGTGCAGACATTCGTTCCCTTTACTTATTAACTTCTTTTTTGATATTCAACAATAATTTTAAAGGGTAGCCCCTTTCCAAAAACATTACTATAAGGTTGTACATTTCTGTGTGGAAGACTTCTTCACTACTAATTATTCTTGACAGTCGTACCATCTGCCCTTTGACTACACTACGTTTTTGATAGTATGGATGGTTACTATTAAAATCCAGCAGTGTGTTTGAATATGTAGCCTTCCTATATATTGCACTTTGTAGATTTTCCTCCTCATTTGATAAACTGATATCTAGATAGTTAATGTGATTTTTGTTCCATGTACTAGTGAACTTCAAAAAATTGGTAGTTCCATTAAGATATTTCACAAATTCATCCGCTTCTTGCTCATCCCCTTTCCACAATATTAATATATCGTCAAGGAATCTACTATAGGACAAAATTCTCTCAGTATATTTTGTTTTTAAAATACATTCAGTTTCCCAATCAAATAATACTAGATTGTCAAAAATGGGGCCACATTTTGCCCCCATTGCCACTCCTGAAATTTGATGAAAAAATTCACCTTCGAACATGAGAAAGTTATTCTTCAGAATTATCTCCATGAAGTCAACTAGTACTCTGACTGAAGCTGTATCTGAAACTCCCAAACTGATAATACTATTTTGAAACATCTCAATACCTCTATCATGTGGTATCATAGAAAATAAATTAACTACACTGATTGTCAAAAAACTATATTTAAAATCATTGATATTTCTAAATTTTGACAATCTACTCAAACAGTGCCAAGAGTCCTTGACTATGTGGTCAACTTCACTTAGCAAATGTTTTAACTTGTTGTCAATCCAGGCTGATATGGGTTCAGTTTTAGATCCCCTTGCTGAAACAATCGGCCTAAAAGGTGGATCCACAATAGATTTATTTGTTTTAGGAATACCAAAAATCGTTGGCAAGACCCATTTTTTCACTGTTAAAACTCTATTTCTTTTTCATTCATTTGTCCTTCTAATGACATCTGTGACAGAATTATGTCTATCCAAGAATATGCCCTATTCAATTCATGCCTTGATGCTTTTGCATAAGTTAATTCATCATTTAATATTTTCTCCATTTTTATAACATAATCAATGTAAGGCATAATAACAATACCCCCTCCTTTATCGGGGTCATGGTCCTTAAATTCTTGTTTTTAGCTAAAGACCATAACAAGTAATTTTCTTCCTTTGTCATATTATATGTTCTTGCACTCTTAATTTTAATTTTGTTTTGGTTAATATTACCACTGTTAATAACCAATGTGCGAATCTGTTTTTTGCGCATTCTTTCAAAAATGTCTATTTCAATATTACTTGGAGGTACAAATGTGCTTTTACACCTCAAGGCATTAATTTCAGTTTGTTGCTCATTTCTATCCTTAAAGAACATTTTTAAGTTCATTTGTCTACTGTACATTTTTAAATTTACTAAAGTTCTAGCAACATTCACTTGTGAACTTGGAACAAATGACATTCCCTTTTTCAACAACGTGAAGTATTCCTGACTGAAGTCCAAATCAGAATAATTATAAATGGTAAAACTATTCTGTTGTACTGTCTGACAATTTAACCCCCCCTTCCTCAACCCACACTTCACTATCATTTGATAGATGTACTGTCTTTTTAAAAGTTTAGGCGGGAAAAATTGTGGGTGGGTGCTTGTGTAGTTACAAACAGTATCTGTTACCATTTAACCTGTTTGGAGACAATGTTTAAACAACTCTGAAGATGCCTTTGGATTATCTGGCGAAAGCGCTTGGTTGTTTGAATCGCAAGTACTTTGGATTGCAATAAATGGTTAACTGCACTGGTTTCAGTAATTGTTTTTTATTTTTTTCTAAATGTTTTCAGTCAGTTGACTACCAGCTACAGTTCATTTCAGAGAGTTTGTTTTTCTATAAAGTGGAATAAGGAAGCTCTGTGAAAATTTAAATGCATTCTCCTCAAGGGAAGAGGAACAGCACCATCCATTATACACACACATACATGCACACACACACGCACACACGCACACACACACACACACACACACACACACACACACACACACACACACACGTTTCCTACATCGAGCATCAAACCTCTTACCAATCTAGTTACATGAGCTAGAAGGCATAGTATTATTTGTAAGCTACAAAAGAGAGAACTGTCTTTAAAGATGTGAAATATCACATTGTTACTTCTTGAAATTGCACAGTTGGGAATAGACGGTGATGTGCATCAAAGGTTGTATAACAAACGCAAATGTGTGCACAGGACAATGCGCCATCACATGATTGTCCCATGTAATTACATACTTCTGTACTAATATTTAGATACTGTCCTTCATGTACATTGTGTTACAGTGAGGGACGTTGACATGTTTCACACTATGAGATGCCACAGAAATTTGCTGTTGTAAACCAGTGGATTATCAAACAAACTTTCTTGCCACTTCATGCCAAGATGATTGCACACTGGTATTGTCTCATACTTGCACAATGCACATTGACAAACATGCAAGTCATAAGTAGGACAATGCACTGCAGAACAAAAGTGATGTATTATGTGAGCATAGGTTAACCTAACTTGTAACACAGTTGGAAGTGTAAACATTATAGAGCAGACATACATTAAACAACTGAATTAATTGAGCCAACATCAAACTGAAATGAAGATACCCTGTTGACAAAATTAATACAGGCATACAACATTGTGCAAACTCAGTATTTATTTGATGTTCCCTTTTTATGTTACCATATGAGTGCAGCACTGCCAAGCTGAATTGTGCTTCCGATAGTAAAGTATTAGGACATGCTGAAGAAACAGCAAAAGGAAGAGGCTAAAAAGAACATAGGCACTAACTGAAAAGCAGCCACTATAAACTTGTATGAAATAAAACACCAAATAAACCAATACAAGTGTTTAAGCACTTTTGTACATTTGCTTTGAAGATCTTCATCAAAATAATAGTTAAAACCATGTTGTCACATTTAAATATAACACACTATGATGTCATTTCTTAAAAACAATACAAAATAGCAAATCATTTACTCAATAAAAGAACACGTTTTTAAAGAGGCCCTAAAAATTTAATCAATAAGAAAAATACATGTTGGAACCTGTCAAATATTAGCACATGTGTAGTTATATCTTGAAGTGTTGAACTTAGAATGGGAATTATAAGTACTCTATGTTGTTCTGAACTGACTTGTGTGCAAAGGTCAGTACAAGACAGGCTTCACAGCAGGGAGCAGGCACATTAATAAAGCAGCAGGATAATGATATGTGAAGGGAAGGTGTAGCCAAAATTATAGCCAAAGTAGAATGGCAATGCATTCTGAAACATTTTTTTCATCCATCTTTATTCAAACCTTTTAGAGTATTCCAAGAAAAAACATTTATGCCAGAGTATTACTTAACCACACCAAGTAGGAAGTCATACTTCTAATAGTTAACATTTGACAGGAGATTTCAGGAAACGTTAGTATATGTAGTCATCTTCATTACCCTAATCACCACCGTAATCTGTACATCTAACTTTTCAGCATGTTGAAAAGTACATTAAATTGAATAAACATAGTGAAGCGCAGCAGCAAAAAAGTACAACTGAGTAATACAGCCAAAAGCAATAAGGTCAGAAGTTATTGCCATAAGCTGTGCACTTCCAATTAACATTAGTCGCAGTCGCTGCCCATTGACAAACATCGCACCAAATGCAGAAGTGGAATAACACTATTGTATTGTATGCATCTCCTATCCTAACCCACATTAAAAAAACAGACATGAACAAACTAGAGTCATGTTACAATAAGATTGCAAAATTCGCCAATAACTCTGCTTTTCATAGCTATCATTGCCTTGCCCTAAAAGAATTACAGTGGCTAGAACTTCCTCATTTAATTAGTTTCCACCAACTTGTCCTCACCTATAACATCCTGAAGAATCCCCGCAAGACTCCAGCCCTGAACCAACTACTTAAACAATACTCAACAAACCGTCCACTCCGCTCATCCAACAAAACCCTGCTGCATATAACTCAAGCCAACAACACTGCAGGAAAAGCTCTATTTGATCATACCATAGCAAAGACATGGAATAATCTCCCCCAGAATATCTCCTCAGCTCCATCTATCTCACTGTTGAAAAGATCACTTAAATCACACCTCCTGCATTCCTGGCTCTGTCCTTGCATCACATAAATGCTTTCCTGCTCTACCCAAATACTTCCTACCCTACTCTATATCCTGCTTTCTATCTCTATACTACTGTACTAACTTCTCCTCAAAACTGACATACAGGACCTTCCTGTGCTCACGCTCAAACCTGCATCAGCAAAGTTTGTCGGGTCATACTGTCATATGTGATATATCTGATGATTGTATTGATACAATGTAGTCCTTTCATTAGTTTTATACAAATTACTTCTTCATATTGTTTTTATATCTTGTATTGTAAATAATATCTAGTATTGTGTATATCACCACCAAACATGTAGTTGAATTAGTGGAGCTTTTCTCCCCGGGATTCCGCTGTAAATGGACCTCCCTCCAGTCGGACTTTCCCGGTCAACAAATGTAAAATAAATAAATAAAATAAATAAATAGGGGATATAATACACCAACAGGGTGAGATGGAGATGGGGACAAAGTAGCCTATGACAGCAGAAGGATAATGTTGGCTCATAATAATATGCAGACAACAGGTACACATAAAATAGTGTACCAAATATGGTCAGTCATACTTAGCTAATAGATAAATTAGAAGTCATGATAGAAGTCAAAAATGTATGTATAAATGTGAGCATTATTTCATCATACTGCAAAGGAATTACTCCTTCAAAACATTTAGATAACTAAATTGAAGCACAGTGACAATTTACTCAAGCAGAAGGGATGAGTAGAGAGAGACAGGCACTCAGGCACAGGGAGAAATTGCAACAATATGTTGTGTGGTACATGTAGGAACATCTGTATGGTGTTTTAACTCATTACATCAGAGTAACACCTCCAGATGCTTCTGCAGTTAACTCCTACTGCCACCTCTAGGCATCAAATATTGCTTGTTCATATTTGCATCAATAATTCCAAAACCATGCTATGTACAAGGTTTTAAAAATATTTCATCTTAATGCTTACACAGTAGCAATCTCAACTGCATTAATAATTGATCTATGTCTAGTGCAAGTAAATAGATATTAACTGTTGCTTTTATGATATTAATTTATATAAGTATAAATTTTACTTTTTTCTAAATATCTCAACAATCAAGTAAAACAGACAGACCTCCTTGGCTTCATATGAAAGCTCTCATATAGATGAATAAAACGCTCCTAATATTATGTGTGTAACTTTAGTGGTTGCTGAGATATTGTATGTTGTTTACAAAATATTACAAATGCAATGGTTACTGTGTTTACCCTGACTTATAAAATTTGGTTTAAGACCTAGAAACTAAAAAATACTACCACTAAATAAATAGTTTGGGTTGAAGAGTTTGCCATTTATACTACTTTCATAACCCATATGGTTCCAGAGATATGAACATTTGTTTGAAATGTGAGGACATAATTTGATTCTGTCAAAAAGCTTAGGCTCCGCTCATTGGAGGTTACAGTACAAACATTCTGAGCTCCATTGGAGTGAATGAGTTAATCTTACTAATTAAATCATCATTAATCTGCTACTCCATGTACAATAAAGTGTTTGTTATAGGGAGAAATAAGGGGTAGGAGAGTGCAACACATGAGGACATAAGCAGGATAAAGCTGGCTAAAGTTTCTCTTTTGGGCCTGCAATGTTTTTTAAATGATGTTGTGTTGCAGTATTCAAATGTTATGTTACTGAAATGTTGTACTGGGAGAGAAGTACAGATATTTGCAGTTAAATATATGGTAGTAATGTGAAAAATCATGATTTAATAAATTGACCTACAGCTGTAGTCAAGCCCATGACACTATACAAAAACATCAGGCTACAAACAGGGTAATTATTTTAACTTGCCACCTAGGAACTCTTACTTTGTTACATCAAGCAGCCTAAGAACTGTCACATTAACTGTTTCGCAGTACTGCCTTTAGTCTGCCTTTACTTTGTATTCCCATAGTACAGAAGATTTAAGTACATTTGAGTGAAAGTAACTGGACCACTGTGAATTAAACTTAAATCATCATCTTTTGCAATAAGCAGCTGAACAGTGTTCAGCTTCACTCAGCATTTTCACAGTATGCCAACCTCCATGCAAATGCTGAGGATATAAATTGAAGGCTTTTCCAAAGGACATTTCTGGCCATGTGTGTTGTGTGTGAATCTATTTTTTGACCAGATTAAACATGTGAATAAAGGGGTGGATAGGACAGTGGTGAAAATGTGGTTGGCAAGCAGAGGTACGACACAGGGAAAGAATACAGAAATTTGCAGGAAGGCTGTGGGAGAGCACCATAGTTGTCCACTTCTTCACAACATAAATGTGGTATTGTACACATAATTTTATGACCTTGGAGAGTCACTACACCAATGATGGGTGAAAACAACAGAATACTGTTGTATGGCCAATTAGACCAAATCAAGTGTGTCAAGATGATATGGAGAGATATGTATGGGGCATTTTTTTTTTTTTTTGTGAGACAAGTGCCTATTTTTTGAGGGGAGAAGAATGTTAGGAAATTTTAGGAAAGCTAGGGTTAAATAGGTAGGGTAGGTTAAAAACATGCACAGATATACAGGACATACAAAATAGACAGGGATGGAGATGGAGACAAAAGGTTGGGAGACACCGTGATTGGGGATAGTTAGGGGACATCAGATATGCATCCACATCCAGCATGAGAACAATAGGAATCTAGTCCTCACCCTCAGACCACTGATCATTGTCTGCTGTAGCAGCTCCCTTTGTAAGTGCCAGATGCATCATTGTCTTTGCAATCTGATACAGTACTTTTTCAACCCTGCTCATACATGCACTGAGGCTAGTGTCCATGATTTCCTCCGCAGGTCCGCTCAGCTCTTGCTGAGTTAAAAAATTGCCACCTCCACCTGTACTGTTCTTGGAGGGTATCACTACACCAGCAGCTGGGGTAGAGCTACCAGACACAGGTGGATCAAGTAGGGCAGGGTTTGCAGAGCCAATGCTGAAGGGCTGCAACTCTGAAGTGCTGGGCATATGTGCTACCATCTCTGAGGTATAGATGGCTGAGCTGTAGTGGGTGGTCTACCTCTCTGTACTGTTGTTCATTAGTTTTTCAACAGCACACTATATAAACAGGCAAATGTTAATAAATTATGCCCCCCAAAAAATAAAAATAAGAGAGATATAGGGTGGAGGAGACAAGAAAAGAGATAATTAGATACATGGCATATAACATTAATTCTTTTTTCAATAAACTTTGCTTGTGAAAACATAAACAATCACAGTACTTTACTATTGTACACATTTGACATCTCCTTATCTGATGGAAAGGTATTAATGTGTCATGGAAGAAACAAATCTCACTGTTATGATATAACAAATAACAGACTTTCTTTCTTTGTTCATACTATATATGAATTCAAAAGTAATAATTGTAATTATCACATTTGAATTGTTTGTGACATATTATTGCTGTTAATATCTCAGATGTACTTATCAAGTAATAAAAAAACAATTGCTGGCTCTGTGAATTGAAAAGCACATACATTTAGTCTGTTGTTCTCATTGCCTCATGCAAGCAGCAAGAGTTATTAAGGAAGGCATGCATGCTTGAGATCAAGGCTAAGGTATCCCTGCTTAATATGCTAATGATTGAGGGAAAGAAATGGAATTTCTGGTTGAGTTTGGAAGTGGGTCATGCTGACTCCCATCCCTATCTGAGGCAAGTTAATCTCTCCTGATGTATTTCATGGTTTGCAGCTATTTCCTCTGCATCTGTACAGTACAAAAAGAAAGCAAATATATACAAAAGCATAATGTGTAACTTTGTTGGCTTGATATGTCATTAATGCAATATCAAATATGGGTTATGGGTCAGTATATTTACACAACTGAGGAGTGTTCACAGCCCTAAATTCAGTCACCATCAGCATAGGAGGTCTTGATTGTGCTTCCTATGGTCACTATAGTGATGAAACATTATATAAGCTCACTGCAGCAGCTGATGAGTGTAGCACACCACAAGGAGTACCACAAATATCATGGACTCTTCAGCACCCCACATTTGTACTCTAAATTTAGCACTATTCACTCTCTTGCCAGGCATGTCAGCAAAAGTTAAACTAACAAAATATGTCTGAACTGGCACTCAGTTCAGATATCACATATAACTGGTTCTATGCAGAGACACACAGCCTTGCCAACTGCAGTTGCACAATTCAAAACAGATGGATTCATTTGCAGATACATTGGCACCAGTTATATCACATATCAGTAAATATGTGAAACATGGCATTGAGCTTTGTCGTGTGTGCTGCTCAACCCATTCACACATGTTTCAGTGCTCAGCTAAATGACAGGACAGATTTATGTCCCAGATACTCACCCTTTTGTTGAATAGACTCCTTCTCCACATCAAGTAGAGTACCTCATTAACCCTTTTTAAGCATAACCTGGATAACTGGAAGGGGAACAGAAAATACACCCTTGGGGTTCCACCTGTGTTCCTGCTGGACAGTGGCATTGAGTGCTGACTTGTTGGAACATGAGCTAAATTCTTGGATAGGCTTGTTAGTGTCTCAGGGCCAATAGCCTAGTAACTTTCTTTGATCCTATGGCTTTTAATCCTTACAGTTTGGAAGGAGAAAGAGGATGATTTGTGAAATATTGCAATACTGGGGCTTATGCAATGTTAAAATATTCTTGTACTTGCTTGGAATTAAACCTATGAATAAAACATGCAAAAATAAAAGAGAAACACAGCTTATTGACATATCCACAAGAGGACTGCCTTGTAAGCAGTGAAATTAGAGATATACTAATTTTAGAATGAATGGAGAAACACTTCACGGAGGCCTGGGAAAGTATTCCTATATATAAGTTAAAATTTTTGTTAGTAAATATATTTCTGATGGATGCAGTTGAATGACCTCAGTAATATTAGTTGGAGTATGCTACATACATGCTTCAGAAGACATACCTGTCCTAAGCACATAGTTAGGCTACGTGATGAGTCATGATGATTATAGCAAATGTAACATAACCATCATACATATGCAAGTGCGTTTTAAATCAAATATCATTGTCATGTTTAAGAAATTGGACACCCATTAGCTTGAGGTTATATGTGAAGCATTAATGACTTATGCAAAGAAGAAAAGTTCATTTATGCAAACCTTATTGATACATTGCTTCAAAGAAGCATGTTTAACATTATCATTTTGCTTTAGTTTGACAGACCTAATCAAAATGTTGTCAGAAACAGGATTCATGCATCCATTGTAAACATATCTTTTAGCTGGATTCAAACCCTTAATCAGCTACATTCTTTATCTAAACTCATTGCTCTTGCACCTTGTGCCACAGTGACAGGCATATGAGTGGGTTTTCTCCAGTTGGTACTGTCAACAGTGGTGAGGAAAGTGCACCATTGCCAGACATGATTGCACTACATAAGGCATCCTAAACTAAATTTTTCACTTTTTTCCTTAGGTAATGAACTGTGTTTGTGCCTACCAAGAGGAGATCAAATGCAAATGAAAATAAATTATATACTGCGCATAATTGCAATGTGATCTCTAAACAAGATTCAAACAAAGCATTGTGTGCCTTATTTCTCTCACTTCACTGCAGTTACACTGTGTGCCACACAGAAAGTTATGGGACATGTATACTTTCTTTACTGACTATTATCCAAGTGCCTTCCAAAAAAACTGAACATATGACTTGTACCTGAAAGCTTTGTGTTGGCGAATGTATTAGATATATTTCTTGCTTTCCAATGTCATCTGTCTGGTTCTTTTTTTTTTTTGGAAGTCATTTATTTTGTTTTACTGTTTGACTATGTTTGCATGGGTTCCACCCCCTTTTCTCTACTATTATCCAAGTGCTGCCAGATGCAGAATGCTAACAAGCTTGTTTGTGCTACACAAGGCATCCCAAACTAAATTTTACACTTTTTCCCCCTTAGGTAGTGAACCATCTTTGCATGCTACAAAGCACAGTACAAATGCAAATTAAAATAAAAAAATACATATTGTGAATAATTGGAATGTGATCTTTAAACAGATTTGAACAATGCATCCTGTGTCTTATTTCTCTCAGATTGCTTCATTTACACCATTTGCCACAGATTTGGACAACTGTCAGATGCATTCTCTGCAGTGCTGAGGGATGTTCACCGATGTTATACATATTGCTCTACATAAGGCAGACTAAACTAAATTGTTCCCTTTTTCCCTTTAATAATGAACCATGTCTGTGTACTGATGAGCAGTGAGCAGATAGAGAAGGCACTAGAAAAAACATAGGATTGAGAAAAAAATCTGACAGTAAATTAAATGCAATCAGTTGGTATATGTACCAATGACCAAAGCAAGAAGAGGTTTCAAATGAAATATTCATCATTATCACGTCTCATTACAACATCAGAAATGTAGTTCAATGAACATATTAGACTTGTTAATGACAAATAATGTGAAAGTGGACAGACAAAAGCTCACATGTTGTTTGCAACAGTAACACAAGTTTCTTTTTAAACAACGCAATAATATCACAAAATGTGATAAAATATGTATTTGGACCACCCTCCATAAAATTATCAGTAAATTTGATTTGAATCATGCATCAGCTGCCCTTTCTTCTCAAAGTTCACTGCATTTACATTTTATGTCATAGAGAAAGCTACCTGAGAGGCATAGTTTCTTCAATGATTGCTATCCACAGTGCTGACAGCCACACAATGCCAACTGGCTTGTTTGTGCTGCATAAGGCAGCCTGAACTAAGTTTTCCATTTTTTGCCTTAAGCTGTGAAAGTACATTTAGTGCTGCCAAGTTGCACGTGAATGCAGAAGGCAATATTTATTAGAAACATTCAGAAAACATTATGGGATAACAGTTTGAAGGAACATGAAATTAATCACAGCGTATATATTGCTATGAGCAGAGCTATTATTGAATTACACTGATACATTTGGTCTTCTCACATCTTGTTGCCACATCAGTACTATCATGTATGTCTCACAATGTCAGGGCTTTAACTAATGCCATGGGAATGGAAAAGTGCACAGGGATCAGTAGAAATGGCCTCAATTTTCCCATAGCACACACAATTAATATTGACATAATTTCAAATGTATCTAGCTGTCACTTTTAGTCAATACTGACTTTACCTGAGTTTCACACATCAACACATTCATACACCAAAATGAGTGTTAAGATTATGGCCTCCCTGAGTAAAATGATCTGTGAACAAGTTTGGAACCCTGTACCTCCTATACTGTTTCTCTAAGCTCAATATATTTAGACATTATACTACAGAGGTATGTGTGAGTGATAGCCTGAATTTCTTTAAACATTACTGAGGAAAGTGCAACAATGCTAGTCTTATGTGTACTATTGATGACAGTCCAAATAAAATTTTTCAGTTTTCTACCTGACTGCTGCGAGTGCAAATGATAAAAATGGAAACAAGTACTTGAAATGTACATTTCTAATGTTTAACCAACTTTATCTTGCAACAGGAACATGTATTGATTTGAGCACTCAAATCAGGGTAATAAGAACAATCATTAACAAGTATTTTCCTTATTTGCCACAGGAAAAAGACATACATTGCTAAGAAGAAAAAGTGTTAAGATGTACTGAAAGTGTAAGATTGTATCAAGTCACATTGAAAGTGCAACAGCATCAAGTTATGAAATTTGTCCTTTGTCATTTGACAGTAAAAGTTTAGATGGCTGTGATAGTGTCAACAGTCAGGATATCCATGCACACACACAGTATTAAATAAAGACTGCAAACACTGCAGGACTATTCCTCACTTTCTTTATAGTGATTCATTCACGTATCTATGCTTTCTTAGGAGAAATTCTGTCTCAGTTATATTCCATATGTTATCTTTATCAGTCCTTAATGTACTCCCTTGAGTATGAACAACATTTCTAAGTAACTGTGGTCATGAAAGCCAGCATTTGAATGCTAGGAGTGTTTGTCTCCTAAATCAATGAACTTTCAGACTTATTGGTAAGTCTTTTCTCCCTGACACACCCTCAGTAAATGTACATCAAAGACAGGAGAATGTGAAACCCCAATTGTTCCTGCAAACTAATCATAGACACCTACAAGCCATTAGCAGATAGCACTTTTCAATGCTCACCATTGCATTGCTAGGACATGTGCCTGCAGGCATGTTGCTCCTTACACTATGTTTACATTCTCTGCACTTAGTGTTCATTGAGGTATTCAGGAATGCTAATGATTTAACACCTCATTTGTATACTCACAGTACTGTCTCTGCACTATGTAAAGGTGATTGTGTAGCTAATGTACTTGTATCATAGAGGGGAGAAAATCTGGATCCGAATAGCTTGGCATTGCTAAATATATTTTTTTAAATTATCTACTGTCTGATTTGCTTTATTTTCGAGGTATGTTGCTATTTCTTACATAATGCTTTTTGTCTAACATTAAATGGTGAATTGCAATACCTACTCAAAATCTTTTTTATCTTGTTTTCTTTATCCCTTTACTTTTTTGGTATAGCTGAAGTATATCAGTTATGTCTACATTACAAACAGTATGATACAAAATGCTACCTGACATATTTTGTAGGTTGCATTTAATTGTTATTTGGACAGTTATTGTAGATGAGTGCATTATAACTTTGTAGCAAGGTCTGGCATTTTAACAAGTGTTAGTACAAATAAAAAATGCTAAGTTTGTAATTTCTACCTTTCTTCCCTCCACAGAAGTGGAGATGGCACTTATAATAGTTGTCTAACATTTATCTGCTACTTGTGATTTATTATTGTTAATGTTGCAGTGTATTACACAGTTAAACAAACCTGAGTTATCTGCATTTTAC
This sequence comes from Protopterus annectens, assembly GCF_019279795.1. NCBI lineage: Eukaryota > Metazoa > Chordata > Ceratodontiformes > Protopteridae > Protopterus > Protopterus annectens. Next base: position 666,253,128 of record NC_056728.1, on the reverse strand, counting down.
AGTTGTTATAGATTATTGTTGATATTTTTGATATTTCATTGAGAATTTGGGGAAGGATTTTCTAACTTGCATGCAATCATAGTGAGCATTAACTTATAAATTGCTGTGTGCATGATGAGTGCACACATTTATACATAATTGAGTTTACAGTCATCCTGTCTATTATATATTTACTTACATGTCTTTTTTGTTTCATCTCATACAGGGATATGGCACTCAAGTAGAAATCTATACTTGGCAAGCCACCATACACTGATGCAGATAATGGGTCATTATCCAGGCTTTATGTCACCATGAGTGAAAGAGGTGACCAGTCTGCCAGATAGAAGATATGTCAGCAGGTGGTCAATGACATTAGTGCTGTAAGAGAACATGGGAGGCATTACTCCCAGGTATAACACTGGGCAAGTGATAATATAACATCTGCTCAATGAAAGCCAGCTGCAGCTGCCCAGGAACAGGTGGCTTTGGGAGGTGGCTCTGTTACCAAACTATTGCTAATTGAAACAAAAGAGTTCTTGTCTACTGTCAGAGCTCCAGATAGCTTAGCAGGGAGTTCATATAGAATCCTTGATGTCAGGGCTGATGTGGATGACAGAGTGTTTCAAACAGAACTTCCAGGTATGCTTAATGCAAATGTAATTGGTATGTCTTTGTCGGATATATATATATCTGTATATATATATATATATATATATATATGTAGCAAGAAAGAGAAAGTGAGTAAGCTATAAGTGTGAGTTAGATGGCACAGAAATAGAGACACAGAGGAGGGTGTTTGGGGAAAATCAAACTGTTTGCTAATTCTTTGTATGAGGACATTCTTAATCTGCACATGTAAAAGGGATTTTTCTCCTTTTCTTGTTTCATTTACATTGTGATACCTGCCAGCCGTCTTTGCTTTGCCTTTGTAATATATAAGAACATCTGGACTGCAAGCTGCAAGCCCACTTGTACATGGTAAGAATATTGCTGCTTATTGTTATTTCTGTATATAAGTTAGATTCAGGTCTAAATAATAGTAAAATCTGTGTTGTTTTAACATCTATTAGCATTCAACGTACCTTCTATGTTTTTTTATGTGTGTTTATTGCTTATTATCATAGCTGATAATGAAAGTGGCACTGTGGAAATCCTACCAAATGATGTCAGAGTATCAGTAGCCTTTGATGATGATGTTGGTAATGAATCACACAGTCTGAGGATGCAGAGGGTCAGTCTTACACTGAGGTTATGGTTTTCACATCCCCTGCCCATATTTTGGACACAGTATGCCTGCATTCCCATGACACAAAGACCTCTGATATAGGACAAATTGATAGTGGAACATTTGATCAGGGCAGTGTGGTTATCCCAGGTGCAAAACTGCTAACTTCATCTCATAACCATTGTGAAGGCAATGTGCCACACAGTAGGGTTGGTAGTGGTGCTCAGAGGAGGTCTGCTGTCCATTATCCTCCTGAAGCTCATTTGTCATTAGGTTCCAGCAGATGTATTTGTAATGCTGCTGTGGAGACACAGGCACATTCTATTAAGACCTTGTAAGAGATAGCGCAAGTACTAAACATCGTGCCTTCTGACATGCATGGCTCCTTAAACTATGTTGGCAACTCTTTGAACAGGATGAATGACACATTTGATCAGGTAGTGTCTGTGATGATACATCTCTTGAGGGAGGGTGGGAATCCACATGGCCAGATGACCGCTACATTTTCTGTTGTTAGCAGACATGGCTATGCAGTTTTTCACTCCCATAGTGACACTTCTTTCACTGCTCCATCAGTGATTGCAGTGTTCACACCTAGACATGGTAAGACATGGGTCATTGTCCTGGACATAGTCATGAGGAGAGCTTATCCAGCAGACATCACCCACAGTTAGTTACAACCCCAACTTCTAGCTGTTGGGAGTGCCATGGAAGTAGCAATGCTAGGCTTTGACCTAGGTAGTGATTGTTTGTGCTATACTTTGTCTTTTAGCCAGGGCCAGGGCAGACTGTGCATGCCTCCATCTGCAGCTGGTCGTTCTCCCTCAGACTCCTCATCTGTATCTTTTGCTGCTGCTGCTGCTGCTGCTTACAGTGTCTGTGGACCTTGAAACTATGACCATGCCCCTTGCAGTCCTTGTTGAAGCTGTTTCTTGAGTATCATATTGTGTAACATGGTGCAGACTAAGTATTTGGCACAGGTCCCCAGGTCATACTGCTGTATACCTCCTGGTGTATCTAGACATCGGAACCTTGATTTAAGCAAAACAAACACACATTCTATGAAATGTCTAGTTTGTGCATGGGCTTCCTTGTATCCTTGTTCACTGGGGTTGTGTGGGTTTCTCATAAGTGTTATGAGCCAGTGCTCAAATGCATACCCTTCATCCCCTACTAGATGCTATTGAGAAATGTCACTCCTAGCAGACCTGGTGTACAGCTCACAGTTGTGTCATATGTGTGAGTTGTGGAAACTACCTGGGTTACTTGAACAGATATTGTAGCCTTTTGTTTCTATGTGTGTGTGCAGTCTATGTCCCCCAACACTTCACTGAAGTGTTCTAATGCATAGAATTCCTGCATGGGTCACATCACTGTGTAGTCTCACTGCCATGAAGCTACATGTCATTCATTTTGGTGCTGACTGCTGTATAAGGTGCACTACATCATGGTGACAAGAAGAGCATGCTGATCCAGTACTCTGTGGTGAGGGCCTGTCTCTCTGTGGTGCCTTAAGTGCATACTGATAAATGTGCAGTGCCGGGTATGAATAGTACAGCTGTCAGCACAATAGCTAAAATGTCTTCTACCCTGCTACCTGTATGCAGCATGAGGGCATTCATGATTCCAAAAGTCTCCTTTGTTTACCAAGGAAGTGATTATGTCTAACATTTTGGCTAGGCATTGAAAATTATCTTCAGTATTACAAATTGTTGGTCTTACTACTGCATTGTCAAGATATATAAGTACAAATTTCTATAAATCACATTATTACTATGGCGACTTAAATGTGTTACCTAAAGCATTAAAAACATACAGATTTAGAAAATTTTTTTTACATTATGTCAAACCACCTTCAGCAAATGTCACTAGAAGCAATTTAATTTTTAGCAATGTTAGCAAGATAATTTTTCTCATGAATATCCTAAGGATAACTTGCTGTATTTTAGATTTTGCATCAGCTTTTTTTAACTGCTTTAACATTGTTTAGTTCAGCAATTCCTTTTATTAATACTTCATGTTTTAATATAATTGAGGTAGTTTAATACAATTATATTACTGCAATTAGTTTATTAAGCTAAATGCTGGTTATTAGTGTTATCATCATCAGCTTAAACTAAAAAAAAAAGTGGAGAGCTAAAATATATTCCACATGCTCTTGCTGTCTGGGTTTTTAGCCATTACTGCTGAATATGTTTCAATAATATGAGAAACAGATTATGCTGGCATTGTGCAAAATTTACAATTTGGGTTTTCAGTTGTCTTTCATCCTTATACTCCCACCTAATGTTGCTTAATTTTCATTCTCTTATACAGTGTGATTGCTATTAATTGTCAGGATCAAGTCCTTTTCTTTGCATCTCTGAATTCTGAAAGTGCTAATGAGCCCATATCCAGAGAATTCACAATGATGCTGTGCATACATAGAGGGAGAGTGGTTATGTCTCTGAAAAGATCACTCCCTAATGAGTGCCAGATCTTATCTTAGCCTTTGAAAAGTATGCCTACAGTAAAACAAAAAGTATTCTTGCAAGATGATATACATTGCTTGATACATTACAGCAGCTTCGTTCAAAAAGAGAAGGAGGTTTCTTCAGAGAGAAAACTGATACTTGCATATCTGAAACAACCAAAGTATATAGTTAACTATTTTACAGAAATAAAAATAAAGTGATTTAACACAACCGGGCAATATCATTAGCCTGATAAAAGTAAATGAAGGTTATACTTGCTTAATATTTCACACAAAGGTATTATTAGGAGGAGAAAGCTATACAAAACTGATGCATAAGACAGATAACAATGCCCATTTGCAGTGTGTAGAAAATTTCAATTATTTTGATTAGAGTTTCTGTAAACAATGACGGCGGAAGGTAATGATTGCTACATATCTTGTAAAGCACAGAGCACCATGATTACATTCAAAAAGCAGTTAAATACTATCCCAATTAAACAGTACTACCTGACCTTAGCAATGCTTAGAGGATTGTTAAGCATCCTCCATGCACTTTTAAGGTTAGGTCTGCACTAAAATAAAACAGCACTGATCAGTAACATCAGCAGCAGCTAAAAACAACTTCATTTGAACTCCCATTTGTACCTGCTGTCTGCTATATTACAAACAGCATTTTGAATTAAACAGCTTCCCTTACACTGGGAATCCATAATAACTCAATCACTCCCCCACTGCTTTAGCTTTCAAAGCAAACATAATGCACCTTAGTTTTTTAAATTTAATTTTTGACTATTTTAATAAGTGAGTTATACTTGGCAAGCTAATCATAATCCTCTATGTTATATGCCAGAAGAATCTAGAACAGTTCAGGATGCATGATTGTACTGTATCCTTAGTGATACACTGGCAAGTTATTTCAGTATTAGATCAAATTAGACTTGACCTATGAAAGTATTGAATTTGGAAAATATGATCAAAGAAGTGTTGCTTTTTTTCCATATTGATCCGTTAAATGAATAAGGAAGACATTCCCCTGGATTCACTATCCTTCCATGCAGGACTAGCTTAGTCCTGCATGGAAGCAACTGTTTAGGAACAGGCAGCAGTGCGCCATGCATATTAATGAAGGCGCGCTGCCTGAGCTCCTAATCTTACACAGAGTGTGTAAGAGTGCAGGGGGCGTGTCTGAGAGCAGAGCTCTCAGAATATACACTCCCCTGCAATGAAGAACATCAGACAAGTCAGAAAAGAATGAGCGAGACTGCTCATAGGTGTACGCATACCCCCAGCAACATCCCCCCATCGGTACAAGTGCAATAGTTAAAACAACAAATATAAAGATTTTTTTTTTATGAAACAGATTAAATTTAACGGTAGGTGCGTGGGTTTGCCCATCGCTTAGCTACAGTTAATGCTGCTTAAATGGCAGAAGAGGGTAAAAAGTAAGATAAAGGCAACTGAAGCAGTACAGCAATAGTGTAGTGGGCAAAGCATTCACCTTATGAGCAGTCATTCCCGGTTTGAGTCCCACTGAGGTGCAGTCAATTTTCCATGTCAAATCACTTTATGACCATTATTTTTATTTGCATAACCTACTAAATAACAAATATTTGTGAAATGGAGTACTGCATTAAATGCAGATGTGAGGGGTCAGTGTCATAACATTGCAAAGTCCACAGATAATACATGTGCCCCATACAGTATATGTACACAGGAATCAGGGTTACAAATGGAAGGTGAAATGTGTAATGAATGATAACTCCATACAGCTTCTAAATCCCCCACCTTCGCAAGAACCATTAGACATTACTGTCTAAATTACTGCAGTGGTAAGCAAGAGTAAGCACTAGCAAGCAAGTCTAAGCACTATTAAGCAGTAGCAAGTGGGAGTAAGCATATGTAAGCACTAGTAAGTGGGTTTAAGCCTGTTTGTGCATGGTAAGCAATGCGCACACAGGTTAAGCAATATTGAAACTAACTCTCTGTAATCATATTTAACTGGAGGTTAGCATTGTTTACCCTTGTGCAAACCTACACAAACCCGCTTGCAAATGCTTAAAAGTGCCTTAATCACTCTGTATGCAACAGCCTCTGCTCTGGCCAGAAACAAAATAAACAGCCTTTGCAGGACTTGAACTCAGGACCCTGTACACTACAGTCACAGTAGTTAACCATTAAGCCATCACAGCAGTACATAAGCTTGAGGTATCACCAAACAAATCCTCACTATAGTAAAAATCAAACTCAGCATGTGAAAGGAATCTATATACGGTCTTATGTTCTATAACCTACTGCATAACATAAATATGTGAACTGGAGTACTGCAGTAAGCCCAGATGGGAGGTATAATTGTAATAAAGTGTTGAAGTCCTCTAATAAACACAAGGACCCTGTACAGTGTACGTACACATGAATCATGGATACCAAACACATATATAACTTGTAATGCATAATAAATCGATGCCAAAAAGCAAATATAATGCAAATTAAATATTAAGCAATGCTAAACATTGCACAGGCCAGCTTAGTAGGTGTAAGCAATGTGTAGGCCAGTGAACTCAATTTGCCCATTGTTATATCCCTTTAAACAATGCCAACCATAGGTAAGCAGGTTTGCCCATAGCTCAGCCTTTTCAAAACTGTCCAATCACAGCAAAGCATGGGAAATCAGCCCTATTTAAACCCAACAGGCGGGAATACATCTCATAACTGGTTGTAGCTTCCCCTTGCAGGCACCATGTTTGGAATGGGAGAGGGTTTGCGCTTTTGTGTGCAGCGCTGGGGCATCCAGGGTACCAGAGTCATGGCAGGACTGCTTGTCAAAGACCATGAGCAGAGACTGCTGCAGGGTCAGTACCAGGGTTCCCAATATAAAGCGGAAGCCTGGGACCATCTCGCCTGTGACCTCACCAGTGCCACTGGCATACCCCAAACTGGTGAGCAGGTCAGGCATCACTATGCTGACCTGAAGCAGCAAAAGGGGGATCTCTTGGATCAGTGGATCCAAGAGGCTAGGAGGACAGGACAGGTCCCAGTAGTGTGTAAGTATCACTCCACTACCTGTTTAATAATTGCCAGGTCATGTTTATTATGGACAGGTATGGCTAAATATTCCTCTTATGTCCTTCACAGCAGCAAGTGAGCAGGCTGTGAACCAGGAGGCCCTTGGCTGTCACTTGGATAAGTTGTGATGTGAGGCACGTTAGTAATACTCTTGCATGTACTGTCATAGGAAAAACATCTAACTGTATTAGTAAGTCAATTGCCTGTATAAAACCTGTATTGTCTAAGGCAAATACTGCATACACCAGAGAATATGACAGGAAGAGAGTGTCATATAGGTTGTATGTAAATAAAAGCATAATAGCCTGACAATGAAGGTCTAATTGCTGTACTGCATGTGTTTACTCTGGTATCATATGGTAATGTAGATTTGCAATCACTTAATAGTACTGTTGTATTAAACACTGTTACCCACACTGTGCAACATAAATTAAAAATGTGTAGGAATGTCTGTATATGACTGGTGTAATCCACAGAGGTTAGCTAGTATAACTGGGAGAGACATAGACAGAAAACAGTGAAAAGATGGACAACAAAATCCAAATAGCACATACAACTGAGACATGAACTGTTGTATTTTAGCACACACAGCCCTGGTTCAAATACTGGGAGTAGTAGTAGTCTGCATACAGAATCATAACCCACAACTGTACAGATATGTCCAGAATGTCCAGTAAATTGGCCCATATCTGCTGCCTGTCACTGTGTCCCCCTGGAAAATCAGTGGAATGATCCCAGACATTGGCTGCAAACAAGAAATGCAACTGATTGTCACACATCTGTAAGAGCAAACTTGTGATTTTAGCAACTCCCCAAACTATTATGAGAGTAATAAGCCAAGTGTGTTCCATTTACACCCCATGTTGTCAAGCTGTGACCAGAGTGTGTACAGTAACAGAGTGAGATGTAAGTGCATAATACTAATGTAAAACTGGTACTTTGTGTGGCAACAGTCAGGTAGTGCTAACAAACATTGCTCCCACAGATCTGTCAGATACGAACACTGTGCCCAGAAATAAATGAGTGATACCCTGTACTGCTACTGTTTACTGTGGTATTGCATGGCATGGTTAGTGTTGCAGTTGCTCTGAATAATAAGGTATTACTCATCACTGTCACCCACACTCTGCTACATAATATAACTGTCTAGGAAATCCTGTATAAGTGTGATATAATACAAGGTCAGAATGTAAAACCACAGGAGAATTATACACAGAAATTAGATAAGAGATATACACCAATATCCATGTAGCACACACACCTGTGATGGACAGTGTTTTAGTGTTAGAAGACACATCCATGGTCTAAATCCTGGGAGTGGAAGTAGGCTGCATACAGGATCATACCCCACAACTGTACAGATAAGTCCAGAATGTCCAGTATATTGGCCCATATCTGCTGCCTGTCACCCTGTCCCCTTGGGAAATCAGTGGGGTGAACCCAAATGTTTAGGCAGCAGCAGGAAATTCAACTGATTGTCACACATCTATAAAAACAAACCTGTCACACTAGCAACGCCTCATAATGTTATGAGAGTATTGGGTCAAGTATGTCCCATTAACACCCCCATGTTGTCAAGCTGTGACCAGAGTGTGTACAGTAACAGAGTGAGATATAAGTGCATAATACTAATGTGAAATCTGGTACTTTGTGTGGCAACATTCAAGTAGTGCTAACAAACATTGCTCCCACACGTCCATCAGATAAGAACATTGTGCCTAGAAATAAAAGCTTGATACCCTGTACTGCTACTGTTTACTCTGGTATTGTATGGCATTGTGAGTGTTGCAGTTGCTCTGAATAATAAGGTATCACTGATCACTGTCACCCACATTGTGCTACATAATATAACTGTCTAGGAAATCCTGTATAAGAGTGCTGTAAGTCACTAAAGATTAAAGAGGGCAATAGTCTACATATGTCCCAGTTCACCTGCATGTGGTCAAGACATGGCCATAGTCTGTACAAAAAGAGATGTAAAGGTATGTGCATGACATCCACCTCCAATCTGGGAGTATGTGCAGAAACAGTTAGTTATTGTTAACAAACAATTCCTCCATAGGTATTTCAGGTAAAAAGTGTATACTGCACATAAAACCAGTCCATGTATATAGTTGTCAACAGCCATATCACTGTCCAAACTAAGGCAATAGGATAGTGTAGTAATACTTGTAATTTACAGATAACACCACTGACTAGGAAGATAATGTGAACTGCAGGAATATACTAAATGTTAACTGACATCTTTCTCTCCCCCCCACCATAGCTCCAACAATACACTAAATACCCACCTCAATTGGTACGTGATGACTCAACTGTAATGTTGGGACATATATCCTATTGTTTGATAATTATTTAAATCTATTTCTATGCATGTGCTATGTTGAAATACTCCAACATTGGTGGCATGGTGCTATCAATGTACCTGCATGCTGTGGTCATTACCACTGCGGTCCTATATATGCATGTGTTCTGTTCGCTATGCAACTGTACCATATCCGGTGTCTGGGTTAATGGAAATATCTATGCATGCTGTTTTACCTAAACTTGGAATGTGTTGACTATTACTAACCCACATATGTTGATAAACCCAGGACATTGCACACCATAGCCAAAGCAATTTACCACTAGGCCATGTCAGATATACCTCATCCTGATGTTTTATAGGTTCATAGGTTCATACTAGGCTATCTGCCCAAGGGCATTCAACAGTACAGGAAATGTATTTAAATATGTAGATGTATGTGTGTGTTTATATATATTTATATCTAAACAGATATAACATCTATATATGTAGATATACATATATATATATATATATATATATATATATATATATATATATATATATAAACATATAAATATAAATAAATATATACATATGCATACATCTATAGATATGTGTCTACATCTATTTGTCAATATATATATGGCAATATATATATATATATATATATATATATATATATATATATATATATATATATATATATATATATATATATGGATCTCCTACTATTCACTGAAAGCACATTTCACTGAAACACATTTCACCGTTCACTTTTCACTGAAAGCACAATTCACTGAAAACACAATTCACCGAAACACATTTCACCAAAAGCTATATATGGCCTTTTCCTCACTGTAGTGCAACCCTGGAGTTAGTATATATAGTAAGGGGGGTGGGGGGCACCACCCCCCACATTGGGGGGTGTGGGGGTCATATCCCCCCACATATTTTAAATATTTTGAATTATATATAAATGAATATATGTAATTTCAATATATTACTGTTGTCTGACAATAATATATACATAAAATATGTGGGGGGCTATGCCCACCCCCCCCCAATGTGGAGGCCGTGCCCCCCCACCCCCCTTACTATATATACTAACTCCAGGGTCACACTAGAGTGGGGGAAAGGACATATATAGCTTTCGGTGAAATGTGTTTCGGTGAATTGTGCTTTTGGTGAAAAGTGCACACTAATTTTATTTTCGGCGAAATGTGCTTTCGGTGAACAGTAGAAGATCCATATATATATATATATATATATATATATATATATATATATATATATATATATTTATATATATATATATGTATATAAGCATACATATATAATCTATATAGGTATATACAGACATATATCTATAGATGTAAAAGAGAACATAACAAAAACATATATGTCCACATGAACCGTTAATGGGAATGAGGGGGCCCAAACAACATATGTCTTTTACGTATAGATATCCCCCCAACAGCCAAACTCATCTGCCCTGCAATAAAATGCCAACTGTTCCAAATCCCATAACCAGGACCTGACTACAACATGGGCACAAGATGTTAACAGTACTCCATTCCACCTGTATGATGTCAGGCTGGTATCAGTAACATATCATGTGGTACAGTCTGGCTACCATAGGGAATATACAATGCGGAAGCAAGCAACACTCCTAAGATACATATACACAGGCACATATATGCTGATACACATCTATAAATATATATATATATATATATATATATATATATATATATATATATACACACACACACACACACACACACACACACACACAGACACACACACACACACACACACACACACACACACACACACACACACACACACACACACACACACACACATATATAGATATACATGCAACTACACAAACACACACAGAGATATGTATAGGAAGATACATATATAGAAGGCGCACACAATACAGAACAGCCACTATGCCTACAGTTGCCACCTTATCAACTGGACACTGTATGAGCCACCCATACAAATGACAATTGTTGCCTGCAACTCATACCCACAGAGAGGTCAAAGGATATAACACCACACACAGGTTTGCATACATGGGAAAGCTTTATCTGTATACTATTACAGTTGTATATGCCATGTCATATAACTGCTTAGACTCTGACATGCATATAAACAGAGTAATGCAACTGTGAAACAGTGATATTAATACAGTAGTCTGGAAAGGTTTACATATGTTGCTGTCCAGGCCAAGGCCTTCAAGTAGTACAATAGTAAAGACAAACTGGGTCACAGGATAACAATCAATCAACAGTAAGTAATGCAGATGTATAGTCCAGCAGCCTCTAAATACATTCTGTACACAATCCCTAGGGGGTAAAGACCTCAGCTAACACAATGGGATGTATCTGTTACATAACAAGGCATAACTGACACCATCACAATCTCACTAACAAACAGAACAGTCTGTATGGCAGGAAGCAGTAGGCCTGCATTTAACCAAGTTGAATTGTATGGTAATGTACATCCTGATACCTTAAGGCAGCTTACCCCTGATACCTCCACATGTAACAGCCAAGGTTAGTTATGGTGCATCACCCCCCAAAGACTGAATAATACAGGGCCATATACCACTGTTAATACACTGGCCTCTGGAGTACATAAGGCACAAATGTATTGTGTAGATGAAGCCCACACATATATGGATCCAACCCCACAATATGTGTGGGGGCCACAACAGCAGTGGACTGATGGCAGGAATGGCAGCATGACATACTCACAGCCCACTACATAACAACTCCTGACAGCAAGTCATATGTACAAAGCCTGGTATGTAGGTGGAGGACAGAGGCTGGAACACAGGCCCATATGTGAAACACTATTGTCATACACTAAGCAAGTCACTGGTGTTACAGGATAGTCTGCAACATACCTTTAGTCAGGAATATGAAGTTAGAAACAGACATGGATGTCACCATGTACTGATAGCACTCACACACACTGCCAGTGATCTATCTGACACAAGACCTGTATGGTGGACAGACAAAACATAATAGGCACACCTCTGGCCATCAAGTGGATGGGCCCACAGTTGAGAGCTATGCAGACAGACTGCATTCCAAGTTAAACTAGTATGTACACACAAACCCTGCTATACAATGCATACAACAACACTACTTACACTTTGTCTGTATTTCTTGAACCTCCTACAAATATGTAGCTGGTCTGATTGTGCAGGTTCTCTTGAAAGAGGTATTGCTACTTGCTGTCTGTAACACTGCTGCCCACACACAGGAAGGATATCTACCATGCAGGAAAGGTAAAGGGACAATGCCCAGATGATGTAGGGATTTATAGTAGTTGGCTACCATGACAGTGGTAATTGGAAGTACTACACAGCATGCTGCATGCAGGTAGCAAGTGGAGGACACTGACTGGTGAAGAGGCCATCACATGATCATGTGCATCACCTACAGAATCCATGCTGCAATCTATTCCAAGCAGCTCAATCCATCTACTGGAGGGAGACCAAGAGAGAGAGAGAGAGTGAGAGAGCGAGAGAGAGAGAGAGAGAGAGTGATTAAAAGGCAAAAACAAACACACACAAAAAAAAAATCCAGCAAACTATCCAGAAGAGACATCATTCCCACAACAGGTATGTGAAGTATATATGCATGTAATTGACTGCAGTACTTGGCACATAATAATGGGATAGATGATGTGGAAAGATTTATATGTGCCATTAGGTGGTGTTGTTGTAATGATGTTAAGCTGAACAACTGCTTAGGATAATAGAGTCTGTCCTTGTGGGTAGTGGGCCATACCCGTCAACTGTGCAGAGCAGCACTGACTGATAAGATGTAAGCCATCATAGTGTGTGTTGTGTAATGGGAAGTATGTATATTACTGTGGCCAATAGCTGATGGTGGAAGTAATGCCATAATGATGGACACATGGGATCCACAGCCCACCTCTTGCAGGATACTCAGTTTAACCTGTATTGTAGCATGCAGGAATGCCAAAGGTCTGTAATAGGGTTACCTGCAATCTGGCCCTACATATACCCCCCAATGTCAGGCTGTGTCCATATGTGGAACCTGTCTGTGTTGTAGCAAGACAGAACAGAGCAGCAGTGCAGGAAGGTGTTGTGAGATTGTGGACCTGATGTATGAATGTACCCCATATATAGGTATGCATATGTGTACACACACACACACACACATATATATATATATATATATATATATATATATATATATATATATATATATATATATATATATATATATATATATATATATATATATATATATATATATATATATATCTACATGTATGTCCACAAATATACAGATACCCATGTGTAGACATATATATAAACACATATAGACATCATATATATCTGCACATATATAAATATATAACTATATGCACATGTCTGCATATATATATATATATATACAAACACACACACACAAATGTATATGTATGTAAATACATGTCCCCTATATTACCACCTCAGTGCTGCATGTTATGTGTGAGGGAATAGCACACACAACAATACAAACAGATATCTACAGCTGTCAGTGTGTGCAACATGGATGGGTATGTCACATGTGAATCCCCTTGTTGGGACCACATTACCCTTGTCTGTGAAGTATGGAATAGGAATATGAGGAAGTATGGCAGGTATAGTTGTGGAGGTGGTCAGGGTTGGTAGGTATAGAGGACAGCCTACAAGGGTGGTATGTGACACATGTGGTAGGTAAACACCCTGGATGGTGTGTGTGGTCTGTGATGTGGAAGCCGCATGGGCCCCAATATAGACACAATGGGAACAAGCCTCCCACCCACTGCTACACACAACAGCAGTCTATGTCCCGAAGGTGCCTGGCCTGGAGGCTGAGCAGGAGGAGCATGTGGACCCTGTGAATGTGTACTGGATGCCTCAAGGTGATGTAGCACATCCCACAGGTGTCTGTGGAGCCCGTTATGGAACAGACCCTGGACCTGACCTCAGGGGACAAGATCATGTCTACGTGTGCTCCCAGTGGGGAGCAACATCCCCTGAGTTGGTTCCACCTGAAGGTATTGCAGGACCAGTACATGAGGAGGCCCCAGGGTGGGTCCCACATGTGATGTGGCCTGGTAACATGGGCAGATGAGTTTGGAGAGGTGGTTCTGCTGACCAATAGTACATTTACATGCTATTGTGTCATTGTTATAGAACATATGTGGGTAGTAATAGTCTACACAGTCCTAGAACATATCCAACAGCATGCATAGATATCCCCAATAACACAGAATGTCAGATATGCAGCAACCACATAGCAAGCATACCACAGGCATATATGGAACCATAGTGGCCCTGAAAATGGCATGCAGGTAAATAATCTGTAACAGGCCACCAATAATAGTGTCCACACAGGGAACATGGCTACAAACACATTGCACAAACTGTGGTACAATACAATATCTATCCCACTAGTAGGTAAGCTGTAGCCACACCGACTGAGTTGTGTGTATGGTTTATTGTTGCTGATATGGTTGGGGTGACAGTGATGTGTATTAAGAACTGTGGTAACCTTGCTGCATGACTTGCTCACACCTGTTTCAAACGTGAAACTCCCTTCCAACATCAATAACCACTTTAAAGTTTCTGAACACAGGTTTATTTAGCACATTTGTCAGTTTATATCATAGACTTCATCAGAATACTTCATCTCAAAAATTCACTCATTTAAATACTCTAATTCATTACATGTGATGAAATTCAACCAATGAAACCCAGCTGATCCTGACATCAATAAATATTTAAAAACCTACACAAAAAATACTAACATCAATCTCTCTATAACATTAAAAACACAACTAATCACATAGTATAAAGAATAAATAGGCATTTACTAAAAAATTGTTACAATCTTTTTACACCAAAAATATGTATATATATATATATATATATATATATATATATATATATATATATATATATACATCAAACATTAGTCAAACTTTATATGAACACAATTTTAAATAATTAGTAAAGCTAATGCCATCATTAAGGCCTGGTTTACATAAAGCATTTAATCTAACTTGCCAACATAACTCTCTAAAATCTAAAACATCCTCCCATGGACCACCTCTATAGTCTTGAGATACTTTATCAATGACTGTAAATTTAAAGCCATGTGATGGGGAGTTCACAATATGCCTATATAAGGCACTATTCATACTTTTATTTTTGATATCTCTAGCATGCTCATACATGCGTTCCTTTAACTTCCTCTTAGTTTTACCTATATAGAAGCATGTACATGCTTCACGCAGTGCAACATGAACTACCCCTAATGTATCACATGTATATTTACCGCTTATTTTTATAAGGGTATTATTGATGACAACTTGATTAATCTGTTTAACCAGTGGGCATTGTGGACAAAAACACACTTTTTCATCTCCATGGAACATTTATATGTACTATTTTCATGTTTACCATTCAGCAAATGCTTAATGGTAGGACCCCTTCTAAACACAATATTAGGTCTACTGCCCAATTTTTCAATTATTCCTTCAAAACCCTGAAAAATATGCCAATTTTTATTCAATATACTGGCTATATACTGATAACCAGTACTATATTTAGTCACAAAGGAACATTTCATATCCTTCCTACCTTCTGCCTTTTTAGTTAGTTGCTGGCCCACTGATGTGGATATGCTATTACCATAACTCAGTAATGGTACAATTATACCTCCCTCTCTTTTAATTCTCACTTTATTGAAAATACTCTCTATAAATTCTAATGGATATTCCTGAGAAAGAAACAAATCACACAACTTATTACACTGACTTAAAAATTGCTCCTTTAGTAACCATGTGAGCCAATCTTACAAGTTGACCTTTCACAACACCTTTCTTAACATGCAAAGGGTGATTGCTGTCAAAGTGCAGCAAACCGTTACTATATGGTTTTCTATATAAGTCACTTACAAATTGTGTACCTTCTTTTCTTATTGTCACATTTAAATAATTAATGCTATTATTATTATAGATGTAAGTACATTTTAAAAAATCTGTTGTGCTATTAATATGTTTGTGTCTTTCGGCTTTTCCCGGTTAGGGGTCGCCACAGCGGAACTTCGGTCCGCTAATGATTGGCAGTAGAGTTTTACGTGCTGGCTTGCTGGGCCTAATGCACAACCTTCAATGAAGGAATGCCCGTTCATGCATGTCGTCACACAGAAGACACTCTAACTGAGAATCCAACGGGCAACGTCTAACTGTGAGGCGAAAACGCTACCACAGCACCACCACCACAGTAGATTGTTGTGCTATTAATATAATCAATAAATTCCTTAATTTCAGTCTCATCTCCTTTCCACAAAAAATAGATCATCAATATAATGTAAATAGATAATCCATTTATCAATGAAAGCAGAATTCAATAAATATTTTCTTTCCCACATTAGCATTACTATATTTGCAAAAACAGGGGCACATATAGTCCCCATAGCAACCCCCGTTTCTTGTAGGAAATACTGACCTTCAAAAAAAATAAAATTATTCTTGAGCATTACTTCCACCAATGTAACAAGAATAATTACCTGGTTATATGTAAAACATGAACTATCATATAAAAATTCTTCAAACCACTCTATTCCTATGTCATGTGGAACTTAACTATATAAACCCATCACATCAACTGTTAAAAAGATTACATCTTTGTCACTTTTCAAGCCATTGAACATAGTCAAAAAATACCACGAATCAATACATATATGTTCCTCCTTTTTAAGAACCTCTTTTAATGTATAATCTATGTATTTACCCATAAATTCTGTTTTTGATCCAATGGCAATAATAATAGGCCTCATGGGGGGATCAAATTTGTCTTTATGTATCTTCAGTATACTGAAGATACATGGGACCTTTGGAAATTTTACCTGTAGAAAATCTAAAAGCCTACCATCTATCATGTTCTGATCCTGCATGTCTTGTAGAATAAGATCTATCTTGTGGTAAGAAACATTCAAAAACCTTCTTGACACTTCTTCACAAAGTGTATCATCCAAAAGTAACACATTTATTCTGTTCACATAGTCCTGTTTAGAATATGTATGAATGTATGAATAGTGCCTTATATAGGCATATTGTGAACTTCCCATCACATGGTTTTAAATTTACAGTCATTGATAACGTATCTCAAGACCCTATAGGTGGTCCATGGGAGGATGTTTTAGATTTTAGAGAGTTATGTTGGCAAGTTAGATTAAATGCTTTATGTAAATCAGACCTTAATGATGGCATTAGCTTTACTAGTTATTTAAAATTGCTTTCATATAAAGTTTGACTAATGTTTGATGTATATATATATTTTTGTGTAAAAAGATTGCAACACTTTTTTAGTAAATGACTATCAAGTATCTTTATTCTTTATACTTTGTGATTAGTTGTGTTTTTAATGTTATAGAGGGGTTGATGTTAGTATTTTTATGTAGGTTTTTAAATATTTATTGATGTCAGGATCAGCTGGGTTTCATTGGTTGAATTTCTTCACATGTTGTAATGAATTAGAGTATTTAAATGAGTGGATTTTTGAGAAGAAGTATTCTGATGAAGTCTATGTTATAAACTGATGAAAGTGCTAAATAAACCTGTGTTCACAAACTTTAAAGTGGTTATTGAAGTTGGAAGGGTGATTAACATTTAAAACTGGTGTTTTTGTTCTAAGTTTGTGTTTGTTTCTAAGTTCTTTTTGCTCACACCTGTATCCATCTTTATGTCTTTCAGGCAAGATATCACATGGAAGGCTTCCAGCTAACTCAGCAGCTGAGAATGACATTGTGGTAAACCACCTAATCCAGCACTACCCTGACTTGTTTGGCTAGGCCACCCATGATCAGCAGGAGTGGACCACCCTGTGGAACGACCTAGTCCACAGGGTCAATGATGTCGGACTGCACAACTGCAGTTATGAGCAGGTTCGGCATCATTGTTCTGACCTGCTTTGCAATGCCCATCGACATCCTGCTACAGTCCAGGGGATCACCTTGCAGCAGGGGGTGGCCATGCCATCCATCCTGCCCAACAGGTGTAGAGGAGCTCCTAGCCAGCCTTGTGGCACGTGCCCATCCACATAGCCAACTATTGCCGGACACCATTGTGGAGGTGGGTGCTACCCACACACTGGCTGAGGAGCATAGAGGTAAGGCCCCAGGGCACATCAGTAGATCACTGTTGTGTATGCATCCACATTTGTACAGGTAGATCATGCATATCTGACATGTCATAGATATAGTTTGTTGCTGCATGGTAGTGATAAACAGATGTGTATATGTGGCAGTATTGTGGAGATGTACTGTTGATGTATTGTAATGCTGCACCCATCCTGTAGCAATGCCACAGGTGTGACCACTGACTTTGCATCTCTCACCCTCTTATGTAGGTCTCTCCGGTATACCACCAAGGCAGCAGCCTGTAGCTGGTGAGTATGGTTTATGTTGATGCTTGCCAATACACCGAGCATGTAATGGCTATGGTATATTCCATGCACACATCTAACACACCTACCCAGAATGCATGCTGTACATGTGCATGTATTGTTGCTGTTAAATGCATGGCATCACAGTGGTGACCATAATGGGGTATTGGAAGGTTATGTCAGACACTTGCAAGATAACTAACATCCTGTCATTGCAGAATGTGTCCACAGGTAGTAACATAATGGTGGGAGACATGGCCTACAGTAGGAACATGTTTGAAACATCACCCGTATACAGTGCAACACCAGTGTATATACCTGTAGGACAATGGCAACTGTTGCAGAGTTACACTATGGCATAAAATATTACTGTGTTCCACATTATCAGCTAGGACTAGGCTGTAACATGTGGTGTTAGTGTATAGGACACTGCAAACTGACACATATGTAGGCCTTACTTGTCAAGCATCTGCAAAAAGGCTGAAGGTGGGAGGTGTCAGCATGACACACCAGTGCACTGCAGCAGGGATCCTAAGGATGCTAAGAATGACAGTATCTGCACATAGTCAGGTTCAGGAACTGTGGCAGATGTAACCCTACCCCCACAGCAGTATTGACGGCAGTGTGTGAGCACCAAGGGATGTGCACATGAGTAGAACTTAGGGGGACATGTGTAAGGCAGACTAAACATACACTGGTAAATGCAGATGGCCCATGCTAGTATACCCCTGCCAGGAGTAGTGCCTGCTGTAGTACACATAATAGGTGCAACAAACCATCATGATAAGGGTGTGCACACATATGCCCACAAGGAGTGTATGCATTACGGTCTGCATCCACACACATAACACATTCCATAGACACTGCATGTGAAAGTACAGGACATATGTCACATATCGGGCTCATGTACTGTTAATATATGCGGTGATGTCCCATGGCAGATCAAGGAAGGGTGCATCATATCGATAAAGGTGTGTACACTCCCCTTAGCCATGGTATGCTCTGATGATTGTCGGTGTAATAGTATTGGATTGGTCATACATGGTCCGCTGATGTTGAGAGCTGTAAATTAGACATCAGGCATTCACAAATGACATCTGTCCACATATCATCCCAGGTATGTGTTGCTGAAAAACATAGGGGCTATGACCATTAAAGCTGACATAACTCACACAGTACTACACATTCAGCATTGGGTTCTACACCTGTGAGGTGTGGTGCACAGTGCACGGCAGGGTTCAAAACAGGTGCACAGCAATACTATGTACATGGGTGCAGTGGTATCCAGGGGAAGGGGCATCTCCTAGTAACACAGTACATGCATCACACACATGTATACTGTTGCTAGCATGGATTGACTATAGCTGCACTGCATGCTGTTGTGTACCATATGTTATGCATGTTGACAGATGGAAAATAGGAGGACTGTGTGTACTATAGTTGTGCAACCTCAACTGTATGTGTGTGTGTGTGCATCCTGGTGGGTGGTTAGTTTGTCTGTAGGGTCACTTGGGTGAAGTGGAGGGAGGTTGATGCATGTAGGATGCATGTGTGCATGTGTGTGTGTTTGTATGGGTTTTCATGTATGCACATGTGTGATTGTGGAGTTGTTCATACAGCAGTACCTCCCTTTGGGATCATGCAGTACATGGACATGCACTGCCACATGACACACCAGGAATACATGTCATGTATGTAATCACAGGACAGTTGATAGTATAATAAGGTCTGTAGCATGGAACAGGCATTGAGAGGGAATGTAGACACCAGTTATACCACCGGTTATACCCTTAATATGGCATTCAGCAGAAAGGTGGCTTACAACCCACGTATGCAGCACTACAGATGCATTGGGGAATTACTAGTCAACACCAGGGAGTGTATCCATATATTTCAGTTGTCACATGATAGGCTGATTGAGCAGTATATCTGGCATTTACTGAGCAATACTTACACATGGCACTCCACTGCGTGATATTATGGAGTGAACATAGTAGCCCCCACATTTAGGGGCCATGCCCATGATGTCCGGACATACACAGGGTGAACACTGAATGACAGCAGTGAGGCCATATAAAAACATTCCACTCAGGCCAGGCAGGTAATGGAGTAACAGGTCTTGTGTTGTGATCCCTTGTCTAGGCATTTAAAGGACTGATACATTAATGAGTGGTATCAGTGAGTGTATGTTACCAAGTGTGATGCAGGATGGGGAACGCATGTGAATATACATGAGACTGTCTGTAAAGTCACAAACAGGTAGGTGTTGACTCATTACAGCCGAGTGACTTCTCCAGGCATTTCTGCAGTTACCTCCTACTGCGCCTCTAGGCGTCAAATATTGCCTGTTCATATTTGCGTTAATAATTCCAAAACCATGCCACATACAAGGTATCAGAATATTTTATCTTGAAGCATACATGATAGCAAACACAACTGTATTGATATATGACTCCTGCCAATTAGTAATTGTTAGAACTGTAAGGTGATAAAGTCTGAAGCCACACCCACTGGAAATTAAAGGTACACACTCAGAAGAGCTGTACTGGAGGGAATGAGTTAAGGTGGTGGGTGTGTGTATGTGTGTGTGTGTGTGTGTGTGTGTGTGTGTGTGTGTGTGTGTGTGTGTGTGTGTGTGTGTGTGTGTGTGTATGTGTGTACTGTTTTGCAAGGCTGTACAGGTCTTAAAGTGCATTTATTGTTTTCGCCCACAGGTGGCGATGTGGGTCAGGGTCCCTCCTGCATGCAATCTGATGTTGGTGGCCATACAGACATCGAAGATGATGACAGAACTGTTGAGGCACAGATGGGGTTGTCAGGGGCCGAAACAGTGCCATCATTTGACATCGTCCTTTTAGCCACCCCAACCCCGCACACAGTTTCAGTGTCTATACATACCCCATTACCAGTGGCCATAGTGGAGGGACAGCTGGCATTTGATGCCAGTGCACAGGAAGGTGTGGTAACCATGCCTACTGTATCTGGTTGCAGCAGGCATAGCCAGATGTCTGGCAGGGCACCACATAGGCAGATGTCCCGGGGTGCTCGTGGTAGGGCCGCTGGTCATTATACCCCTGGCAGGCGCGACACAGCTGGTACCAGCAGGCACATGTTTCAGGCTGTCATGGCAGTGCAGGCATGTATAGAACGTTACACCAGACAGGGCCTGAGGCTGCAGAGGGCTGCTCTCACATCTGCAATTTACAACCTCCATGACCAGTCTGGTGCCATCCGTGCATTTACTGAGCTCATGGATAGACAATCTGGTGAGATGGCCCTCATCGACCATGGTTTGTCAGTGCTTGCACGTGTTGTGGGAGTGTGGCGATGGCTGCTTGAACATAGGCCAGCAATGCCAACAGCTGGCAGTCAACGTGGATGTGCTAGGACATCAAGGGCCTCCCGTAGTGGCAGTACTAGCCCCAAAACTTCAGGGGGCACTGTCCACACCACACCACAGCAGGCCATGAGCACGTGGTCCTGACCAGTCCTAGGAGGGACCTGGTTCCAGCAGACATTTATCATCATCAGGTGAGAGTAGTATATCAAGGCCTGTACCTGGACATGCCCATAGAACCCCTGGCAGGCACAGTCCACTTGTCCATGGCCGGAGGCAGTGAACTGCACACCCTGCCAGGTATGGTCTACAGCTGTCCATAAACACCTGTATAGGGCAGCCACATAGCAGAACTGTGTGCATGCATACCCACACACTATACAAACACACCTAGGGTAACCCCTTACCTACACACACCACACCACCATGCCCACTTCACCTCATTACACCCCTAACCCACACACATGGTGTCAAATGTATGACCCACCCTTGGCCTCTGCCAAACCAACAACACGCCCTGTGCATATGATGATACCTGTGCCACATCCCTGTCATCCATACCATTGATGCAGGGACAGGCTAATATGGTTCTGATGCACACGTTGACTGTACTACAGTGTACCAAAGTACTGCAGTGTAACATGTCAGGAGTAAAGTGTAATGCATATATGTCAGGTAGTGTAGCCAACCAGCAATGATGCATTATAGCTGTTAGTAACATTGGTTGATTGTGGTCTCTATAATGTTATCCATTTGTGTTGTAGGTGTACATGTGTCAGCACGAGGATGGTCTGCAGTCATATTTCACAACATGGTATGGCACTGTGGTGACAACATGGATGTGACATATCTGGGGTACAGTTGAACACATGTCACAGGTTTGTATAACAGTTATTGCCTGTGTCACATGGACAGGTGACCCGCTGGGACATGTATAAAATGCAACCTGATGTAGACTCATCCACATACATGCACACTCTTACTTGGCAACACAGGGACTAGACCCCTACCTAGGTATGTAGTGATACTGAAGTGTGTGGCTTTCATTGTACACACCACACAGCGTTTAGGGTGAAGTATGTTCCAGGTTACATGCTACATGCAGAACATCCCCAGACATGTACAGTATGCTAATGGGGGATGTAATGGGTGTATATGAACAATGCATAGTGTGACATACCTTCATATACACATTAACAGACACATAACAGGCAGACACACATCCAAGAGACTCGGGCCTATCGCTGCTAACTAACTTGACCATGTGTCCAGTGTGTTACAGGTAGGCTGCACACAGCACATACATAACTGGCCTGGATTGTGGTATCAGTTACCAGTATGGTTGATGGTGACAGTAGTAACCATAATGTGGTACATAGGACACATACCGTGTGTATCTTGGTGTAATGACAGTGTACACAGAACCCACATCCCCCAGTGGATATTGTACTCCCTGAAACCCATGATGACAGTCTGACATACCCACCATCACACATTGCCCAAGACTGCAATACGACCCATTATATATCTCAACAGTGGTATTACAGGGATATGCATCTAATGCACATGCCAAAGGCATAGTAGAGTGTTGCATTGTCATGCCTTACCTATGGGCAGCAACAACACTATCTGTGCTACTGTGCGGCAATGGGTATTGTAATAGGAGTATGTGGCCTTGGAATACTGTACCCTAGAGATATACAGACCTGCACACATACACTTGCCAGAACTCAGTGGGTATCCCATGCCTTTCAACCCATTTGTAGAACACTGTTGTGCTGATACTGCAATTCCCATGTAGCCGGTATGGAGAGGAGCTTAACAGGGTACATGTAATGTCCCATACAGCAGCAGCCACAACTGAATATGGCAATGGGTGTTGCGGTGGTTGTGAAGGCCCTCATGGAATTCCCAAGTACAGGTGTGCTAACACACAGATACTGCTATACTCAATAATGCACATGTACACGTGACAGTACTGGGGTGCATTGCTGCAGGTGGTCATAGCTGTGTACCTAGCTATTGCACAAGGAGAGATGGGTTGTGTGGGGGATGTGTGTACAGTGGTATCCTGCCACCTGCCATGTGGCAGCAGGCAACCTATCGACAGACACTACTGTGGTGACCCTCAGGGTGAGAGTGACATGCATCAGCCAATACTCCAGGTGCCTCCTGCACATGGCCAATGAGGTGAACAAGTTGACATGTATGCAACATGCATTACAACACATGGTTAATGTCTGTGATGGAGACCTGCACCCAAGCATGTTCTGTTGACTGTGGTAGTGTAGTGAAGGTACCCATGGCATGTGGTGCATACAGGGTGTTATCTCCTATATGTGCCAGTCCTTACACAGCTGGGCAGACATGTCAGTGTAAATCAAGCTTAGGTTGCCTGTACATATCCCAGCTGGATACCTGCCATCTGCACATCTGTACAGTGACTGACAGTCATCAGCTTGGCAAGTAGCTATGCAGTAAGAAGAATGTGTCGACAGATAGACAATTGACAACAATATGTATGCCATATCTACATGTCAGAAGCCCTCACTAACATGTGCTATACAGACAGTAGTCTACAGTTACATTCCACATGTCGGATCATTATCCAGTAGGGGTTATACACTGTGACACAGCTCACACACCAGGGATACAACAGGAAGGCCTCAGAGTCCAGGTATGCCTGCAGGTATGCCTGTTGTCAGTACTACATTTAGCACTCTACTCTTGCCTGGGTAAGCACTGTCAACAGTAGTACCACCATGATACACTACATGCCAGTGTAACAGCATGTACCGTGGGCTATTACCCCTGTATATAACACATTCATACAGATAACAGTGCTGTACAGGCCTCATATACATCTGTGTCCCAGACATGACACTCACACCCCTTGCTACTGTAATGACAGCACATAGGTGCATGTATTGTACATGGCATTACATACACTTATTACAGATATCACTACTCTGCTATGTTATCAGATTGGGTGGTGTGAACTGGTTACCAGGGCTAAGCCATGCTTAGCAGGTGTTAGCACTGCAGCAATATAACAGCTAAGCTGATTTGTACACTGGTAGGTGAAGCCTACACTGTGTAAGTGCCATACATTTACCCGTAGCTTAGCACTGCTTAGCTTCACACAAACCGGAGCAAATGCATTTAAAACTGCTCAAAACTGCCTTATCCACTCTGTATCAGGTAGCACTTGTTCTGCCCAGCAACAAAATGAACATCCTTTAAACCCAGGACCCTGTACACTATAGTCACAACACTTAACCACTACACCATAACCACTGTGAAGACAGCTGTTGTTCTTCCAATACATCTGTCAATACATATATTGATTAGTATTGAACGATTACCTTTACTTCCACTGTTGTGTAGTACTTGTTATTAATATGACTGATGCATCACATATGTTGTTTTATCATAATGTACACATAGCAAATACATATGGTGAGATACATCTGGGAGGGTATACACAACTGTGAGGTTTACACATGACAGGAATATGGATATATACATATACATATGTTTATATATGTCTACATGTACATACACATGTATATTCATACATATGTCTGTATACACATCTGTATAGTGCAACATATATATGGCCAGGTATACATCTCTTCATACACACACACACACACACACATATATATATATATATATATATATATATATATATATATATATATATATATATATATATATATATATATATATATATATATATATATATATATAAAAATGTGTAGATATATTTATATATAGCTATATATGTATGCACAACTTATGTGTACAGATATGCCTATTTATGTAGATATATATGTAGATATCCATAACTATATGTGCACACATATCTATTCTGATATACCTGTTACTGTCAATATGTATGTAGATATCCATACGTACATGTGCATATGTATCTCTATCTGTATATGTGTGTGTATATATATATATATCTGAGTGTTTTTTATATATATATATATATATATATATATATATATATATATATATATGCATATACATATCCATCTATGCATGTCAATATGTATATGTGTATATATCTATACAGATATATGGATAATTATATATACATATATGTTCACCATATCTCCAGACCATGGAGTGGAGTCCTACCTCAGCCCCAATAGTCCCAACCTCTTAGTGTAAGGGGATGTCAGGTATATATTGCAGGTATATAAGTAGACTATTGCTACTGTAATAGGGGTTGTCTTCACAGACAAGTTGTGTGTGGGAGTTCACATCTGCTTTTAACATGCGCACCATTGGCTACTGACAGAC
The DNA here is from genome assembly GCF_019279795.1 of Protopterus annectens. Taxonomy (NCBI): domain Eukaryota; kingdom Metazoa; phylum Chordata; order Ceratodontiformes; family Protopteridae; genus Protopterus; species Protopterus annectens. Next base: position 666,226,993 of record NC_056728.1, on the reverse strand, counting down.
ATCCTAAGGACATCATAGTACAGTACCACTGCTAGCACAGCAATGATCCTGTGGACTACAGCAGAGATAGGGCCAATAAATGTGGACAGTCTGACACACTCTGGTCAGTCCAGAGGTATACACAGAACCCCTTAGTGCAAGACATGTGGACCAAGCCTGACAATGTCGATGTAAACAGCTATGTAGATGGGTATATCATGTAAATAATGGTATACATTTACCCCCATAGGTTATGCATTCACACACCCCTGTCTGTCATGACAGAGAATAACTGCTGGTACAGAGGTGACATGGCCACATACTACCCACTACTTAGTGATATACATCTGTACAGCATCCCACTGCTTTGTCTGGAATACATGACTGTTATGGTGGCCTGGCAGCAGTACATCCGACAAGTATCTGGAGATAACATCACACTGGGTAAGTACACTAAGCTGCTAGGCATGTAACAAAGCACTGTGCAGGCTACAGGCAGACTGCCTCAATACTGGCCTACATTTCTTATGGGGGAATACACATGTACCTGCATATATAGCAGGCTCTACAGGCATGTCACAGCACAGAGTAACAGACAACTGTGTGAAAGTGCATTACCATAACCAATGTGAACACAGCCACAGCCATATATGGTAAGCTAGCATAATATTACAGTATGTGGACTATCTGATCAACACCATCCTCATATGTGCCACTCACACACTAACCCTACATATACTGGGCCACTACACAGTGTGGTCCAATGCCTGTCTGTGGTATGGGACATGTGTGTGTTTGGCCCTACAAACATGTAAGCCAATAGGGTAACATACATTGGAGCAGCATGTAACATCAGATAGAACAGGACCAAGAACAATGACATCTACCACAGTTTGTACACTGGCCAAGGTACATATTCACAATACACACACTGTCGACAATCACCATAAGTACACAGACCTCAATACTGTACACACAACCACAGAATGCCCAGGTTATGTCCTAAAATATAACCCCTACTATACATAACATGTGTAGCAGTCTGATATCTCACTAGCTTGTTTTCAGATATGATGTCAATAAATTATGGTGTACAGAACATATGCACCTCTTACTGCATGACATATGTGCACAGGTTGACAGAGTTTTGGCTGGAGGCACAAACACAAGGCCAATATTGACATATTGCTTTGATAACCTCATACATTTACTGTTGTAACAGGGTTTGTTGTGACATATGTCCTATAAGGGATATGAAGTCAGTAACTCTCATGGCTGTCACCATGTACTGACTGCAACCCTTACACTATGCTTCTGCAGTCCTCAGATAGGTGGTTTGTGAGTAATATATAAACAAAATGCACTTCACACTGCCCAGTCTGCAGATGACCCTACAGATGGGGGTTTCCTCAAAAACATAGCACTGTCATGACAGGTATGAAAACATGTAGACCAGCCATATCCACACACACCCTGTTTAACCAACATTACTCCACATGCAGAATAGCAACACTTACAGTCTGTAGTCTTGTCAGGCACATCCCCATCCTGTGTGTTGGCCTGTTTCCACAGTGTATGTTAGAGGTAAATCCCAAATCCATTTGTGATGATGTTTGCCAAACACCACATCTAGGTCCTGCTCACAGTGAAAGAAAAGGCCCAACACCAACATGATGTTCCTAGATATTGGAGTGTGTTTCCATGGAATTGGCTATGGGAATGTTACCACAGCTGTTCCACATGCAATCAGCTAGATGAGGGCTGCAATTTGTGCAGAGGCCATCAGCTGATCATGAGCATCATTTACAAAACACATGCTGCTGCCTAAGCAAAGCAGGTGTAGTTCTCCACATCCACCAGAGAGGGAATGAGAGAGGCAGACAGAGAAAAAGTAAGTCAGGAAGGGGGTGGGAGAGTAGAACCTAAGCATGTTTGTGCAACACACTAACCAGTACAGGGTATCAAATCCCTGACTGACTATGTATTGCTATCACATGTCTACGCAGTTACTGCATGCACCACATAGCTTACATGATAAGGAGCTGTCCAAACTTATATGTGATGGTGATTGACATCTGCAACAGTGATATGGTAGCGTTACGGTAGGTGTAGTACACATGCCTGTCCACATGAACAGGTATCAGTGTCAACACAGCCACACTCTCTCAGGGACTCACACACATTGACACATTTGGCAAGGTCAGGAATACACTTTGTAACTAGTTAGTTTGCCACGATACAGTACTGTGCAGGTATCACATACACCAGAGGGGTTATCAGGAGGTTATATGGGCAAAGGGTATGTGGAGGTGTCTGACATCAGACAGCATGCTTTAGTATGCCAATGGGTGTTGTAGTGAGTGTGAATCTGGTCAAAAGCATCATACACCACACACACAGACACAGGGTGCCAGTACTGACATGCATGTGTGCTTTGCTTCATGGGTGTGTAGTTGTTGACTGCATGAAAAGGCTATGCAAGGCTAGGTGAAGGGTATACCTTGGCATCAGGCCACATGACAATGGTCTGAAGTGTGGCTCAGGGTAGTAGTGTCTAGTTTGGCCCACACAGGTGTTTATTGTATTCACCATCCAGTCACCTGGGTAAATATTGTGTGTGGCCATTGCTGTTTAATGCTTGCCATATATGTGTTCTTTAGTCCATTGGCATGGATGCTGCCTGGGATGTGCACTCATCCCACATGCATGTACAGTGACATGTGGAACTGGACCTGGATTGTCTGGCCCATGTTGTGTACACAGATTGTTATAATCAGATGTGCCTGTCCTGGCCTCATAGGTTCATAGGTTGGTACTAGGCTATCAATACAAGCCTAGCCATAACAATTCCCTGGCTATTTCTTCCCACACTATTTACTTCCCTGGACCCCTGTCTAACAGGGCAACTGACCTGATCCCCGAGATGAATTTCCTTTCTCCCATCCAATCGTCATGTGCTGGGAACAGGTAATGGACAGCAGATTGACCTTGCACTTACATTGATAGCATGACCCAGGTATTCCCTGGTGTCAGTGGCATCTGTCCATACAGGGCATGTGTATAAGGCATGGTATGTCCTTTGTGGGTCACATTTGATGTCACCACAGGTGTTGCAGGTGTCCATTGGGGAGCATTGTGAAGGCACACTGTCTGCATGTATATGCATATTGTAGTGATGGAAAGGGTGCCATGCCCTCTGTAGTCCACTGCAATCACACCATGGTTACTATGTGTGGACAATATACAGGGTACTACCAACATAGCAGTTGTTGCCTAGGCAAGTGTGTTTGTGCATGAGACATGGGTTGAGAGTGTTCTCTGTGTAATACAAAGATTGCTAACTTTGTTCACTGGGCCTTGATGTCACATGTAGGTGTATGAAGTGCCACCCAAGTCTCTCGGCTATTTCACATCTGTTATCCTTGTAAGGTGGACATTGTGACATATAATAGGGCCACCATATAAGAAATTTGCAAAACCCACTCCACAATGAGTCCAGTTATTACACATTCACAGCCACCTCCACACAGGATAAAAATGACAAACACACACACACACACACACACACACACACTGTCTGGGATTAGAAATTCTACCTAATGAGTTTATTACACCACAGCATTACACAGTTATAGGATGCACCACAGAGATTACTAGGCTTCATCTTTCCCAAAGGTGTATTTCCCAGTGAATGACATCAGCAACCTTGTCAAATTAGGGCATTGGCATTGTAGTGAGTGTGACTAGCCTAAATAGCATTGCTCCCTACACAGACAGAGACACACACAAACACACACACAAACAGTTGCCATGTCTGGGAATAGAACTCCTACCTAACTAGTTTATCACACCGCAGCATAACACAGTTATAGGATGCACCACAGAGATTACTGGGCTAAACCTTTCCCAAAGGTGTATTTCACAGTGAATGACATCAGCAGCCTTGCCAAAGTAGGGCATTTGAATTGTAGTAAATGTGGCTAGCCTAAAAGGCATTACTCCCTACACAGGCAGACACACACACACACACACACACACACACACACACACACACACACACACACACACACACACACACACACACAAAACAATTGCCATGTCTGGGATTATAACTCCTACCTAACTAGTTTATCATACTACAGCATTACACAGTTTCAGGATGCGCCACAGAGACTACTGGGTTACTCCATTCCCAAAGGTGTATTTCACATTGGGTGACATCAGCAGGCTTGTCATAGTAGGGCTATGGACTGGGCAGTGTGTGCATGGGCCATAACCCATTCATCTAGATGGTAACACACCACATGCAGGCTCAAGCATGTATACAGCTGCTAGATGACTACTACCTTGTACAGTCATGTTGCACAGCTAGCACTTGCACCACATAGTCTATAATGCTGATGGATACCAATGACTAATTTCTACAGTGAGTGACATTTACACATCATGTGGTTGTAGCCATTTGGCTGTGTGCTGGGTGGGACAGGCCTCATGATGGATGTCCCAGGGATGAAGGGTGAATGCAGCTGTGGCCAGTATTGTGGGCAAACGCCTACATATTCATGGGGCGTTATGCCATTCTGGAGGGGGAGCTGCAGACACTTGCTGCTGGGTCTGTGTATCCGGTTCAGCACCTTGGTACATTGCTGGCAGAGGATACCATACTTGTACATCCATCTACATGACAGTATGGCCTTATCTTGCTGTGGCAATACCTCACAGCTGTACAGATTCACACAGGTTACCCAGAACAGGGGTCATAAATCAGGACATTACCCTTATTGTGGTGTACAAGCAGGTTTGTAGTTACCCATTTATGTGTTTGCAGCCAGGGATAGTATGTGCACACAGCAGTGTGTCGGACCTTGTACATTCCATGCTGCCCATGCCCCCCCTTCTATTATTCTACCCTCTTCCATACCTTATGCATACATTCTCTGATACCTTCCCTAAGGTTACCACCTCATCACAGCTGTGTTTTGGTGTTGGTCCACAGTTCATGCAGTGGGACATGGTTGACATGTTACTGTAGTTTATCCACATGGTCTTGCATAAGGCTTATGTGGAGTGTGTTATGTTGTTATTTGGGTGTCCATGACATAACATGCATTGGCAGTACATGTGAGACACACGCCTTTGGAAGAGGTCTGTAGGCCATTTGGTGGTGATGCAGGCCAGCTGTGGCAGGCTGTTGCATTCTGTCAGTTCTACAGTCTCAGACCGCCATATAGTACATTCCCCTGGTGTGACAGGGTAGTTGTGCTAGGTATTCATGCCAATACTTTCTATCAGTATTGATCAGGTGGTGTGGATGCTGGCACGGTACTACCTACAGCTAGGGACACACCTGCATGGGACACCTGCACTGCATGCTGCATTCTTTCATTATTGCAATACACAGGTGGGGGTCATATTGTATCCATTCCCAACAGCAGGGATATGACCAGAGAGGTACCTGTGGGTGGTGTTTGGGTGAGCTGGGTGCATGTGTGCTATGGACACTACTTGCATCTGACTCACAGATATGCATGAGGCATTCCAGTTATGCTGGCGTGTGCAGGCACATCAGCTGTTTCCCAATACATCCGTCCTACCTTCTTTGTGATCTGCAAGTATTCAGCCAGATGGCGCTGGTATTCCATCTTACAGGCCTGATAATGCGATGCATACCTGTATGTACAATTCCAAGGGTGTGTCCATTTCACAGTTACACATTATATACTTTATGTCTGTGGTACTTTTCCCTGTGTAATGCTTGTATATCTAGGCCAACAGCCATGCCATGTCCATCTTTCAGATGGTGACACATATTATTACCATACATTTACAATGGCTTACTGCTAGCATGTGCTATACTGGTGGGAATTGTCTTTGGCACTGCAGTTGTGAGGACTTGGCCCTATCATTGGCAGTACTGGGCAATGGCCACCAGGTCAAACCTCAACATGCATACATACTGACTACTCTCACACAGTATGAATCACACACCAACCTAACCTGCATATTGTACAAATACTACAATCTATCCTGCTACCTTGGCCACCTCTGGGCATCTGTGCTCCACTGGTATTATACCTACACATACATTTTGCTACATTTCAACATAGGATTGGGGGGGCACACCTGACTGTTATTACATGTCTTCATAGGATTGGGGGGGGCACACCTGCCTGTTACTACATGTCTACATAGGATTGGGTGGCACACCTGCCTGTTACTATATGTGTACATCGGATTGTGGGGGCACACTAGACTGCTTCTACTTTTCTACATAGGATTGGGGGGCACACCTGACTATTACTACATGTCTACATAGGTTTTGGGGGGGCACACCTAACTGTTTCTATATTGCTACACAGAATTGGGAGGGCACACCTGACTGTTACTACATTTCTACATAGGATTGGGGGGCCACACCTGACCATTACTATATGTCTACAGAGGATTTGGGGGGCACATCTGATTGTTTCTACATTGCTACACAAGATTGGGGGGCACACCTGACACTTGTACACATTTGCTATGACTGTACTAGTATGCCAGGTACTCTATTTAATTCTGTTTTCTAACCTATCATGCTGACTAGAGGCATATCAGTGTACTACATGTCTTAGGATTATTGACCTACATATTAGTTTATAACTTCCTACCCTTCAGAACTAATATCCCACTGCCTGACCTGATGTAGTTTGTCTGTGTAGGCCTGGGGGGATACCCATAGGCATCATTCAGAGGCCTTAGCACTGCCTTTGTTTGTGTTTGTCTACACCTGTCCTGCTTGCTGAGACTGTTATTGGGTATGTGAACCTCTCTGACTGGGATGTGTGTGTCATATGGACACACATGTGGCCCACCACATTTCCTGCAGTGGGTTTTGTCACCATGTATAGTACTGGCTGCTATGGTGACACCAGTATTTGTTACAGATCTCATGCTGCCACTGTAGGTGTCTACCATCTGCTGGCATACCATTCAGCCACCCGATTCCCTTGCATGCTTACATCCAAAGTATAGATACAGGTAACAACACATACTACTCCATTCAGCAATTGGTAAGGAGAGTGACTTACCTTGTGGATGTGCCAGTATTTATGATGGTGTTGGAGGGCTGCCTATGTCAGATGGACATAGTGCACTCCCTACACATGGCTGAGCAAAGGTAGTGTCAAGTTTGGCATCCCTTTTACTGTATGTGTGAGTCAGAGAGAGGTGTCATTTCCTGGGTCTCTCCTGTGTCAGTGTATGTGCTATGCGTTGCCTCTTTGCCAAGGCCAGGGCATACTGGGCATGCCTCCTTATACCTGCTGGAGCAGTCTCAGGTTGTTCCTCCTCTGAGTCACTCTGTGCCTGTGCAGGCCTTGGCAATGGTGGGGGGCTGTGTGGCCCTGCCCAGTGCTGTCCTGCTACAGCTCTTTCCACAGGATCATATTGTGTAGCGTGGCACATACGATGACAATTTGAGTACATGTAGCTGGTGAGTACTGCAAGGCTCCACCAGATGTGTCTAGGCACTGGAACCGTGACTTGAGCATCCCAAACACATGCACTATTATAATTCTGTTTTTTGCGTGTGTCTCATTATGGAGTTCTTGTTCAGGAGTGTGTGCATTTCTGATGGGTGTCATCAGCCATGGCTCCAGTGCATAACCAGCATCCCCCACTAGGTGACCGTAAGTGATGTCCCCGTTGGCAAATCTCTGGTACAGCTGCATCAGATGCCAAATGTGGGAATCGTGATAGCTTCCAGGGCAGCCAGCACACACATTCATTATTATGCCCTCAGCATCGCACATGACCTGGCAGTTGATTGAGGGGAAGCCCTTGTGGTTGATGTAGACCCTAACCCACTCACCGGGTGGTGCTTTGATGCATATGTGCATGCAGTCTATAGCACCCACTACCTCAGCATATGCTATTTGGTGGAAGAGATGCATATTGCTGGCCAACGCCTCACGGGTGTTGGGAAAATATATGTGCTCACTGGCATGTGCTGACATGGCATCCAGGAACTGGTGGAGTACCCTGGATGCTGATGCCTGTGAGATCCCCATGATATCCCCAGCTGGCCTTTGGAAGGTACCTGTAGCTAGTTTTCTTAGGCTGACACATACCTTGGTATCCACTGGGATGGCTTCCTCTCTGTTAGTTCTGTGTATGAGGCGTGGCCAGCACAGCTCAACAATTTGCTGTAGGAGGTCCTCGTCCACCCTATAGCGCTCCACTATCTCCAGCTCATGTAGCCCCTGGTAGGTTACCCTGGGTCTGTATACTCTTCTCCGTCTCCTCTCTGTGGGTTGGTCAACAGCATTCTCATCCTACCCCCCCCCTCAGCCTCTTCCACATGTTGTTGTATGATACCTGTTGCAGCCCCTGTCATTTTGTTGTTTTTGTTCATTAAAATTCCGCTGCTTGTATACACTGGTGGTGTAGAGTATGTGGGTAAACCAGTGGGAAAGTTGTTTGCATAGTTTATAGTAGTGTTCTGGGATGGGCTGCTGCCTGTATAATTGGCTGATTCTGATATATTTCACCTGCCAGCTATGCAAGTTCTCCCTGATTACCTTCCTACTGCTGCTTTCCCTTCCCATTGCCTTCCTGTTTAAGACTGGGGGCATGCTGTGCAAACACAGTGTTCAAATGTGCACTGGGCTGCTATTTCCTGGTTTACTTTTTTTTTTCCCTTTAAACCCAGTGCACGGCATGCACACCCACTTAGGCAATATAAAGAGTGCTAGCCAGCCTCAGACACTCCCCCTTCCTTAGCACTGCTAAGCTAAGGGCAAACCCAAGTCACAGGGCTCCATTCCACTTAAAGTATGCCTGGCAAACCTCCTATGATGTCAGCTAACTCCTAGGCTTTCACCACGCTATTCCTGCTCTTACACTGTTGGATACTGACTAGCATGCAGAGGAAATTTGGGATTCAGTATCATTCCCTCATTTGCATAGGATTGCCTGCTGATGCATAGTTATAGGCCCTACACTGAGCCTCCCCACTTAGCAATCACTATTCACTGACCATGTTGTCTTCTGCCTGCCATTGAGTATAATGGCAAAATAGTGATTTTGGTTAGAATGCTTATTTAAATTTTTTTTTCTTATTTTTCACCCGATCACGTTTACGCGCCACTGCCCTATGCTTACACAGCCGAGATCGGCTAAAAAAAAAAAAAAGTTGATTTTCTTATTTTTCCAACTGTTTTCCATGCCAATGGCCTTATATTTGGCCATTGGCATGCTTTTTACATAATATCCACCCTTTATTTGGAGCTGTCATGGTTCCGTTTTGTACTTTGTGTAAATGTACTTAGTTACTGGCTGAGTACATTTCTGCAGATGACACTAGTCCTGCACTGCCGGCTTCCAGCTTCCTGGAGCACAAATTCACCTAATTTGCATGGATTTCACCTGAAAATGGGGTCATTTGCATACAGGGGCTGAGTCAGTGCAGGACTATTGCAAGAGCGCTCGTGCACATACCTACAGCTTATTCCTGGATCGCACAGCAGACATATTGCCTGCTGGAGCTCCTACACTAGTCCTGCATGCAACACAGAGCTTGCTGAATCCGGGGGACTTTTTTTTGGCACTAGATATAAATTTAGTGTCTTACTGTTATTTTTTTATTCTGATGTAATGTAGAATCTGCTGAATACATGCATATTCTCACCACTTAACTTGAATGAATACACTGTATATTAATTGCTTTAATAGTGGTTAGTTTTCTAAGGTCTACTAATTTGTTTTGAATATTTTGTTTCCTTTGTATAAATGTCTACATCTCCATAATGGCATGATATTTTCTTCTATTTTTTGTTAATGATAGTGACATAATTGCATATAATGTAGTGATGGAGAGTTCCATTGCTCCAAAGCAAAGGATTAGTTGTATCTTGAATGTTGATGAAAAAATCATGTTTAATGTAATTTTTTGTACCATAGCATATACAAAAATAAAATCATGTTTATAGTGCAGTACATATTCTTACCCCTGAAGTTATAACAATACTATTGTTATAATTTTTATACCTTCCACATGTGTTACCCCGAAGACAACTGGAAATTGTACTTCTCCTTTGAACTCAATGTTTTGCAGTTATTTATTAACTCATTCATGTCTAAAACACCTTTTTTTGAATACTTCCAGTTCACACCCAAACCTCCTTATGGTATCCTAAACTTTCTTCAGTCTGGCTTCATTAACTAAAGGATGTATCATTTAATAATAAGAAAAGGCAAGGAGTTATTAATAAAATGACACTTAGAATATTAGTGTGGGATATCCTGCAGTAGAAAAAATAATTTTTATTTGCCACTTATTATTCCTATTTTCATATTTATTTTCATATTTTCATTTTTATTGAGGTGTATGGTATGAAACTCCAATGTGGGAGACAAGCTAATTCACTGAAAATGCTGGTTTATACCACAATATACTGGAAATATTGTGAGTTATTTGTTAGTAAATATGAACATAAGCAATGTTTCCTACGTACTCAGTACTTACTGATATTGTTAAAGAAAACTGTCCTTAATATTTGCACTGTAAGCTACATATCTTGAGGGATATCCAGTATTTTTTGTATTGCTAATTAAAAAATTAAACATTTGTTTTCATATTTATGTAAATATCTCAATAAGCATACTATTATAAAGGAAATTATTGTTGTCATTTGAATGCTTATGTCTGGTTAACAAAATGTTCTAACAATGTATGTCTAGACTGTATAGTTTTCAAGATATGAACATTTGTTTGTGAACATTCAGAAAATTATAATTGGGGAGGTTCTCTGCATTATAATATACTACAGTGTTTATGGAAAAGACTATAAGTGCACTGGCTATTATTACTGTAAAGGATACTTCTTACTGATAACATTGCTATTTGTACAGTTTTAATAGCTTTTATTGCTCACATAATATCTACCTTTGTTTATCTTATGCATTTTAAGTTTATTTTTATATTATATATTAAACTTACCTTAGTAAATATGAACCTAAGATGTATGTGCAATAAAATCCAAGATATACATGCCTACCTTGCCAAGCTACAATTATGATGTGGTCATAGCTACTGAAACCTGGTTATAAAAAGAACTAAAGGATAATGGGATCACCCCCCTGGATAAATATATACAAGAATGACAGACAAAGCAAGCATGCAGGTGGTGTAGCAATCATCTATAAAAATTCCCTATGACCTTACTTCCACAGGAACTCATATTTAACAAAGCTGACCTTCTAATAACACTCGTAAAAATCAATAATAGGAAAACTATTGAAAGGATTCAATAAAATCCATGTAGAGCCTACACTTAATGTATCCATGTACACGTCCACAGTTCCTCCTCAGCAGCACACCATTTATATTGATTATGGCATGCTGCCAAGGGAGATCACAGTAACACAGATATTGAATCTATGCAAGCAACACTTTACAGGCAGTCCCTTAATTGTGGACTGTCCAGAAAAATTCTGAACACTTGGTAAGCACACTGTAATACCTTTCAGCCTGTAATCCTTGACCAAAAGGTGTACAACAAATTTAACTTCATTAAGTTGAATTTTAATTTATTATTATTATTTTTTGTTTTACATTCATGTGCTAGTTTGTGCAGTATGGCACATTGCTTAGCTATGTTTAGCTATGCTTAGCTTTACTCATATATACAGTAGACATCAGCTAGACATCTAAAAATAGAACCCAGATATATTCAGTTTTAAATATTTTTTTCATGTGCTTGTTTGCACAGTGCAGTGTGTTGCTTAGCTATGCTTAGCTTTGCTTAGAGATACAGTAGACATCCACTAGACATATAAAAACAGAAACCAGCTGTATTCAATTGTTGTAGTTCTGTGGTGTTTAGCAACATGCAAACCCACACAGCAAATCTTTGGTACACTTACAGGCACCTGTGTACTATATGTGAAGATATACAAGTACCCTTTACTATCCCAGTGGCTAGATAGGTTAAGTTATGACCTCTAGTGTAGTAGGTCCTGGAATCAAGTTCTAAGCAATCATATTTTTTACATTTATTGCAGTGAAAATGTGTCAGGTGACTGAAACATTGGTTGACTTTAAATTAAATAATTGTTACATTTAGAAACAGTTAGAAAAGCTGTACATTGCTAAGCTTTACTTAAACATGGATTTGCGAGTTTGCATGATGCTAAACGACACGGCCCTTTTTCGAAAGTTATGCTATGACAGCAAGGCAGGAATGCAGCCTATATAAATCCCAATAGGTGGGAATTTCACATCATTCTTTGGAGTCTTACCTTGGCTGTGGATATATGGCTGCTGCTGTAGGTGAGGGAGTGTGCTTTTGTGTGCAAAAGTGGGGAGTGCAGGAGTCCAGAGTTTTTGTTGGACTCCTGGTTAAGCATTATGGACCCTGGCTGTTGTGGGGTGACTTATAGGGCTCAGAGTGTAAGTCTGAGGCCTGGGATCATTTGTCAAATGACCTGACCAGTGCTACTGGTATCCCTCACACTGGTGAGCAGTGTTGTCACCACTACGACAACCTGAGGTATAGGAAGTGGTGAACCTTGGACATCTGGGTCCAAGAGGCTAGGGCTGGGCACACCCCACAAACATGTAAATATGTTTTCCAGTAATTTATAAATACACAAGCTAAATCTGTACAACACTGATATGCATAATGGTTTGTGTCTTGTACCACAACTGCAGAAGAGAGGGCTCACAATGCCCAGTCCCATGCAGGGCGCTTGACCAGGATAAGGCAATTGTGTGGGAAGTAGGAAAATCATCAAAGTAATAACTTAATGCATAACTTAATAATACAATAAAGTAAATACAGATTTTGCAGTCTTAATGGTCAGGTATGACATACCTGGGCATCTTGTATCTTTATTAATGTGTCACTGCCTATGGTAAAGGAAGTTAAAGCAATTAAGCATGCAGTACTGTGTAACATAGCTTCCAACCATCAGTTAATGCTGGGGTCTACCCAGATTAAAAGTCACTGTTCTGGTCTGCTCATTGCCTGAAATAATGCTGTATATTGCACTCAGCAAATGAACATGGTATATGGTTAAGTTAACTGAAGTACTGCACAGCTATCCATGTGTCTAAATGCCAGAGTTTAAGCAACGTTATCAATAAAGTTTAAAAGGAGATGGTGCTTTAATAACTAATCTTTTCAAAAAAGTGTTCACTGTTCCTTCATTCACAGCATGTGTGTTCCAATCGGACAACAGTCAACTGTTAAATGTAAATGAATAAAGAATGCAGCAACAAATGTCTGAAATAAATGTAGTGCAATACCCAGAGTAAGGTTCAAGCCTGTGTTCTGCTCATTCTGTCTGAAATAATGCTGTATATTCCAAATGAGCATGGTATATGGGCAAGGTAAATGAAGTCATGGACAGCAATCCATGTTTCTAAATGTCATATTTTAAGAAACATTATCAACACAGTTTAAAAGGAGATTGTGCTTTGATAAGTAATCTTTTCAAAAAAGTGCTCATTATTCCTGCATTCACTGCATGTGTGTTTTAATCTGACACCAGTCAGCTGTTACATATTATCTAATAAATAATGCAGCAAAAAATGTCAGAAATAAATGTAGTGTAATACATAGATTCAGGCTCAAGTTTGAGTTCTGATGTAGATAGCACTCAGTAAATGCACAGGGTATACAGTTAGGTTAACAGATGTCCTACACAGCCATACATGTGTGTAACTGCCAGATTTCAAGACACGTTAAGCAATATAGTGAAAAGGAGATGGCGCTTTGATAACTAATGTTTTCAATCAAAGTGCTCATTATTCTTCTGGTAACTAAAGTAGAAAAAATATATCCAAGCAGCTAAAGGTTGCTGAGTAAAATTGTAAAATAACCAAAGAATAACAAAGCTTCCACCATGTTGAATTAAGGTTTAATTATATGAGGCTCCTCAATGAGTTTTTTGCTCTGCATGAAAAAGATTTGACTGTGAAGCTAGAGAATCTACAAACTGAACTGTTTACCAAGCATACTGATTCTCTGTATTTGGCTAAAATTGATAATATGTTACTGAACGTTTTAACCTATGATGACAGGCAAAAGATGATTAAAAAAAGGAAATTAGCCACAGATTTGGCAAATTTTAAGAAGGGTAATATTTTTGTGTGGCCTCGTGGATCCGAACAGATGTCTGATGTGCCTACTGATCAAATCCGACCCTTCAGGGCTGAACAGCTACATCTGCCTATACCTGGGGCTGAACAGCTGCAACAATCATCTATTTTTAGTCAGCAGCCTGTTTTGTCATCTGTTAGTATAGCTGACACATCAGCTTCCAGCTCAGTTTCTGGGGTTTTGAATGCCAGTGCTGCAGCTGTTAATATTCTATCTCAGTTGCATGTTTCTGCAGGAGTGAGACCTAAAGAATTTAACTCTACATCATCTGATAATGTTTTTTTAAATTTTCCGACCCCCTTCAAGTTACCGCATACGCAGAGCAAGGAGTGGAATTACAGCTTTGGTGAAAGAAATGGAAACCGTCCCAAGAGAACGAGCATTCAATAGAAGAGAGCACAAGGAAGAGACCTCTTCGTTAATTTATAACTTATCTTCAGTTTGCCTTACATCTGAGCAAATAAGTGCCTTTAACAGAGGGCTCAGCTTTGTTCCCTCCCAGCCTGTACATATTGAAGATGTGTGGCTTGACATTAACTTATTTATGCAGAATGCAGCTCTTAAGCTTATATTTGGGGAACACTCTACTGCCTTTGCTGTACATAAACGAGCAAGTACTTTTGTACCACAGTTACCTCCTGTTCTTGAGACTTTTTACAAAACTGATGAGAAAGAACTTTTTAATACTGATATGAGTAAAAGTAATTTCTATAATATGACGCATGCTGAGTTTAAAGCTTTACATAAATTATGGACTAATGATGCGTTCATCATTCGTCCGGCTGATAAAGGGGGGTCTATTGTGGTTCTTGATTCCATGAAATATGATTTATATATGACTAGAATGCTTGAAGACGTTTCCACATATGAACCTGCTACTGAAAATAATTTTTGCTGTATTATTAATAATATACATAGTTGTTTATATGAAATGTTAATGGAACAAACCCTTGATAAAGTGTTATATGATTTCATGTTAGTACTTGAGCCCATGATACCAGTTATACATGGCCTGCCAAAGGTTCATAAATCTCTTGTAGACCCACCCTTATGACCAATTGTTTCAGGTAGGGGTGGGCTACAGAATTTATTTCTCTCTATATAGAGGGACAGTTAAAAAAACATTAGGTAAGGCAATGGCCATTTTAAAAGATACTGAGCATTTCCTGAGTAGTCTAGGTGAATTTTCAAGGAGTCATGGCCCCTTTCTTGAAAATATTTTTCTTGTCATTATGTTCATACAGACACTGTTCACTATAATACCCTATGACTTTGGGATAGCGTCTCTAAAAAACTTTTTGAGAGAGAATAGTGACTATTCATTGGAATTAATAGAATGTATAGCTACTTTAATGGAGCTTGTATTGGAAAATAATGTCTTTTTATATAACAAGGTAGTTTATAGGCAGAAGGTGGGAGTGGTCATATGGACTCAATGCGCTAACAGCTATCTCAACTTAGTGTTGGCAGAATGGGAGAGCATGGCAATCCTATCTGGACATGAATTTTCTCTGAACCTTCTGTGCTATAAGCATTTTGTGGACGACATTTTTGTCTTGTGACATGGGACAGAATTAGATCTTAAAAGATTTGTGCAATATCTTGAGTCCACTAGAACCTGTTTTAGATTTATTTTAAATTATTCTTGTACATGTATTAACTTTTTAGATGTAAAGATTTCTTTAGTAGATGGTGCTTTATCTAGTTCCCTACATAGGAAAGCATGCAGGAAGAATGCACTTTTGCACTTTAGCAGTATGCATCCGCAGCACATTTTTAGGAACATGTTGTAAAGAAGTTTTGGCCAGTTTTGCTTTCTGATGAAAAGGTAAATGATGTTGTAGGTTCTAAACCAAGTTATACATTTATAAATAATTCCACTTTGAAGCGACAGCTGTGTTACAAAACAGCTTGTGTTCCTTTACCCTTGTCTGATTGCCAGGGGACATATGCATGCAGGCATTGTAAAGCTTGTTGCATATGCATTGACACTGAACAGGTATTTCAACATCCTTTTATTAATTATACCTGTAAGCCATGTTTCTATGCTGATTGCAGGTCAAAAGGTTTGATATATGTGGCTAGATGTAAGTCTTGTACATCCTTTTATATAGAATAAAAGAAACACTGGAACCACCACGAAATAAAACAACAACTGATTTAATTAGTAAAAGAAACGGCTTTCACGCACATCAAACGTGCGCTTCATCAGGTTACAAACAATACAACTTCTCTCCATCCTTATATACTCTATAAATCACATAGTAATAAAACAATTAGTCAATATAATCGGCCATTAGCATATTATATTGGCTAAATAGGAAGTCATGACCAAATAGGGAAAAATTAAAACACTGACATCTAGGTGTCAGTTACTATAAAACACCACAATACAATATGCTAGGTACAAATCTCCAAGACTTAAGGGCTTAGTGAGGGTGTGCTATCATGTCTCCATCTCATAATATAAAAAGATGTATCCTGTTCATGCTGACAAAAATTAAAAGTTTAAATGTAATCAGTCATTCTGTCACATGTTGAATCATCAGGAAAGGCAATGTGAGGGTAGTATATATTGTGCAATAGTCACGTAATAGGATGTATATATGTATATGTACCCATCCTAAAGAGACTGAGAAAGAAAAAGAGAGAAAAAAGAATGGAAATATAAGAAAGAAGATAAAAGAAGATAAAGGGGGAAGGGGAGGGGTGGAAAGAGACGGAGGAAAGGGAAGGGAAAAGGAAAAAGGGGGAGGAAAAGGGAAGTGTGAGGAAAGAGAACAAGTGATAAAATAAGGATGGAAGAAAGAAGGGAAGGAAAACAGGAAAGGAAACAATAACAACAACAATGAGAATAAAAATCCTGGATCAAATGGATTAACAAATGATGCCCATCTGTTACAAAAGTGCTGGTCTGATACTGACTGCTGTGTTGAGTCCTGGTTCTATGTGGGCTCTAAGAGACAAAATCCATTTTAGCTCATTGAGCTCAAGGGATCCTATGGAATCACCTTCTCTTCTATTAGGGTGTTGTATCTGTAACACTCTAAACTTAAAAATATGTTTCTGATGAGTCTGGCAGTGCTTGGCTAAAGGATTACTAACATTGGCCTTCCTAATGTCGTAGACATGATTGTAAACTCTATCTTTGAGTCTGCGTGTGGTCATACCCACATAGTAAGCCTCACAGCTGTCACAACTAGCCAAATAGATTACATTTGTAGTCTCACATGTAGCGTAAAAGCTGGGCTGGAAAACCAAACCCAAGTCCATACGTTCAAACTTTTGGTCAGTAACAATAAATTTACAGATACAACACTTCCTACATGGGTAGGTTCCTTGTTTAATATTAGTTCTAATATCCAGTGTGTTTATCTGGATGTTATCCTTACACAATAACCTTTTTAGGTTATAGCAATTATTATATCTGAAGCTAGGTTTATTACCAACTATTTTCAACAAGTCATTGTCCATGGTAAGTAGTTTCCAATTTCCTTGAATAATGTCCCTGATATATTGAACGTCATTTGTGTATTTGATGTCAAAATATACTCTATTATCAATCCTAGGCCTATTCACATGGGTTACATGCCTCTTTGTTCTACTATTATGTGGTGGCCCGCTATCCTGCTGGGAGAGGTCATATTTATATCCTGATATCAATTGGGAGGGATAACCCCTGTCTGAAAAACATTCAGCCTGAAAGTCCAATAACTCCTCTTGCTTGTCATCGATATTACACAGTTTCCTAATTCTTGACATTTGGTTATGAACTACATTAGGAAACACATATCTGGGGTGCATACTCCCAAAATGGAGTATGCTGTTCCTCCAGCATGGTTTCCTGTATAAAGACGTAGTAATCTCATTAAGGAAATTCTTATAAATGGTGACATCCAGGTAATTAGCCTGAGTAAAGGAGTATTCATGGGTAAATTCCAAAAAAGTTGTAGTCAAGTTCAGATGATCAACAAACTGATCCAGGGATTCAACCCCCCCATTCCAGAAAAGAAGTATGTCATCGACATAACGTCTATAAAAGATGACATTAGATGTAAAATTATAATCATTAAAGACGTAGGTCTTCTCCCATACATAGACAGCAAGATTGGCATAGGCATTGGCACAGGGGGTGCCCATGGCCACCCCCCATGTTTGCCTATATATCCTATTATGAAATAGGAAGACATTATTAGTCAAGATCAAGTCTAAGAGAGAGCATACAGTTAACTGATCCGTATGGTCTAGGTCACTTAATTCAGTCAAACAATCCCTAACAGCATTTATTCCAAAATCATTGGGAATGCTTGTAAAAAGGTTCTTAATGTCTAGGGTGACCATCAGAGTATCAGGTCTTAATTTATCAAGTAAAATAACATTATCCAAGTCATTTAATAGCTCAAAGGAATTTTTCAAAATAGTCGGAATGAGGCCTATCAAAGGACCTAGCTTCAACTGAACATAATGCGAGGCATTCTCCGTGACCCATAATCTCCCCGATACAATAGGTCGTAAAGGTGGAGGAGTCAGACCTTTGTGCATCTTGGGAAGCCCTTTTATGAGAGGAATTAAAGGGGATTCAATCACTAAATAATCATATAGATCTTTGTCAATACATCTTGTCATCAGGAGATCGTAGATAGTATCATGCACACTTCTCACTATAGAGCTCACATCTGTCTTATTTAGCTCAGAGTAAGCTACATCATCTTTTAGCATATTATTCATCAAATCAGTATAAAATGCTGTGTCCATAGCGACTATCCCTCCCCCCTTGTCGGCCGGTCTAAAAACCAAGTTAGTATTATTAACCAGGTTATCTAACGCCCTTTTTTCATCCATGTTTAAATTCACAAATAATCTCTTACGTACCCCACCTTTGTAAAACAGATATAAATCATGCTCACAAGCTTTCTGGAAACAATCAATGTTACCAGAAATATGAGGTACAAAAGTACTCCTTCTTTTTAATACCCTGGTGTTATGGGATGTACCTACATCTTCAGTGTCATTAAATAAACATTTAAGGGCTAGCTTTCTGGTGAACTTCCTTAACATAATCATGGTATCAGACAAACAGCTCCCTCGGGAGGGTATAAAGGAAAGTCCTCTATTTAATACAGCACATTCAATGTCCGAGAATGTTTTAGAAGATAAATTAAAAAACAAATTATTCAGTTCTTTTTCCTTCTCGATTCGCGGTTGTCGCCCGATAGCTTGCGTTTTCCCCTCCCTCTGCTTGTGGAGCGCTCCAGCGCCCGATGTTTGTAAGGTAAGGGAAAATTTAAGTTTGGCGCCACTGTTGACCCTGGAGTGAGATTCATATTCTGTCCACCGTTCTTGGGTCTCGCCCCTGTATTCACTGATGCTCTTAAGGCTTCTTGATTACATGGAATAGTAAGAGCAGGAGTAGCAGCCTCATCTGTTATACTACTAGGAACAGGAGTGTTATTATGCAATGGAATATCAGGCAAATTGTCAGGAGCAACGGTCGTGCTGGAAACAGTAAGCGGACCAACAGTCATCTGCTCATTACTGTCTTCAGTCGCTAAACTGTCATTAGTCCTCGGCCACATAAAAATATGACCAAGCTGGAAGTCCTTACGATCTCTTTTGAGCTTCCTTAGCTTCGTTTGCTCTAACTTATTGCTATAAAGAGACAATTGTCTAAGCATGCTGTTCAGTCTCTGCAAACAATAGTCACTTTTAAAACACTGAGTAATCGTTTTATGCTCACCTTCTACCTTATTGATCAACTCTTCTTCCAAAGGTTTAAAGTAGTCGATGAGTAGATGTATATAGTTGTTACCAAGTTCCATATTTAATATCTGCCACCTTCGTAATAGATCCGGATGTGCATCTCCGTAGCTCGGCATGCAGAGGACACGCATGCCTCGCGGAACCACCTTAAAGTGAAGGCATGCCTCAAGGTGTTTCCTCTGCCAAATTAGCCGATAGAGCTTGTACAGATTGTTCTCCAATGATCTTAGCTGGTCATAAAACACTTGCAGGTTCTCCGTTTCCGAAGTTAAGGAAGAAACAATAGTACCTTGTTCAATAAGGTTAAGAAGAGAGTTCTCTCGTTGGTAGAAAATATCATTCCAGTTATCTATATTGCCTGCGAGACCAGGATTATAGTCCAATTCTATGTTGGGCAATTCCATCGTGTGATGTTCGACCAAGAGCAAAAAAGCCAGGAAAGCAGCAATAAGCACCAAACTCAGCACGACCATCCAAAGGAACCCAGTGGAACAGCAAGGATAATGAATGAAAGAAACACTGGAACCACCACGAAATAAAACAACAACTGATTTAATTAGTAAAAGAAACGAGCGCTTTCACGCACATCAAACGTGCGCTTCATCAGGTTACAAACAATACAACTTCTCTCCATCCTTATATACTCTATAAATCACATAGTAATAAAACAATTAGTCAATATAATCGGCCATTAGCATATTATATTGGCTAAATAGGAAGTCATGACCAAATAGGGAAAAATTAAAACACTGACATCTAGGTGTCAGTTACTATAAAACACCACAATACAATATGCTAGGTACAAATCTCCAAGACTTAAGGGCTTAGTGAGGGTGTGCTATCATGTCTCCATCTCATAATATAAAAAGATGTATCCTGTTCATGCTGACAAAAATTAAAAGTTTAAATGTAATCAGTCATTCTGTCACATGTTGAATCATCAGGAAAGGCAATGTGAGGGTAGTATATATTGTGCAATAGTCACGTAATAGGATGTATATATGTATATGTACCCATCCTAAAGAGACTGAGAAAGAAAAAGAGAGAAAAAAGAATGGAAATGTAAAGAAAAAGAAGATGAAAGAAGATAAAAGGGGGGGGGGGAATGGAAAGAGACGGAGGAAAGGGAAGGGAAAAGGAAAAAAGGGGGGGGGAGGAAAAGGGGAGTGTGTGGAAAGAGAACAAGTGATGAAATAAGGATGGAGGAAAGAAGGGAGGGAAACGGGAAAGGAAACAATAACAACAACAATGAGAATAAAAATGAGAATAAAAATCCTGAATCAAATGGGTTGACAAATGGTGCCCATCTGTTACAAAAGTGCTGGTCTGATACTGACTGCTGTGTTGAGTCCTGGTTCTATGTGGGCTCTAAGAGACAAAATCCATTTTAGCTCATTGAGCTCAAGGGATCCTATGGAATCACCTTCTCTTCTATTAGGATGTTGTATCTGTAAAACTCTAAACTTAAAAATATGTTTCTGATGAGTCTGGCAGTGCTTGGCTAAAGGATTACTAACATTGGCCTTCCTAATGTCGTAGACATGATTGTAAACTCTATCTTTGAGTCTGCGTGTGGTCATACCCACATAGTAAGCCTCACAGCTGTCACAACTAGCCAAATAGATTACATTTGTAGTCTCACATGTAGCGTAAAAGCTGGGCTGGAAAACCAAACCCAAGTCCATACGTTCAAACTTTTGGTCAGTAACAATAAATTTACAGATACAACACTTCCTACATGGGTAGGTTCCTTGTTTAATATTAGTTCTAATATCCAGTGTGTTTATCTGGATGTTATCCTTACACAATAACCTTTTTAGGTTATAGCAATTATTATATCTGAAGCTAGGTTTATTACCAACTATTTTCAACAAGTCATTGTCCATGGTAAGTAGTTTCCAATTTCCTTGAATAATGTCCCTGATATATTGAACGTCATTTGTGTATTTGATGTCAAAATATACTCTATTATCAATCCTAGGCCTATTCACATGGGTTACATGCCTCTTTGTTCTACTATTATGTGGTGGCCCGCTATCCTGCTGGGAGAGGTCATATTTATATCCTGATATCAATTGGGAGGGATAACCCCTGTCTAAAAAACATTCAGTTTGAAAGTCCAATAACTCCTCTTGCTTGTCATCGATATTACACAGTTTCCTAATTCTTGACATTTGGTTATGAACTACATTAGGAAACACATATCTGGGGTGCATACTCCCAAAATGGAGTATGCTGTTCCTCCAGCATGGTTTCCTGTATAAAGACGTAGTAATCTCATTAAGGAAATTCTTATAAATGGTAACATCCAGGTAGTTAGCCTGAGTAAAGGAGTATTCATGGGTAAATTCCAAAAAAGTTGTAGTCAAGTTCAGATGATCAACAAACTGATCCAGGGATTCAACCCCCCCATTCCAGAAAAGAAGTATGTCATCGACATAACGTCTATAAAAGATGACATTAGATGTAAAATTATAATCATTAAAGACGTAGGTCTTCTCCCATACATAGACAGCAAGATTGGCATAGGCATTGGCACAGGGGGTGCCCATGGCCACCCCCCATGTTTGCCTATATATCCTATTATGAAATAGGAAGACATTATTAGTCAAGATCAAGTCTAAGAGAGAGCATACAGTTAACTGATCCGTATGGTCTAGGTCACTTAATTCAGTCAAACAATCCCTAACAGCATTTATTCCAAAATCATTGGGAATGCTTGTAGCCCACCCTTATGACCAATTGTTTCAGGTAGGGTGGGCTACAGAATTTATTTCTCTCTATATAGAGGGACAGTTAAAAAAACATTAGGTAAGGCAATGGCCATTTTAAAAGATACTGAGCATTTCCTGAGTAGTCTAGGTGAATTTTCAAGGAGTCATGGCCCCTTTCTTGAAAATATTTTTCTTGTCATTATGTTCATACAGACACTGTTCACTATAATACCCTATGACTTTGGGATAGCGTCTCTAAAAAACTTTTTGAGAGAGAATAGTGACTATTCATTGGAATTAATAGAATGTATAGCTACTTTAATGGAGCTTGTATTGGAAAATAATGTCTTTTTATATAACAAGGTAGTTTATAGGCAGAAGGTGGGAGTGGTCATATGGACTCAATGCGCTAACAGCTATCTCAACTTAGTGTTGGCAGAATGGGAGAGCATGGCAATCCTATCTGGACATGAATTTTCTCTGAACCTTCTGTGCTATAAGCATTTTGTGGACGACATTTTTGTCTTGTGACATGGGACAGAATTAGATCTTAAAAGATTTGTGCAATATCTTGAGTCCACTAGAACCTGTTTTAGATTTATTTTAAATTATTCTTGTACATGTATTAACTTTTTAGATGTAAAGATTTCTTTAGTAGATGGTGCTTTATCTAGTTCCTACATAGGAAAGCATGCAGGAAGAATGCACTTTTGCACTTTAGCAGTATGCATCCAGCACATTTTAGGAACATGTTGTAAAGAAGTTTTGGCCAGTTTTGCTTTCTGATGAAAAGGTAAATGATGTTGTAGGTTCTAAACCAAGTTATACATTTATAAATAATTCCACTTTGAAGCGACAGCTGTGTTACAAAACAGCTTGTGTTCCTTTACCCTTGTCTGATTGCCAGGGGACATATGCATGCAGGCATTGTAAAGCTTGTTGCATATGCATTGACACTGAACAGGTATTTCAACATCCTTTTATTAATTATACCTGTAAGCCATGTTTCTATGCTGATTGCAGGTCAAAAGGTTTGATATATGTGGCTAGATGTAAGTCTTGTACATCCTTTTATATAGAATAAAAGAAACACTGGAACCACCACGAAATAAAACAACAACTGATTTAATTAGTAAAAGAAACGAGCGCTTTCACGCACATCAAACGTGCGCTTCATCAGGTTACAAACAATACAACTTCTCTCCATCCTTATATACTCTATAAATCACATAGTAATAAAACAATTAGTCAATATAATCGGCCATTAGCATATTATATTGGCTAAATAGGAAGTCATGACCAAATAGGGAAAAATTAAAACACTGACATCTAGGTGTCAGTTACTATAAAACACCACAATACAATATGCTAGGTACAAATCTCCAAGACTTAAAGGCTTAGTGAGGGTGTGCTATCATGTCTCCATCTCATAATATAAAAAGATGTATCCTGTTCATGCTGACAAAAATTAAAAGTTTAAATGTAATCAGTCATTCTGTCACATGTTGAATCATCAGGAAAGGCAATGTGAGGGTAGTATATATTGTGCAATAGTCACGTAATAGGATGTATATATGTATATGTACCCATCCTAAAAAGACTGAAAAGCAAAAAGAAGGGAGAAAGAATGGAAATATAAAGAAAAAGAAGATGAAAGAAGATAAAAGGGGGGGAAAAAAGGGGGGGGGAATGGAAAGAGACGGAGGAAAGGGAAGGGAAAAGGAAAAAAGGGGGGGGGAGGAAAAGGGGGAGTGTGTGGAAAGAGAACAAGTGATGAAATAAGGATGGAGGAAAGAAGGGAGGGAAACGGGAAAGGAAACAATAACAACAACAATGAGAATAAAAATGAGAATAAAAATCCTGAATCAAATGGGTTGACAAATGGTGCCCATCTGTTACAAAAGTGCTGGTCTGATACTGACTGCTGTGTTGAGTCCTGGTTCTATGTGGGCTCTAAGAGACAAAATCCATTTTAGCTCATTGAGCTCAAGGGATCCTATGGAATCACCTTCTCTTCTATTAGGATGTTGTATCTGTAAAACTCTAAACTTAAAAATATGTTTCTGATGAGTCTGGCAGTGCTTGGCTAAAGGATTACTAACATTGGCCTTCCTAATGTCGTAGACATGATTGTAAACTCTATCTTTGAGTCTGCGTGTGGTCATACCCACATAGTAAGCCTCACAGCTGTCACAACTAGCCAAATAGATTACATTTGTAGTCTCACATGTAGCGTAAAAGCTGGGCTGGAAAACCAAACCCAAGTCCATACGTTCAAACTTTTGGTCAGTAACAATAAATTTACAGATACAACACTTCCTACATGGGTAGGTTCCTTGTTTAATATTAGTTCTAATATCCAGTGTGTTTATCTGGATGTTATCCTTACACAATAACCTTTTAGGTTATAGCAATTATTATATCTGAAGCTAGGTTTATTACCAACTATTTTCAACAAGTCATTGTCCATGGTAAGTAGTTTCCAATTTCCTTGAATAATGTCCCTGATATATTGAACGTCATTTGTGTATTTGATGTCAAAATATACTCTATTATCAATCCTAGGCCTATTCACATGGGTTACATGCCTCTTTGTTCTACTATTATGTGGTGGCCCGCTATCCTGCTGGGAGAGGTCATATTTATATCCTGATATCAATTGGGAGGGATAACCCCTGTCTAAAAAACATTCAGCCTGAAAGTCCAATAACTCCTCTTGCTTGTCATCGATATTACACAGTTTCCTAATTCTTGACATTTGGTTATGAACTACATTAGGAAACACATATCTGGGGTGCATACTCCCAAAATGGAGTATGATGTTCCTCCAGCATGGTTTCCTGTATAAAGACGTAGTAATCTCATTAAGGAAATTCTTATAAATGGTGACATCCAGGTAATTAGCCTGAGTAAAGGAGTATTCATGGGTAAATTCCAAAAAAGTTGTAGTCAAGTTCAGATGATCAACAAACTGATCCAGGGATTCAACCCCCCCATTCCAGAAAAGAAGTATGTCATCGACATAACGTCTATAAAAGATGACATTAGATGTAAAATTATAATCATTAAAGACGTAGGTCTTCTCCCATACATAGACAGCAAGATTGGCATAGGCATTGGCACAGGGGGTGCCCATGGCCACCCCCCATGTTTGCCTATATATCCTATTATGAAATAGGAAGACATTATTAGTCAAGATCAAGTCTAAGAGAGAGCATACAGTTAACTGATCCGTATGGTCTAGGTCACTTAATTCAGTCAAACAATCCCTAACAGCATTTATTCCAAAATCATTGGGAATGCTTGTAGCCCACCCTTATGACCAATTGTTTCAGGTAGGGGTGGGCTACAGAATTTATTTCTCTCTATATAGAGGGACAGTTAAAAAAACATTAGGTAAGGCAATGGCCATTTTAAAAGATACTGAGCATTTCCTGAGTAGTCTAGGTGAATTTTCAAGGAGTCATGGCCCCTTTCTTGAAAATATTTTTCTTGTCATTATGTTCATACAGACACTGTTCACTATAATACCCTATGACTTTGGGATAGCGTCTCTAAAAAACTTTTTGAGAGAGAATAGTGACTATTCATTGGAATTAATAGAATGTATAGCTACTTTAATGGAGCTTGTATTGGAAAATAATGTCTTTTTATATAACAAGGTAGTTTATAGGCAGAAGGTGGGAGTGGTCATATGGACTCAATGCGCTAACAGCTATCTCAACTTAGTGTTGGCAGAATGGGAGAGCATGGCAATCCTATCTGGACATGAATTTTCTCTGAACCTTCTGTGCTATAAGCATTTTGTGGACGACATTTTTGTCTTGTGACATGGGACAGAATTAGATCTTAAAAGATTTGTGCAATATCTTGAGTCCACTAGAACCTGTTTTAGATTTATTTTAAATTATTCTTGTACATGTATTAACTTTTTAGATGTAAAGATTTCTTTAGTAGATGGTGCTTTATCTAGTTCCCTACATAGGAAAGCATGCAGGAAGAATGCACTTTTGCACTTTAGCAGTATGCATCCGCAGCACATTTTAGGAACATGTTGTAAAGAAGTTTTGGCCAGTTTTGCTTTCTGATGAAAAGGTAAATGATGTTGTAGGTTCTAAACCAAGTTATACATTTATAAATAATTCCACTTTGAAGCGACAGCTGTGTTACAAAACAGCTTGTGTTCCTTTACCCTTGTCTGATTGCCAGGGGACATATGCATGCAGGCATTGTAAAGCTTGTTGCATATGCATTGACACTGAACAGGTATTTCAACATCCTTTTATTAATTATACCTGTAAGCCATGTTTCTATGCTGATTGCAGGTCAAAAGGTTTGATATATGTGGCTAGATGTAAGTCTTGTACATCCTTTTATATAGGCAAGACCATTAGAATGTTGAAAGAGTGCATTTTGCAGCATATAGGAGATATTAAATGTAGGAATTTGTTAAATGCCCCAGTTAAGCATATTTCAGTGTCTCCTGGTCATTCTTTTGTATTTTATGTTCTGCAAATTGTGCATGTTAATAAACGGAAAGGAGATTTTAATGTTAAGCTGGAGAATGTGGAAGCAAAATGGATATTGAGTTTGCAGGCAGATAAGCTGCCATGTCTGAATCAAATTGTACCTTTAAAACCTGCCGTGAAAAAATGGAGTATACATCAGTAATTGGTATTTATCTTAATTGATTAATTGACATGCTCCTTATATATATATGTATACCTGCAATGTTTCTTTGTGGATCTGATGAAGCACTATGTGTGAAAGCACTTATCCTGTGGAATAACATTTTTAATCTGGTTTCTTACATTGGCCATGGTGGAAGCTTTGTTATTTTTTGGTTATTATTCTTGTGGTCACTGCTTTTGGTTTTCAATCTTATACCATACACATCTATGCATGTGTGTGCAAATGTACAATTTTACACAAAATGCTGCAATAAAAGTTTTAATCCCACGGCAGCCAACTGACAAATGACAAGCTGTGTAGTGTGATTAGTGTACACCAACATATGTCTCAACTGTCATGATTTTTGCAGAATGTAATGACTACTGCCCCATATGTCTGGTCCTTGATTTGCAGACATATGTCATTACTCGGAATACAATTTAATGGCAAATCTTTTATCAGAACACCTTGCTGTCAATGTATGAGCACACTATGTAAACATGTTCCCTGTATTTGTGCCTTTCTACCAACATTTGGTGGGGTTTGGGCCATAATGTCCCATGCTAACAGTTTGAGAACTATGTGTGTGCAACATTATCTATAGAATATAAGCAGTCACTGTTCTAAAACCTGAAATCTGACATATGTAAAAGTATGTAGCAGTAGTCTGTGTAATTATACTATCTGCAAAGTTACTAATGTTCTTTTTTTCTCTCTCATCCCACCCTTCTCTTTTGTAATTTATTAATTATATTAATTATTATGATTTGATATTAACATATTATTTGTAATTACATCTTATGTTGGCCTTATGTATAATTTTATATTGATTTACTGTTAAAATACGTTCATTTAGATTATTTATTGTTCTGTTTTTATTATATTTTTTCTGTTTCTTTCCATTACTCATTATTTTTCTTTTATGTTATTAATTAAATTTCTTTGTTTATGTTTATTTATACCTTTTGTTTATATTTAATTTACAACAGTGTGACATGGTAGGCCGGTTACAGGTGATTCACCTACCTTGGTTCCCCCGGCCGCAGCACTGGGACCCAGTACATTTGGGCCACAGCCTGGTGGTGACCACTCTGCCACCTCTGCACTACCTACTCCATTGGCTGGTTCTGCACCACAGGCTGGCAGTGGTCCCCCCTCTGGAATTGGAAGTGGAGAGGGTGATTTTTCACCTGTGATGAACTGCCAGGTATGTTGCATGGGCTAATGTGTCGAACTGTTGGTGCATGCCTAGACCAGATTGAGAGCATGCTGTCTGTCCTGGTGTGGCATTCTCTTCCCAGGTGCCAGCATCAGCCACTGCCTGCACAGTAGCAGTGAATGTGTAGTGCTGGCAGTCCCATGGGTGAGAACTTGAGTCTCATTGCTATCGTGTCTGACATCCATGGGACTGGGATTCCACAAAACCCTCCCCAACCAAGGCGTTCACCCACCTTTTGTGTCACACACCAATTCTGTCTGTTGTCTTGTCTGTCTGCAAAAGCTTCATCACTTTCCCAACTTACCTCTCCCACACATACCTATGTACCTTCCCCAACATTGCATTCTAACATTAAAAAAAAAAAAGGGCACCTGTCCAAAAAAATATCGTTCCATATATAGCTCTTCATTTCACATGTTTCCACTGGACACACTTAATTTGGTCCAATTGGCTTGACAATGCACTTATGCTGTCCTCACCCCTCTCTTTGTGGGTGACATTCCAAATTCAGCTAAAAATCTGTTAAAGTACACAGTTGTCACTGTTGAAGAAATGGATAGCTAGGATTCTTTCCTACACCCTTCCTGCACATACCTACCTGCCTTTTACTATGTTTTTCCCCCTGCATGTACCCCATTTCACCACTATGCTATCTCCCCATTTTTCATTTCTTTAAAGATTTTCTGCATGATGCCACACAACGCACAGTGTTGCTAAGCTAAGCTAAATGGCACTATATTGATATACGTTTGTGAAAAAATATTAATCATATTTAAAAAGTATACCTGCACCCTATTTTGAACCCAGCACCAGGATTCCAGTGTATCAATCCAACAAGCCACATTGACACAAGTGTTTTAAGCAAAACTTAATACTTCCCATTTTCCTATCATTAAGTGTTGTTAAGCAGTGTTGCACATTGCACTGTGTCATGCAAATTTGATAAAGGAATAATAGAAAAATGTGACTGTAACTTGGACTCTGGTATAGGAATATTTCACTATCAAGCCAGACACATAATAATGGATGTAAGTGAGCTATCTAATAAGCAAGTAACTGTGCAATTATATCTGCAAAATTTAAAAATACACCTACTAAAAGATTATTGGAAAAATAGGTGTTTAACTCGGACTCTGGTGGAGAAATACATCTCTATAAAGCAATACACATAATAATAGATGTAAATGAAGTATGTAACATCCTGTAAGTGTGCAATTATATATTTAATAACAGAGTTGCTAATCAGTGACTTGGTAGCTCAATCTGTTAAATGCTTTGAAAGCATTCATTTTTTGGTCCACATAGTCCTGAGTTCAAATCCAGTAGTGCCTAGCATTTAAAATACATGTAGTGTACATCACCATTATGAATTCTGATATGTATGACTGTCTCATCACCTATTTATCCACCCAAAGCAGGACATATGGAATGTCTGCTTTTCAATGATGGAAGTCAAAGGCCTACAGATAGGAACACAGTTAACATATTCCTATTACAACACTTGAAAGTGCATACAGTGTCAGGTAATGCATTATTATACATTCACAGAGGATTTTGAAGTATGTAATTTAAATGAGGCCCGGTAATATCATACTGCAGCACACAATGATCTATTGCTGCTATCCAAGTTGGTTCCAGACACTTTGTATGTCTGTCACACTGTTGCATATGAAATGTGTAATCAGGGGAGACACTGATATCATTCCTTTATTGACGTATGTGTGCATACTGTAAACCCACTTATGTGATCTTGACGTGTTCTCATTTTTTTGTATTTCAGGTGATATCACGCATGCCAGAAACCGCCCACCTTTCACTGATGCTGAAAATGATCTCATAATTGAGATGTTAAGACAACATTACCAAGTTGTGCTTTCCAGAGAGAGGACAAATAGGAAAGAGTGACAAACATTGTGGGATGAACTGGTCTATAACATAAATGCTGTTGGTCATCAGAATCCCACATATAAGTAGGTGCAACATTGTGCCACAGATATGATCCATTCGACATGCAGATGGGCAGCGGATGTGGCCAGGGATCGACAGGTCACTGGTGGTGGGCCTGCAGTAAAACAACCTCTGTCAGCCACTGAAGAATTCCTGGTGAACCTTGCAACACAAGTATCCATCCCACCATATGTTGTGGAAGTGTGTGCCACCATTTCCACACAAAAGAAGTATCCAGGTATGTTTATTTGGATCAGCATTGGAATACTGTAGCACTTAGCATGTCAAGATGTACAATGTTTTACGTAGGTGTTTTATGGAGTGGGGGAAGGAGGTTAGCTGCAGTTTTTGGCTCATGCAGAGACTGTGACCCACATACCTGTTAACATAGCAGCTATTGTAACTGGGAAATATTTGGATGTAGAACCAACTTTATACTGTAACATGTGGTGCTGTTTACATTACCTCCTCCTCATATGTTTTTCAGGGCTGTCAGGAATAGGAAGTGGCCATGCTCCTGCTGCTGGCAAGCACAAAATATTTTTGTCAGAGATGCAGATTTACTTCAGGGTATTAGCTGATGTGTCATGCCAGGCCTGCCAGCTGGACTGATGTACTATCTGCATGATTAACAAATGTACAGATATGTCCTGACTAAACAAACTTTAGGGTTATACCTATGCCTTGTAGGTGGGAACACAGTGATTGAATTCACAGTATTGTCAGGACTTTTTAGATGGGCATACCAGTAAACACTGCATAGCTCTTCAGAATGTCAACAGTGTACATAATTTATGTTTTGCTCATGAGAGTCTATTTTTAAGATCTGTTATTTTCAAATACTCACAGATTTGGGCTAGAAAATAATATCCTCATGTCCTACTATATCAGACTGTGGGTTATACAAGACTGTAATAGTGACAGCAGTGTATACAGCTTAACATATATTGCAACATAGTAATGCAAAGCATAGTAGTGCAGGTATTAATGTGATGCTTTCCCCTTTATACGTGACCTGGGAGGTTGGTCTTTGTCCCCTTTACAACCTGATGTTACTGTCTCTTCAGACTGTGATGATGATGGTGATGAAAGTGAGTTACAGTTGGGGGTTGCAGAGGCTGAATCTGTTACAGAGGCTGACATCCCTCTTCTGCCCTCATTATCACCATACACAGTCAATATGCCTATGCATACCCAGTCTCCTGAGGCCAGAGATATCGGACAGTCAGAGGGTGAGGACATTGAAAAGTCCTCATTTAGAGGGGGAGATCTACTAGGACTGAAAATAATTAGTTTGTTTTTTTTGGGGATTAAGAATAAGTTTGATGTTAGTAAAACATGTTTCGGCTAGAGTAAAGTTAGTTTGGGTTATGGTTTGTAGTTCCTTTTGGGAGGGGGCAGCAGTTATAATGGTGATGTCATCAGTGTATTGCATGACTGAGGCAGTGGGTAGGGCTGAAGAGATATGGTTGGTAAAAAGAAAGAAGAGCAATGGGCGGGGGATGGACACTTGTGAGACTCCTATGGATACTGGCAGTAGGGGGGACAGCAGGTCTTGCCATAGAACTGCTTGCTGACGGCCTGATACGTAGTATTGAACCATGGTATAGAGGAGGTACATATATTTAGGGTAGATAGAGTTTCAAGAACTGCCCTGAGACTGAGTGAAATGCTCATGTACCACTGATGAGTTACTGTTACAGCAGTTAAAAGGGAACACTGCTGTGTTGGGGTGGGGAAACAGCAACTGCTCTGCTGGGACACATGATAGTCTGACTATCATTTAACCCCACTGTCTAACATATTCCTTCAATGATGTACCAGTAATCTGTTGCAATAAGACTGGGTGAATATTCCATGCATGAGGCCTACTGAATAGAAATGGAAACAGGTTAGTGGAATGGGTATCTGTTGTCCCATGCATATGCCATTTCTGTCCAACTAGCCCACTATAATTGCTTGCATAATGTACCTGGTCCATACATACAATGACCTATCATAATAATCCACTAGACTACTGTGTAGGTTATGGTCTTTCCCTGCAAATGCAGCAGTTGACACAACTGTATTTCAGGGCAGACTCTGTCTAATGCAAGCAGTAAACAGCCAATACATGGATAGGTACAGGATGTGTGATTTTCTTGGCATCAGTGTTAATATCTGTATGTGAATAGGAGTAAGGTGTCAGTCCCCAGGTCCCTAGATTGTCAGTGAATGTGCTATGCATTGTCAGGGTGTACTGAGCATGCCTACATATGCTACAGGGACATCAGCAGAGGGATCCTCCTTGGAGTCCTCCTGTGACTGTGGTTGTGTCGATCTAGGCACTGGTAGGGGGCTGTGTATCCCTTCCCTTTGTTGAGCCTGCTGCTGCTGTTTCCACAGGATCAGATTATGTAGCATAGCACATGCTGTGGATAACTGTACACATGTGGTTGGATTATACTGCAAGGCTCCACCAGATATACTGAGGCACCAGAACCGTGACTTCAAAAGGCCAAAATTTGCTTTGTGATATCCTAGTTTGTGTGTGTGCCTCATTATGGCATTCTTCCATGGGTGTATGTGTATTTCTGATAGGTGTCATCATCCACGGTTTTAGGGCATAGCCGGCATTCCCCAGTAAAGGGCCATGTGGGATGTCCTCCCCTAGCAAACATCTGGTGCAGCTGTGATGCATGTCAGGTATGGGAGTTGTGATAACTGTCACGGTTGCCAGCAAACACATTCAGGATAACCCCCTGGGCATTGCACATAACCTGGCAGTTGATGGATTTGTACCCCTTGTGGTTAACATAGACTGTCTCCTGCTCACAAGGTGGTGCCTTGATGTGTACATGTGTGCAGTCTATGGCACCCAGTACTTCAGGGTAGTGTGCTGCATTGTAGGAATGTTGCATATTGCTGGCCTTCAGCTCAGGGGTAAGGGGAAAAGATATGTGCTCACTGGCATGTGGAAGCATAGCATCCAGGAATTGTTGGAGTTTCCTAGATGCAGATGCATGTGACACCCCCATCATGCCCACAGTTGGTCTTTGAAAAGTACCTGTAGCTAGTATCCTAAGGGCTACACATACCTTTGTTTCCAATGGGATAGGTTCCTCTCTGTTAGCTCTGGTTCTAAGTTGAGGGCAGCAGCACTCAGTGAGTTCTTGCAATATGTCTCTGCCTACCCTCTAGCGGTCTATCATCTCCAGCTCATGTAGCTTCTGGAAGTTTATGGTGGGCCTGAACACTCTTTTCCTTCTCTATCTAGGCCTATTGTCAGCAGCAACAGCAGCATTGACTCCAGCATCTAGCACATACAGATGCAGCAGACCTGCAGCAGCTCCTAGCATTATCCTAGTTAGAATTCCCAAGTCTCTGCTCCAATGGTCCAGAGTCATCATCATCAGCCCCCTTTATCCCATTTTTTGCTATATGGGGTTGGGATATCATGTTAACTGTTGCCATCTCTCTCGATTCAGTGCCACACTCCTGCCTTCTTCAACACTCATGCCTGACTATCACAGATCTCCGTTCACACAATCCATCCACCTCTCTGCTGGATGTCCTTGCCTCTTACCTTCTTCCTATCTTTCCCAAATCATCCTCACCAGATTGTCTTCTGCTTCTCTGCACATGTGTTCAAACCACTGTAATCTGTTCTCTTTGAGCTTTTCTTCAATTGGAGCTACTTTGGCTTCTGCTCTTGTATCCTCATTTCATCATCTGTCCCACAGTGTGCATCCTACCACCCTTCTCAGGCACTTCATTTCCATCACCTCTAGCTTCTTCAACTGTTCTGCCTTTACTGTCCAGGTTTCTGTACCATACAGTAGTACTGGTCACACCACTGTCTTGTATACCTTTCTTTTCAGCTTTTTTGGCATTCTTCTGTCATAGACTACACTTGGCTCTATGCCAATTGGCTGCAGCCCCTCTGATTCTAGCTTTGACCTCTTTATTCAGACTTCTCTTCTCTTCAACCACCCCTCCCAGATACTGGAAGCTGTTTACCTCTTCCACTATCTTCCCTTCTATCTCTATTTTCAGCTTCTTCTGATTTCTGCAGTTTGCTGTCATTACCACTGTCTTATCTGTGCTCAGCTTCATCCCATGTGCCATCAATTTTGCATTCCATTCTCCTGTCCTTTGCTGAAGTTCTGGCTCAGAGTTTGCCTGTAATGCCACATTGTCTACATACAGCTCATAGGTGAATCCTAGTGTTCACCCATCCCACTGGGAACAACTCTGTGAGGCCGAACAATGTTTGTACTTGAGTCACTGGGTCTTTGTACATAGCCTACACTAATTCTACCACTGTTTCTGGGACTTCAAACCACAGCAGTACTGCCCAGATCAGCTTTCTTGGGACCTTGTCATATGCTTTCTCTAAGTCTAGGAATGCCCATTTGGACTCTGTCCTCATCTTTAGCTTCTTCACACGTATCTGTCTCACTGCAAACATCGGTTCAGTTGTGCTGCATCCTGATCTGAATCCAAACTGCTCATCTCCCATCTTACATTCTACTACTCTGCACATCCGTTTATCATTCACCCTCTCCAGAACGTTCATGCAGTGTGACAGGAGTTTGATGCCTCTGTACTGCCCACAGTTGTGGATGTCCCCTGTGTTCTTGTACCCTGGCATGAGTATGCTTATTCTCCAGTCATATGGGATGAGCCTTTCTCTCCACACTGCTATTAGTACCCTCAGGAGCCATTTCTCCCCTATTTCACCCAGCATCTTTATCATATCTGCTGTGACCTCATCTGAGCCTGCTGCTTTCCCTGACGTCATTTTCCTTAGTTCTGTTCTTACTTCTTCTAGGGATGGGCTCCTCTTCTCTCATCGTAGGCTGTTTCTGGGTCAGTACAGCTTCTGTGGGATTTTCTTCATTCAGAAGCTGCTGGAAATACTCATTCCATCTGCCTGTGATGTCCTGTGGACTGGTGAGTAGGTTGTTGTTGGCATCCCTTATGAAGGGTGCCTGACTACCTTCTTTATCTTTCTGTCTTTGCATTCCAACCTGATATAGTTTCCTTGTGTCACTTAGATAGTCACTTTCCAGAAGTTGGTAGAGTGCCTCCAATGCCCTATTCTTTGCTATTGCAACTTCTTATCTTAGCTTCTTTGTTAGTCAACCAGTAGTATTTTCTAGCCTGGTCAGTCTTTTCTATCTCTCACTTCTTCTTGCAGTCCTTCTTTCTTTTAATGACTTCCTGGAATTCTGCATTCTACCACCAGCTTTCCATATGTACCTTATTTCCATACCTGGCTCGGCTTTTAGGCGCTGCCATTATTGTTCAACTCCACCTATTTCCTCCTCTTCTTGGGGTGCTAGAGCCCTGAGTAATTCCTTGAACTATTGCACTTTCTCTCCAGTCAACTTACAGGTCTTCAGCCTGGTCTCTGTTGACTTTAGAGCTTTCTCTTACCATTGCTTGCAGCTGATTGTGGTGACTAGTGGTTTATGCTGTGGGCCAACTGGAGTTGACTTTGCAATCATGGATTCTATCCCAGTGCCTTTTTCTTACTAAGAGGAAGTCTACCTGAGTTGCATGTTGGCTATTCTTGTATGTGATCTTGTGACTGTCTCTCTTTTTGAACCATGTGTTGGCTACTATCAAGCCATTTACCAGACAGAAGTCTAGTATGGCTTCTCCTTCTTTATTCCATATGTGTATTCAAGTCACCCATTATCAACACCAATTCATGTTGTCCTGCTTTATATAGTAGGTCCTGCAACTGCTGTCTGAATGCACTCATTTCCTCACTATCATAACCCTGCTGCGGGGCATAGGCTGAGATTATGAATACTGCCCTATCATTACACTGGAGTCTGATTGCCATGGGTCTGTCATTAATTCTGATGATATCCCTCACTGCCTACTGAAGCCTCTCTCACATCGCAATTCCTACACCATTTCTAGCTGTCCCCCTCCGGAGTAGTAGATTCTGCATCCCAAGTCAAGTGCTTTGCTGCACTGCCCTTCCATCTCATCTCTTGGATACATAGGACATCCAGCCTCCTCCGTGTCATCATGTAATTCACTTCCAAGCTGTGTCCTGTCAGTGAACCTACATTAAGAGTAGTAATTCTCAGTTCATGCTTGGTAGGTTTGTTGGTTTTACGTACAGCTTTCACTCAACAGAGCTATCCCAGGTAACCCAGGCTGGGCAACTAGACACCATCCAGCCAGTATCTTATTGACCCAGGGCTACTGGGCTTTATGGCAACACACACACTGACCAATGAAGGCACATATACCCCTCCCACCATTAGCAAGGGTCCCTGGCATAGGTCAGAGTAGGCCAAGTCCTCAACCCACTTATCACCGGTAACTACCCATGCCCATTTTGACGACATTAGTCAACATGACCAAATCACCTAGAGCCATATTTTACAATGTCAAGTGGCTAGCCTTACCACAGTGCACAGTCTGTGATCCATGTTCTCCTGTCATGAGGATACTGCACACCACAGTAGATGCCCAAAGGGGTTGGTCTGTACAACTCTTCCCCCTATGGGGCACCATGTACAGTCTGTGCTGCTGTCAACAGCTCCATTCATTGGTGAATTTGAGATGGAAACACTCAGCATGGTTTTCAGGTGTGGGAGAAACCCCACAGAGACACAGGGAGAATGTACAAACTCCAAATGGGCATTGGTCAGAAGTCAGGATCAAACCTTGTGCATGGGAGGTGAAGACCTTAACCTTAACCATTATGCCAGCTGGTCCAGAGTATTGAGGGAAATCAGAATGTAGGGTGTATGCATACTTTATTCAGTTCTGCTTTAGGTCCACCATGTGGGATTGGCTAATTAAGATGCAGTTCACTTGGCCAGGATATAACTGACTTAATTTACAGACCCTACTTTAGTGCATGATGTGGATCTATGACCAATGGAGTGCAGCATAGCTTATACAAAAGTCATACGATTTTATTTAAGATATCCAGTTTTAATTGATTGCTGCCTATGTCTTCATTGTCATGTGAGTAGTCTGCTTACATGGACATGCTAAGCTATGTGGCTCGTCATGCAAACACACGTGATGGGAACAATAAATCCTAAAAATAATAAGACAAACCCCCCCTGATGTCTTCCACATCCTCTGGGAATATCATCTTCATGTAGAAGCCTACACTAAGTGGATATGCAGACATGGTTGCTCCTTTTAGCAATTCAGAAAATCCACCTCATTTGCATACATATCTGTGCTGATAGCCTAGAAGCTACACAGTTCATAGCCGTGTGAGCTGGGTAACAGCATGTATGCACCTTTGTACGGACCCAACACAAGGTCCCACAGTACATTTGTGAAAACCATGTTTTTTTTTCTGTTAAAAAATGTATTATTAATTTTATATATTCCCTTCCTTTTTCAGACATCCACAATGTACCTTTTGCACATATATGTATGTGAGCTAACATTTTCTGGGAAGTTATGTCCACATTTGTGGACTTTTACATCCCCTTCTGTCCGTGTAGACTCCTGTACATGGAAAAATTCTGTGTACACTATGAACACTGACACAGTCTACACAGATGCCCTTCTGCTTGTTGGATTGCTCCACCTGGCTCATTTGCATAAGATTCAACTGCTTATGAGGTAATTTGCATTCCACAGAACATTCTCTGTTTGCACCTGCTGAATCTAAAATTGTTTGCCTTCTGTACACGCCACTATGTGTACACCAAAAATACATTGTGTAGGCTTTACTGAATTCCTCCCTATATGTTTAATAGAATGCATATACCACCAGGGAGCACTGATACTGCTGAAAGCATCCTCTATTAGATAGCCTGACAAATTAACTATAAAACTATAATACTTGGAGACAATATAGACTGGCACCCAGTACTTCGGGGTAGTGTGCTAAATAGACTGGCAACTCATAAATTCCACTATCCCTACTGAATCCATAAACTTGTTCAACATCAGAGAATTAATAACCATATCTACTAGAATCTTCGTTGAAGGTTGTGCATTAGGCCCGGCAAGCCAGCACGTAAAACTCTACTGCCAATTATTAGCAGACCGGCGTTCTGCTGTGGCGACCCCTAGCCGGGAAAAGCCGAAAGACACAAACAAGACACAAACAAATCTACTAGAATCAATAAAACTTCAGGGAGACAGTCAACAGTAGACCAGATTCCTACAAATAAACCAGACAAACTAACAAAAGTAGGCTGCCTCTCAGATAGCAGAAGTGGACCACATACCAACATATGCTATTAGAACTCCACTTAACCTAGATAAACATATTATCTATAATATAATATAAAATAAAACCAATTTCAGCAAAGATATTTTCAATGAAACACCAAAACAATATAACTGTAATGTACGTAGAACAAAGCCACTAGATGCCAATATGCAACACTGTAATAATATATCCTCACAGACCATAAATAGTCTAGCACAAGTACATAATAAAACAGCAAAGTCCATCCCCGCACCATGGCTAACAAAAGAAACAAAATAAAATCATGACAAAAACAGATAAAGCCTGAAAATATTGGTATAAAAATTGAACTCAAAATGCTTTCCAGCAATTTACACATATTAGAAGCCTTACAAAACTCCATGTCAAACAGTATAAGCAAAGCTACCGTACCAATCTACAAGACAAATATAAAAACAACCCAAAAGTTTCTTGGTCATCACTATATAAACTAGACCACCCTGGCAAGGCCACCACTCCCTCTCCAAAAACAGAAAATACTATAGAGTCTATTCCCATACACTTTAATTCCTACTTTATACAATCAATATTATTTATATTAGACACTAATATATCTGCTCCCCTCTCTTGACTACTTCCAGTCAAAACCACCCACAGCTCTTCAATTTTAGTCCAGTACCTACCTCCCTCATAAGGAAATTAAAAACTACTTCTGTAGCTGTAGACCAACTACCATCAGGCTACCTAAAAATGGCCGTAGAAGTCATAGCCTTCCCTGTGTCCATATTAATTAATAGGTCCATAGCAGAAAGATACATCTCATTATTGTGGAAAAAATCCTACATCATACCACTGCACAAAGGTGGCATATCTACAGAGTTCAATAATTACAGACCGATAGCAATTCTCTCCCCTTCTCCAAAATAATAGAGAAATGGATCCATATGCAGCTGATGCAATACCTAACCTCAAATAATTTGTTCTCAGAAACATAACATGGCTTTAGGCCCCAGCACAGCACCACTACTGCTCTACTGCATTTTACCAGTATAATAAACCAACATAGAAACAATGGTCTGCTTGTGTCCACCATGTTCTTAGACTTGTCAAAGGCATTTGATACTGTCTCACACCAGCAACTGCTCATTCGACTCTCCTCAATAGGACTTTCACGGTGCTTCTTGTTG
This sequence comes from Protopterus annectens, assembly GCF_019279795.1. Classification (NCBI taxonomy): domain Eukaryota; kingdom Metazoa; phylum Chordata; order Ceratodontiformes; family Protopteridae; genus Protopterus; species Protopterus annectens. Next base: position 666,187,193 of record NC_056728.1, on the reverse strand, counting down.
TGGTTTCTTAGTAACCTATCTGGAAGGCGACAAACTGTTAAATGGGAACAGACCTACTCACCCTTTCAAACAGTTACTACAGGTGCCCCTCAGTACTCTATCCTGGGTCCTCTCCTATTTAATATATTTATTAATGACCCCATACCTCGACTCACCATGCTAGTTTAATTCATTATGCGGACAGCTCAACATTAATATGTGCAGCCTTAAAAATAAATAAGCTCCAGTACATTACCCAAAAATCTTTCTCCTCTGTAGAAACTTAGCTCAAAGAATAAACCCCAAGAAAATTAACTTAAAGCTTTTTACCTCAAAAAGTTGCCAAAATCAAAAACATTTTTTTACCATAAAGTTAACAAATGCTACTGTCATTGAATCTGTGACTTATGTCAAACCTATAGGCATTATAATAGATGACAATCTCAAATATAACCAGCATATACTCCAAACCATTAAATCTACTCACCAGAATCTAAGCTCCCTTTATAGGATCAATGGATTCCATACATATACTGCGAAAAAAACTCTAGCCACCACCTTCTTATTGCTGACTCTCTTATACACTGCTCTTATCCTAACAAACTTAAACAATACTCAAAGAAAGAAACTTGCCTCTTGCTACAATAAAGTAGCTAAAATTGCCACCAGTCTCCTTCATAGGACCCACAATTGTCATACCTTAAAGCAATTATGCTGGCTTAAACTACACAACATTATGTTCACCATACAATATTCTCTAAATGCTATCCTTAAACAGAATACACTCATCCTCTCACTGAAATGACAAAACAATTTTTATACATAACAGTTGCCTGTACAATCCATTAAGTTCCATGTGGATTTTCTCTTTAATTTTCCACCATTGTAAAATCTTATATAAATGTAACTATGGTTTGTGCATAAATGTAAATAGAAATGTAACTACTCTGTGTCTAAATGGAACTTAGTATAATGTAATGTAAGCAAATGGAGCTTTTCTCCCCAGGCTTCTGATGAGAATAGATATTACACAGTCTGACTTTCCCAGTAAACAAAGACAAACAAACAAATAAAGAAATAAATATTTTTTACATAAAAATGCTCTGGAATGTATGATGTTGCATAGGCTGCTACAGGTATGACAGTCCACACTACGTAGGTGTTAATGAGATAGTTACAGAGGGGTATTCTACACTAAATTTGACACTACTTTCAAATGAGAACATCTGTCTACTACTGCAAGAATTCTCAGGATAAGATACCTGGAAAGTTAACATTTCATGGCAAAATATATGACCTAATAGGAATTAGTGAAGCATGAAGCAGAATCAGAAATATGTATGTTTGTCAGAACAAGAAAATATGGGTCCATTAGGAGAAGATGAAATTAGATTTCCCTTACTTATACTGCCTGCACTCCCACATGCATATCCAGTGAATATTTAAGAAAAAAGTACCATCTCAGTGCTGAATCTAAAAAAAATGCCTTGTCTCATCAGCACAGATCAAAATTCTTTTATTTCATTTTACTGGTAGATGTTTTTCTTAACAAAAATGGTAAGGTAAAAATATAATATGTGCAACCATTTCCTAAGAAGAAAACTTAATCAGCTACAAATGGCCATGCATTTGCATATTTACTCAGAGGAGAAGAAAACAACTCTACAATATGGGTTTTCATATTATCTTAGTGCAGTAATGTTTAACTCATATGACAGTAACACTCAAATCTGGCATGTTTCTGTTGCTTCCCCATATTTGTTTTGACTGTGGTGGTGGTGCTGCGGGAACGTTGTCGCCTCACAGTTAGATGTTGCCTGTTCGATTCTCAGTTAGACCATCTTCTGTGTGGCGACATGTGTGAATGGGCGTTCCTTCGTTGAAGGTTGTGCGTTAGGCCTGGCAAGCCAGCATGTAAAAATCTACTGCCAATCATTAGCGGACCGGAGTTCCACTGTGGCGACCCCTAACCGGGAAAAGCCGAAAGACAAAACAACAACTGATTTTACCACTGCTGGCAGACACATGGACACAATTTCAGAGGAAACACTTCTCTGTTTCATTGAAGTTCCTTACTTGGAAGTTGATGATAGCTTAGATGAATGTGCCTGCCCAAAAGATGAAAATCAATATCATCACCAGATAAATGTGAGCAGCACTCACTGTGGTACCTTTCTTGAATTGATGAGGGCATACCTTTCTTGAATTAATGAGGATAGGACTCACCATGATACCTTTCTTGAATTAATGAGGGTAGCACTCACTGTGGTACTTTTCTAGAATTTGTTGAGACAAGTTTACAATTTACTGACAAGAATTAAATGCACCATGCTTCTTTAAAAAGGATTTTAACTCAGTTATGTCAAGAAGATCGAAAAGTAGCTTAATGTAACACTCTTTCATCTTGTGGACAAGCACATAAGGGGGAATTCAATAAAGCGTATGCAGAGCAATTTTCCAAGTAGGTATAGTGCATGGAGCTTACATGGAAGTAAGCAGCTATGTGATCCAGTAAACAGAACAGAGGGGTGTGCATGAGCATGCAAACACGGAAGTGTCCATGGCATGCAAATCACTTCATAATCAGGTGAATTGCATGCAAATGAGGGGGCTGGAGTGATCCAGCAAGCAGATAGGCAGTTCTGCAGACCCTGTGTTGGTGTCCGAAGTGTACACGGAAAATGTCCGTGTACAAGAAATTAAAAAGTCAACAGGGGCTGTAAAAGTCCAGTTAGAAGGGCAGAAATAGAATAGCAGGCACAGATATGTGCAAAACTATGCCCTGTGTTTCCAAAAAGTAATGCAAAATAATTTAATATATATTTTTTAATGCAAAATAAATTAATATAAATATTTTTTAATACCCATATTAAGTTTGGCGCACAGCAGTGTACAAACATGCCGCTATGCAAAAAAAATATTGACAAGTGTAAAAACAGAAAGTAATAAATATGTGACAATAATGCATTACAGGGCCTTGCATGGAGTATGTACAATGGCAGATGTCTGTGATTGCTAAGGAGGGAGGCCCTGGAATAGTGTAGTATCCATGTTGTGTGCATGGAACTGTATGCAAATGAGCTGAGGTTACTGAATAGCAAAAATGGGTTATCATATCCGCTGATAAAATCTGTATAGCCTCAGAACCACATTTGTGTCCACATGAAAGCTATCTGGCATCAAAAGGGGGTGTGTCACTATCTGTTTAAGCACATTGGAGCTCAGTGGTGCCCGTTTGCACTGTGCACCTCTCAGCTAAGCAGGTTGGTGTGTCCAGTGCTGCTAAGCTTTGTTTAGCTTCGAGGCATGAGTTTTGGCTGGTTTGAGCATGTTTGCATGGTGCACTGCTGTGCTGAGTGTTCTCGTCCATGGGGCTGTGTCCAGACTGCTTAGCATTGTTTATACCTGTGAAGCAGGTTTGCATGCTGCACAGCAATGCTTAGCAGGGAAGGCAGTTAAAAAAAAAATCAAAAAACTGCCTGGAAAAGCAAATCATGTATAAATTACTGATGACCCCTGTTCTACTTAAACTGGGCCATTAAAACCCCTCAATAATGTTCTTGGCAGGTGGAATGCATCTTAGTTAACCAATCCCACAGGCTGAATTTGCAGTAGAGCACTATAAAGTATGCATACACCCTACAATCTGATTTTTCCCTCATGCTCTGCACCATTGGAGTACAGACTTGGGAATTTTAACCTACAGAATGCTAGGGGTTGCTGCAGCTCTGCTACATATGTATGTGCTAGATGCAGAGGTCAGTGCTGATGCTGATGCTGACAATAGGCCTCGACTGAGAAGGACAAGAGTGTTCAGGCCCAGGGTAACCTTCCAGAAGCTACATGAGTTGGAGATTGTAGATTGCTAAAGGGTGGACAGAGACATACTACAAGAACTCATTAGGCTCTGCTGCCCTCAACTCAGACCCAGAGCCAACAGAGGGGAACTCATCCCAGTGGAAACAAAGGTATGTGTAGCCCTTAGGATACCAGCTACATGTACTTTCCAAAGACCAACTGGAGATATGATGGGGGTCTCACAGGCATCTCCATCCAGGGTACTCCACCAGTTACTGGATGCCATGCTACCACATGCAGGCAAGCACATTTATTTACCCTGCATCTATGAGGAGAGGGCTAGCAGTATGCATCTCTTATACCATATAGCATACTACCCCGAGGTACTGGGTGCCATAGACTGAACTCATATAAACATCAAAGCACCACCCAGTGAGGAGGGTAGAGTCTATGTCAACTGCAAGAGGTATCACTCCATCAGCTGCCAGGTCATGTGCAACACCCAGGGCATTATCATGAATGTGTGTGCTGGCAACCCTCGCAGTTATCATGAATCCCATATCTTGCAGGCTTCACAGCTGTACCAGATATTTGCTGGGAGTCATCTTATATGGCCATCTACTGGGGGATGCTGGCTATGCACCTGAACTGTGGATGATGACACCCATCAGAAATGCACAAACACCCATAGAAGAACACCATAATGAGGCACATGCACAAACTAGGAATGTCATAGACTGTGTGTTTGGGATGATCAAGTCATGGTTCCAGTGCCTTGATATACTGCATCTGGTGATGCCCTGCAGTATTCACCAGCCACATGTGCAAAGATGTTCACAGTATGTGCCATGCTACACAAAATAATCTTGTGGAAACAGCTGCAACAGGATAATCACAGGAAAGGGACACACATCCCCCACCAGTGCCTAGGTCCCCACAGCCACACCCTAAGGGGGACTCGGAGGAGGAACCCCCCTGAGGCTGTCCCTGTAGGCAGATGTAGGCATGCACAGTATGCCCTGGCTTTGGCAAAGAGGCAATGCATAGCACATGCACTGACAACATAGGGTCCTAGGGACTGACACCTCACTCCGACTTGCATGCATAATAAAAAGGATGCCAGCCACATCACACAACCTGTACCTTACCATGTATTGGCTGTGTACTGTGTGCATCAGACAGAGTCAGCCCTGAAATACAGGACTCTCAAATGCTGTGTTCACAAGGTAAGTCACTCTCCTTTACAACAAATTTAGGGGGTACTAGACTATGGTAGCATATGTATGGACCTGTTGCATGTATGCAAGGCAATACTGTGGGCTGCTGGGCTACTTGCAGAGAAGTAACATCTACTTGGGACAACAGGTACTCTGTCCAATACTGAGTGCCCCATAATATGCATTAGGCCACATGACTGAAAAACCCACTACAGTATGCAAGGGAAAAGCCAAAAGTGGGGTCATAGGGCAGATGCACAAATGTCAATGCCAGAATCCCCTACCCCCAATACATCAGTTTCCCCATACAATTGCAGCAGCAGGTTTGCAAGGATATATCAAAAAACTACACAATCCCAGGGCTGTCACAAAGAACCTGGCCACATGTTCTATGCTCCACGAAACACAGGGGTCACAGCAGAGGTCATACTGTATGTCTGTCTTTTTCAAATTTTTTTTTATTTTTTAAATACATTTGAATGAATTCCATAGTATTTATGAATAACATCTTAAATAACTATGTACACTATTTACATTAGCCTGACACTATAACAGAGCTTAATGTATACAGTTACTTTATAAGTATGTCCAATCCATTATCAGAGTGTCTGATCAATTATTGTATAGTGTCAATCAATGAAAAGACTTTTCCCCAAGGGTTGTTGATAAATGGCTTTGGATAAATTCTTAGTTCTTTAATTTTAATTTCCAATAATACTGTGGTCTTCAGTAGGCTGTAGAAGTCTTTCCAAGTTGGTATTGTGTTTGTATTCCATCTTCTTGTTATACACTTCCTTGAAATTGCAAGCATAGACCATGCTAGATACACGTTTGACCTATTCAAATGAGGACCTTTGTTCAGATTTAATAATACAAGAGCTTTAGTTAAATACAATGATTCACTAAATAAAGCTTGTAGAAAGTTATTAATACCATTCCAAAATGACTTAATTTTAATGCAATCAAAGAAAATGTGATTCCAATCTGCATTGTGTACTTGCTCACATCTCCAACATATTCCTTTTATGGAATAACTAATTTTATTAATTCTATCTGGGGTTAAGAATGCTCTGTGCAAGCATTTCCAATTAAAAACTATCCAGTATTGTGTAAAGGATGTATATTTTACCGATAATAAGATATTTGTTTTAATATCTTCAGTTAACTATATTGAGTGTCCTTTCTTTATATATTTCCAATATGGGGTTTTGGGTGTTGTTTTATAGTTTATCAATGTTGTTGTGTCTTTTGGCTTTCCCCGGTTAGGGGTTGCCACAGCGGAACTCCGGTCCGCTAATGATTGGCAGTAGATTTTTACATGCCTAGTTGCCGGCCCTGACGCATAATCTTCAACGAAGGTACGCCCATTCACGCATGTCTCCACAGAGAAGACGGTCTAGCTGAGAATTGAACAAGACAACATCTTACTGTGAGGCGACAATGCTACCACAGCACCACTACCGCAGTTTTTTATAGTTTATCGATATTTTGTAAAATTTTGAAATACTGTTTCACATGTGAAAGTCATTATATATGGTTTCATATATGTATTTCATAAATTTAGGTATTCTTTAAATGAAGAATTGTTAATTATTCTACTTAAATCTTGCGAATATGACAGAATGCTCTGTAAAGTTAGCCAGTCCTGTTGTGGAATTTTGTATGTTGTTTTCATTACTTGTATATCTGCGGTGGTGGTGCTGCGGTAGCGTTGTCGCCTCACAGTAAGACAATGTCCGGTTCGATTCTCAGCTAAAGCGTCTTCTGCGTGGAGACATGCATGAATGGGCGTACCTTCGTTGAAGGTTGGGCGTTAGGGCTGGTAACTCGGCATGTAAAAATCAACTACCAATCATTAGCGGGCCAGAGTTCCGCTGTGGCGACCCCTAACCGGGAAAAGCTGAAAGACACAAAGTTTTCATTACTTGTATATCTAAAACTTTTAGTTTTTTGATACATTGGAGCCAACAAACAAATCATATCTGTTCCCAAGAATTAATAATTTCTCTATATATTTTTTGTGGAAAGTTTTTTGTGACTATAAATGGTGTTAAAAGATCAAACAAGATTTTTAAATCTATATTTGCATTAATAATTTTCTGAAATGAGTCAATGTAATAATTAATCATACGAGTTTTAGTGGGTTTAGTTATGTTATATTGCTTACTAATACATATGTGCCATGGCAAATTGTTTTTATCTGTTATTTGAAAATTGTTTTGCAAATCAAATTCATTTATTGATATTACAGTTAGTAATTCTTTCCAATTAGCAGAGTAATTTGGACTTATCCAATCTGAGATTGTTTTAGATTTTGATGCTTTTATATATGTCTCTATATCAGGAAAGTGTAATCCTCCATGGTCTGATATGATGTATTAAAGCTATTCTGTTTTTTTTTTTTTGGCAACCATAAAAAGTTTATTAGGCATTCATTTATTTCTTTAAGTATATTTCTTTCTGGTAACAGTTGTATTGCCAAGGCTATATATAGGATCTGGGGCAGTAAAACCATTTTTATTAACTGTAGTCTATCTTCAAATACTAATATTATTTTGTTCCATTTTTCCACAGAGATTTTAATTGTATTGATGATGATATTGTAGTTTTTTAGACTAATTCATTATTATCCATGTAGAACTCAATTCCTAGGTATTTCAGGTAGATTCTTCTTTCCCTATGATGTGATCCCCTTAGTCTGCAGTACTTTTTTTTATTTAAAAATAAAAAAAATTGATTTTGATTTATTGAAATGGAGTCCTGAAGTAATATGAAATTTGTCAATTAATATATTTAATTATTCTAATGTCTCTTTTGTATTAGATAATGTTAGTAATATGTCATCAGCAAATAGCTTCACTTTAGAATTGTATTGTTCATAAACATCTATTCCTTTAATTTTTATATTGTTACGAATTGAATCTGCCAATATTTCAATAGCCAGAGCAAATAGAATCGGTGACATGGGACATCCTTGTTTAGTGTCTTTTATTATATGTATAGATTCAGTGGTAAAAGGACCTAACTTGACATACGCTAAATTATTTGTATATATATATATTTTTTAGGAGATGAACAAAGGATGCAGAAAATTCAAATAGCATTAGGATTTTGAATAAATAGTCCCAATTTAGGGAATCAAAGGCTTTCTCTATATCTAAGCCAATAATGAATGCTTCTTTATTTTCTTTATTAACATAATCTATAAGAGAAATCATTTTAATATTGTCATGTGTATGTCTATGATATATAAATTCAGTTTGATAATTATTTATTGTTTTGGATAGTGGCATTTTCATTCTGTTAGTTAATATTGCCATAAATATCTTATAGTCATTATTTAATAATGATATAGGTCTCTATGAGGTACAGAGATTTGGGGATTTGTTTTCCTTTAGGATTGGTGTGATTAAGAAATATCTCCAAGAGGATGGTATTAAAGTTTGTGACTGGATTTCTAATAGAGTTTTATGGAAGAGGGATAGTATTTTTGAAGGAAAAATTTTACATATTTCCATAATTATGCCATCTATACCTGGAGCTTTATTATTTTTACCCTCTTTTATTGTATCTGTAATTTCTTTTTGGATATGGGTGCTTGTAGCTCTAGTTTTAATTTTTCTGGTATTTTTTATATTAGAACATTTTTCATCTAGATTTAATTGATCAATATGTATATTTTCTTTTTGGAAATGTTCCATATAGTAATTTCTATAGGCATCAAGAATGTCACCTATATCCGAGACATTTTTCCCTTTCTTTTCATGGAAAATACTTTTAATGTTATTAACTTTTGATTGTATTTTGATTCTTGTGGATAAATTATGTAGATATTTGGGAGAAGTAGCCAAGGTATTAATTTTTACTTTTTCTAAAGCTAAACTAGTTTTATGTGTTAGAATTTCACTGTATTTATTGTTTAATACTTTTACTTTCTTTTTCATCTCCAAATGATTTTGATTATTTCAGCTTTTACTGACAAAACTTTGGATTGTAGATCTAATAATTCAGAATCCCATTCTCTGATTTTTTTATACCAAGTTAGGGTTTTACCATATATGCAAATTTTAATGAGTCCCATGTCATTATTTTATTTATCTCTGTGATGTAATTAATATCTAAGAAGAACTGTAATTCAGATGATAACCAAGGTTTGAACTCTTTAATTTTAGTTATATATGCTGGAATTCTGGAGTTAAAGATTAATGGTTTGTACCCATTTTGAAGTTTTAGTATCAATGAATTTTGGTCTGAAAAGGGGCAGGGAGTGACTGAGAAATTAATGATTTTAGAGTGAAGGTCATGGGAAGCAAATATTTTATCTATTCTACTTTGGGTACCAAATCTGTGATCTTGATGGGAAAGCAACAAATATTTATTTTCTTTAAATTTGAAAGTATCTACAACATGAAATGACTCTACCCACTTGTTTAAAGTGTGTGATACAGCAGGTGTACACAGCAGTCTTTTATTTGTAGTTTCAGAAATATCAAACCTACAGTGAAAATCTCCTCCTAATATTAAGTTGCCTTTATAATTATTGAAATGAAATTCAAGTGCTTTTTTAACAATTCCTGATCCAGTGCCTGGGAACCAGTAAAGATTGGCTAGGGTCGATATTCTGTTATTATATTTAACTATTACTAATGCCATAATGCCTTCTTTATCTTCATACTTATAAATTATTTCTGGGTTAATCACATTTATTTTCCATAAAATTGTCACCCTTTTTGTCTTTGCCTTATAAGTGGATTGCGCCAATATCATATATTCCTTAGGATTCCATTTGAAATTGTCATTTGTTTTGAAATGAGTTTCTTCAAGGAAGACAATTTGTGCTTTGTTCAATTTTAAATATTTCAGTAGATTTGATCTCTTGCTAGGATTGTTTAAGCCATTTGTATTTAAAGATAATAAAGTTAAATCCATCTTAGGTTATTTAGACTATGTAATTTTTGTTTTATTGTCTCTATTAAACATTTTCCTGTGATAATTATAAAGTATATATTTGAGCTTTTAAAGGAAATTATCAGTTTTATACTTTGAGTGTTTACCAATAAAGTAATGTTTTGGTCAGGCATGCTAAAATGTTTTTGTGAAATAACAAATTTAAATTAATAAATGTTAACAAAACTAAGATCCACACTAGCCATGGAATGAGAATCATTCCTAAACTGGTGGATAAACCTAAGTCCATCAGATAATCACTCATACCTTGACAATCTAGAACATCTGAGCTCCATAAATTGAATTATCATATGGAGAATATTTGTAACAGGAATAAGCAATATTTATATTATTTTGAACAGATATAGTACTATTGCAGATTAGACAGAATTCTAATACAATATAAATGTCTGCTTATTGTATAAGCAATTAATATTTACATGAAAGATAGATGACAAGGAATTCAATCATAGTAAAGTAGGCTGTATCATATATAAAACCTCAGTAAAAGATTATAGCACACAGTTATTTAACATATTCACCCTTATTGACGAAGCCTTTCAAAACATATTACTTAATATAAATAGATGGTAATAATATTTATTCCTAGTGTTTATAATACAGTGTATTTCACTGGAAATATCAGAAGTTATATTTCATTGTTTGCCAGCATTTAAGTAATCACTTTGTTTTTTTTGTTAACTTACTTAAAGCATTAAGTTTGTTTTATGTGAACATTGAGGAAAGTTAGTGCATTTTAATTATCAGTGCATCCCTCTTCCTCCATTTCCGACACATAAGGATTTTCATATCTGTCATTTCTTATAAAATGAGTGAAATTATAGGGTAAAAACAACAAATTCACTTATTGTGATTAATGATTACAAGTTCCCTTTCCATATTCATAAATTGCCATTGTATGGCATATACTGAAAGTTTTTAGATTTAAATGGCAACATTCTATTTTGTATAATCAGCAAAGGTTAAAATGAGTGATTATTGTCAATTTAATACTATTTGCTCAGAATGTGATTGTTATGTTCCGTGTCATTCCTAGTTCAGGCTTCTATTGTTTCCCTTGAACAACTTTGTCAGTTTGATGTCATGTATAAAACATTAGTTACCTTGGTAACAGCTTAAGTATTATGTATGGTCAATATGGGGTTAGAAAACCACAATTCAAGTTAAAGCAATTATATGACTTTGTTATGCACATTTATTTATATGTGAAAATCATCATGCTTCCCCTTGATGTTTAATATAGTGTATGTCATTTATGACAAGATAAAACAGTAGTGTTATTATACACAAGCCCATGTTATTAAACTGTCTATTGTCAATTTAATACGATTTGTTTAGAATATGATTGTTACATTCTTTGACATTTCAAGTTTAGGCTTCTATTGTTTCTCTTGAACAACTTTGTCAGTGTGATGTCATGTATAAACATTAGTTACCTTGGTAACCACTTAAGTATTATATATGGTCAAGATGGGTTACAAAATCTACAATTCAAGTTAAAGGAATTACATGCCTTGTTATGTATATTTACTTATATAAGAAAATCATCATGCTTCCCCTTGATGTTCAATGTAGTGTATGTCATTTATGACAAGTTAAGAGAGTAGTGTTATTATACACAAGTCAATGTTATTAAATCCTGTCTTTAATATCTAAATTCAGCAGACTGCTTCATCTTATATGACGATTATATATTTTATATCTAGATTTACTAAAATTATACATTACATAACTATTGTCTGTGTTTTTTTTTGCTTAGTTATTTGAGAGACCACACGCTGTAATGCTTATTATTATTATTAGCTCCTTCCAAGCATATTTATACAGTCCACAGACTTTAAATTATAAGACCCTTCTAGTTTCTTATTTGTTATAAGTATATTTCCAGCCTTACATACACACATAATAGTACTTCAAGCACAGGCAACAATACCCATCCAGTTGTGCCAGAATACCATTCACTAGTTCATGTGGTATGTTTCCAGGCTTGTCTTAAAATATCCAAACCACTATTTGTCCTGTTCCATTTTACCAGCCTGTTTCATTCAGTGGCCACTCTGCCAGTGAGCCACTCAACACACCTTCCATTCCAACAGATATTTCCTCAAAATAAATCTGATGACTCTCTAGCACTTCCTGGCAACCCCAAATACCCCTAGAATTAGCTATCCCCATATGCCCAACAAGTCTGAGCAAGCTCACCTCACAGACCACTGCAAAGGGTTCGGCACAATACCAAGCGCTCTTAGTCTTTCACAATAACTCAGACTTCCACTCTTATATAAGTCCTTAATGTGTTTGGACCAACATACATTTTAAATATAATATTGCGCTTATTATTATTTTTTTTTTATCAAGAATCAACATAATGAGCTAAACAAAGTGTCGGGAGACCATCAATATGTGTACATGTGGTTTAAAACAGCCCTTTTATTTTATATATATATATATATATATATATATATATATATATATATATATATATATTTTTTTTTTTTAAACCAAAAAGATTGCCAAGAATCATCTCAAAGCCATTAAGCATTATTGTCACTCTGTCTCTGTTGCCATAGCAACCGGGGAACATCTGTTTCTGTTAATGTGTCTGTGTACTGCATACCAGAGGCTCACAATGCACCTGAAGCAAAGCTTCACTTCACTGAAACTTCAAGCCTAAATTCCTTCCCTTTCAGTGAGGCAGCAGCCATGAAAAGAATGGATAGCAAACAAATCACAAAAAAAAAAAAAAAAAACTCCCAACAAGCAGTCACAAGAAATAACACATTCTTCCAGCCTTCCTACCTCTCACTCAGCAGATGTATAAGCAAAGTATTCTCTGACAAAATATCCCAAATCACAGTTTTATCCACCCCCTTCCTTTGAATCCAGGCTAAAACACCAAATGTCTCTTACTAATGCACAAGCATCAGTAAACCTTGATCACAAGCCGCAACCCATAGCTTCCCGGTAACGATAATGGCAACATACAACAGCTGCCAGGCACAGCTGCATCCACACTCACCATGTCAGGCTTAATCAAACAGCACTCAAAACTATGATGGCTGCCATAATTGATATTAAGTATGTTTAGACAGACTAATAATGACATTTGTACTAGCTGCCAGACATGCCTGCATCCACACACACCATATCAGGATTGATCAAACAGCACTCGAAGCTATGATACCTTCTGTAATTGATATTAACTATGTTTAGACAGAATAATAATGGCATTTGTACTAGCTGCCAGACACAGCTGCATCTATACACACCATATCAGTATTGATCAAGCAGCACTCATAGCTGTGATACCTGCTATAATTGATATTAACTATATTTAAACAGAATAATGATGACATTTGTACTATTATTCAACCAGGATATACATGACATTTCTAAATCATGCTTTAAATGAAGAAGGCATTAGTCTGCATGACAGCATTTTTTTTTTTCAAAACACTCTACTGCGACTTCTGCAGTGGTGCAGCATTAGCATTGTTGCCTCACAGCAAGAGGTTCTCCCGTTCGATTCTCGGCTGGAGTGCGAGGAGTGCCTTCTGTGTGGAGTCTGCATGTCCTCCCTGCAGTTGGGTGGGTGTTCAAAAGACATGCGTAAATAGGCATGCCTTCATTGAAGGTTGAACGTCAAGCTGGCACCTCGCGTTCGTGGCGACCTCTAACCGGGAAAAGCCGAAAGACAACAACTACTGTTACTGCTATTATATGATGTTAATTTGTTACATTTGAGTCTGAACTCTGATGAATGGTACCTTGTTGAATTAGTTAATTAATTACTTAAATTATTATAAGTAAAAACAATGAAAAATGAATAATATAAATATTCATTGAGTTCAAGTAGGGGAATAGAAACTTCTATGTTTATATTATATGTTGCTTTGTTTGGCTTATATATAATGTAAAATAGTAACCCACCTTAACCTACTTTTGTTTGTGAAGAATTACTGGACTCTTTGAATATTCTGAATAAATCATTGCTGCTTCTCAGTTGTTTAAGAAACCCTGCTTTTTTAAATAAAAACAGATGACAAGTGATGTACCATATCAACTGATACTTTGAGAGACATAGTTGTAAGAGTTATTTTTTTGGGACAGCTATCTTGGAATTAGTTTTTTGTTTCTTCTTTCTAACATCCATCCAAGGATTTGTTTGTTTTATTCTTTTAAGAGTAGGGGCCATCCATTCCATTTCTTCTGGAATAGACACTATGTTGTCATTTATGATGAATATAGTAGCTTCTTCTAAGTCATTAAAGATTCTCATCTCATTGGCAAAAAGTATTTTTATCTTGTCTGGAAAGGCCAGCTGTGCTTTAATGTTGTTTTGCTTCAACAGTTTTATTATTGGCCAAACTTCTTTTCTTTTGTTCTAGTATTCTGGAAGAATAATCATTATCAAACCTTATCAGGCTTTGATTGTATTTTAAGGGTGATTTTCTCCAAGCAGATTTAAATATTAGCACCTTGCCCAGAAATGAAAGAAATTTTATAACTTTGAATCTAGGTGGAGTATTTGTTGAGTTAGAAGCAAGTTTCCTCAGTGCCCTATGCGTCCTTTCAATTCCAAATGAAAGTCCCTCTTTCAAGTCTAAAAATTCAGGAATCCAGGTTGTTAAAAATTAAATAATGTCTTCTCCTTAAGTGTTTTCAGGCAGACCAAAGATCCTTACATTTTTTCTCCTTTCCCTGTTTTCTAAGTCATCTATTTTGTTAAGCAGCCATGTATTCTGTTTAAGCAGAAATTATTTTTGGAATTCTTCCTCTTTGAGTCTCCCTTCAATGTTATTTAGAGAAGTCACTA